>NC_088775.1:40413964-40787389 GCF_954871325.1 Gordionus sp. m RMFG-2023 | reverse complement strand
AAACCTTTATAGCGAATACATTACCGCGAATACAATACACATAATTTTTATAGCGAAACCTTTAAATTTTTTTTTTTTTTTTTTAATACGTACATATGACTTTATCGCGATCTAATAATGCGCAAAAATTTTAGCAAAAACTTTCGCTCATAGAAACATTTGAGGCGAATACATTATCGCGAATCAAATATCGAGAAAATTTTATATAAACCTTTATATAATAACACAAATAAAACGAATACATTACCGTTTTTTTTTTTTTTTTTTTTTTTTTTTGCAAAATTATTATCATGAAACCCAAATCTTAATGAGACAATATATTTTTTTTTTTTTTTTTTTTCATATTTTTTTTTTTTTTTTTTTTTTTTTTTTTGTAAGTGATTGCTAATAATGACTAATTTATTTTGAATCATTTTTTTATAATTATATTATTTGAATAATATTTTTTTAATTCACATAGTTTGTAATTTTCTTATAACCTTAAAAATTTTTTACAATGATTAATTAACTTAGACTGGTTTATGAAATTTGTTATTGAAATACACTTTTTTCGCTATCCTATCCTTTCCTTCGAAGTTCTTATTTTATAATAATCGCGCACAAGGAACTCAGCTTTATCAATATATTAATCATTGAGTTTATTAGTTAAATCTTGATATTTATTGGCGAAATTGATATCTGGGTAGCATTCCTATTTATTGTCTGATGACTTAATATTTATAAATTTATCAATCAATTTTGGCCAGGGTTAGCAAGTCAGTCAAATGACCAGTTAAATGACTAGATTTTGACGGGTCAATTGAACGGGAGAATATTTGACCTGGTCAAGTGGTCATATATTCTATAAGATCTGAATATAAAAATATGTTTGAAAAAGAAAAAACGTTATAAATACATGTGAAATGTGATCACAATGCTTATTGAGTTCCTAATATTAAGGAGAGCATTTTAATCATAGTGAATTTAATGAAGTATGTAATATAATAAAAGAATTAGGCATACAAGGTGGCGATCAAAATATTTCAAGCTATATCATAAATTTCAAAAATAAAAGCGGCTTGTTTAATAGAAAATCATGGGGATAGCAGTAACTTCCATAAGAAACAATCAGATTTCAAACTCAAGCAGTGGAATTAGCTTTGACCACCATGGCCATTAAGAGAAGTGACATTACTAACAATTTCTAGATCTACTTCTTCAGAAAGAAATTGGTCGATTTGTATCAATAATCTTACTAAAACAGAAATCGATTGAAGATTTAGACAAAAAGAAAATTGATTAAAAAATATTAAAGAAAATGATGATATTCAATATAAAATAATATTTATTTGATTTTAACTATATTTGATCGGTCAAATGCACAACCGTGGTTTTGGCAGTCACTATTCTTAAACAGTGTAGATGAATAAAGTCTACAACATTACTGTTTAGAATATCAATTTTGAATGGCAATTCAAAAATAAATTACATCTAAGTGAAATAAGGGATTTCCCCAATTTAAAATATTTATTAATTTTATTTTTTTCAATCTTTATAGATATCTTTTTATCTTTTCTGTTTATTTGAAGGGGGTGGGGGATGGGGCGTGATAAAATTTTTAGTATAATAACTCGGCATTAATTTAAATATAATATTTTGATATGGGTTCTTATTGAATCTTAAATAATTTTAAAATATAATAAAAAAAATAGCTACACTAAAAATTAACAAATAATTAATGACATATTTGATAAATTATAACTATTTTAAAAAAAAAGTATTGCTGAAATTTAAAAAAAAAAATTTTCCCGTCTGGCTGGTGCCATTCCTTTGGTTATAAATTATAAATATTTTCGCCATTCTTTCCTCTTTATTTCGGAGTCTTATAAAATATGTTATCAAGCAAAAATAAGGAGATCTTAACCTTTAAAAATTATTTGTTCCGCCTGGATAAAGTAGTCTCAGATACTAATTATTATAGATGTATCAATCAGGATATTTTTAAATGTCCCGTACGACTCACAAAAAAAAATGGTAAGATAAAAGATAATAATGAAATACACAATCATCCAGAAAATCCAATCGAAATGGAAACCAAGAAAATAATCAATTCAATTAAGAATGAAGCTTTGAATAATACTATGGAAACTCCAAACTTTATTGTGGCGAAACACGTATCTCAATTAAGTGATTCTATATCAATGGCACTACCATCACCGAATCTTATGAAACGTATAATTCACCGAACGCGGAGTTCAAACAGTTTTGCACCTCCGAATCCTAGCAGCCTTATTGAGCTCGTAATTCCGCATGAATATTCAATTACAGATAAATATGAGGATTTCATACTTCATGATGATGGTCCGGTAAGATTTTCTATAAATTTTTTGAACAAATATAACTAAATCCTTCATTTTTGTTGCGATAAGCTGCCCGATAAGAAACACTTTATTATAATTGCTTATTTATTTATCATGTGTGTCAGGTTCCCGACCGTGTTATCATATTTGGAACAAGAAAAAATATGGACTTCTTAGCTTCATGCGAACATTGGTTTTCTGATGGTACATTTAAATCGTCGCCACCTTTATTTATGCAAATTTATACAATTCATGGGATTAGAAATAATAATGTTTTACCCTCATATATATATTGACCAATAGAAAGGATTATGAAACTTATAAAAGAATATTTACTATTATAGGTGACAACTTAATATCAACTCCAAAAAAAATTATGACGGATTTTGAAATGGCCAGTGTAAAAGCTTTCAATGAAGTGTTTCCCAATTCGCAACACAAATGTTGCTATTTCCATTTTGGCCAATCCTTTTGGCGAAACATTCAAAAATATCCAGAAATATCGCATAAATATAAAACAGATGTAGAATTTAATATACAACTTAGAATGATGGTTTGTTTGGCGTTTGTGCCACCCTTAAATGTAGTTGAAACATTTGAATTACTAATAAACTCCGAATTTTATTCTAATAATCAATTGTTACTTCAGCCTCTAATTGAAACTTTTGAAAAAGCTTATATTGGTAAAACGTTTGGAAGAGGCAGACTACCTGCTTTGTTTAATATTGAACTCTGGAATTGTTACCAATCAACACTGAACGGGGAAGCGAAAACCAACAACGCGGTTGAAGGGTGGCATAGATGCTTCAGTTCCCTCCTAACAAGTTACCATCCAAACATGTGGAAATTTATATCAAGTTATCTATAAATCTATTATTTTAAAATGATTTAAAAAGTATAAAGATTTACTAATAAACTATATAATTTTTCCTAGGCTTAAAAAAACAACAAGGGTTGACAGAGTTAAAAATTGCTCAATATAATTCTGGTGAAACACCCTCTACCCCGAGAAAAAAATATCGAAATCTACATGCGAGAATAGTAACAATTGTTTCTGACTTCGAAAATCGATCAAGATTAGATTATCTTAAAGGAATCGCTATTAATATAACATTGAATGTTTAATTTTTTAAATTCTTATCTACAATAATAAAAATTTTGTTTGTTTATATAATAGTCTCAAAATTTTTATATTTTCATTATTTTTTTGTGACAAAAATATAGGATACTTTGGTATAAAATTTAGCTGGTTACATAAGACTCATTCATCAAGATATAGATTTTATGAGGGTATTTACAAATTCTTTTATATGTGTGTGAAACATTCTTTATCTACCACATCAATCCCACGATTAATATTTCAAAAATAACTACCTTTCGTCATGCATTATAAAATTATTTTAAAATTCATATTCCTAGCCCTTGAGTCATATAGTTGTTTCCCCTTACAAATATGATCATTTTTGATGAGCAACATTATTAGAAAAGTACTATTAAAATAATACTCAAGTATTACACTAAAGGGCAAAGTTTAAAACGAGGATTACATTTTCCTTTTATTTATTAAAGCATATAAATTTATATCGGGGTGTTTTTGTCAGATTTTTTTCCCATGGTTATTTTTAACCAGTCTTTGTTCAAATCAGTGATTCTTTTATAAATTTACACTTCAGTTATATATTTAACAAACAAACCTATTGGTTTAGACGATATGTTATGACAATGCTCTATTAACAAACCTATTGGTTTAGACGATATGTTATGACAATGCTCTATTTTTTCCTTCACATATTCAATAAAAAAAAAATTATTTTTTAAATAAATGATATCAACCCTCTCAAAACTTTTAACCTCCTGCCAAATATAAATAATTTTAAAAAAAAATACCTTTCATCCCTTTCCAATTTTTCAAATAATGATAATTATTTCATAACTAACTATCCCCCCTCTAATTTCAATGATGCTCCTCTAATGAGTTCGCAGTTCAAGTTACGATATTGACCTTGATATAAAAATTTGGAAAAAAATTGGTTGTATTAATTTTGTTATATAGCTTTAAAATTCCTTAAGGTTATTAATTATTTAAATATTGGAATTTGGTTAAATTTTTTTAATATACTATATTCTCATTTGATTTGATAACAATGTAAATGAGCTTGGGTGGCTTCATGTCATGTCATGAATAATAAAATTAAAATACATCATTTTTTTTGGTTATATTTTTTAAAAATTATTTTCTAAATTTTTTTTATTAATAGCTCAACCTATTCGCGGCTTGATGAAAATAATTAGCTATCCTAATTGATTTTACCATAACCAATCCATCTCATTTTGATATAACATTTTCCAAAGTTGCCGCAAGTTATGTCATCTGTCGGAAAAGTTTCTAAGCTTAATTTTCTTTTGTATAAAATATCGAGTTAGCCTTTTATCTTTATCCTCATATTTTGAAATAAGGAAAAAAGTTGATTTTATAAATAATGATAATTTCATTTAATTTTTTATTATAATTGCTTTCTTTAGATTCTTTGTTCAATCTAAATTTGATAATTTTTGAAATTCTAATAACTTTTGGTTCTTACTCAGGGTTGCCAGGTCAAAATTTTTAAATTGAGGGAGATGTGGGAGAAACATGAAAATTGCGGTAGAAATATAAAAATTGCTAAAAAAAATTTTTTTGCGGGCGGCCTTCGGCCGGGATTTTGAATTGATTTAATTATCCGCCTATTATTTTTTATAATTAGTTATATAAATACAAAGTCGGTAACTATTTTTCAAAATACAATAAAATCTTGATTTATTAAATTATATTAATTTATAAAAAAAACCAACGATCTTTTTTAAATATAAAAAACGATTTTAATTTTACAATTAAAAATATATTTTAAGCGAATGTCCCTCAAAACGACCGCAATTGGAAATCTACCGTGTGTGTGTATAACATTATAGGGATAGGCGCTTAATTATCAAGTATCACGTTTAAATACATAATAAGGTACTCCAAAATAAGATATAATACAGATGCAACTACAGTTGCGGCAATTGTACTTATCTTGTAGTACAACATTCACAGAGATACTTATCATCACAATGTTGGTAGAATCTTTTTTCCATAATATTTAACGACTCTAATATAAATGAAAATTATACTTGTAGAACAAATGAGCAAGGCTATCATTAATGTTTTAAGACCTAAATCCAGGAGGTCAATTTTTGACGATTTGAAAGATGGGCATATATATGCAATTCTAACAGATGCATCTAAAGGGATTTCCCTTGATCTTCCGCTATTTCAACAAAATTAAGGTCATTTCAATAAAACTATTAAATTTTTTTCCCTCAAATAGTGAAAAATCCAAAGACATAGCTAACCATATAATATCAGATTCGAGATGATCAATAAATTGCATGTCAGCTTTCTGATCTGATAATGCCTCAGTGAATTTGGAAAAAACAGAGTGTATTTACAGAAGCGAGTCTACACAATGTTGGTTGCGATATGTTCCTAATATCGGCCATCGATAGAATTTTAAAATTTTATAAACCTTTAAAAAATATTTCTTATAATGAATGGCAGAGGTATATTTATAAATGATTTCACATGTAGAATGTGCAGTTGCAATCGGAAGAATCTTAACAAAGATTCACAAAATTATGCTGCAGATGTGTCCATCTTTACAGTTAAAAATTGACAATAAATTTTATGGCGCCCTTGCTAAAACATAATTATATTTTATTTGAGATTAAAATAATAGAACTAAATGTTTATCGTCGTTATTGAGATTATAATATTCCTGGCATGACATATTATACATTATTTAACCATTAGCTCTTTCTCTAATGTTGTTAAATCCGATTTCTCTCCTTTTTTCCAGGCAGTCCTCTTCAGGCTAAAAATGCGCTCGGATGAGTAGAATGAGGTAAGGAGAAGTTTTGGCGAATCATAAAAAATAGAGAGAATTAAAATCTTTTCAAATAAGACATCAATGTCTTTCGGTATTTTAAATATATTTATTAAATTACAAAAACCTTAATTGATGGTTTCTGTTCCCATGTCATAATATTTATACAATTGTAAAGAGTTATTAAAATCAAATTTTGATTGTAAATATTCTAAAATTGTCTGAATAAAAATACCTGCATTATTTAAATATGTATTAATTAGAGTATTATTTGAACATTTTAATATAATATTTTTAGCAATAGCGCCATAAAATTTATTTTCAATTTTTAAATATAGAGATGAACAGAGCTGTAGCATAATTTTGTGAATCATTTTGATAAAGAATATTCTGATTGCAACTGAATATTAACTGCATGCAGTAGATTTCTTACATGTGAAAAGAATCCCAAATATACTTCTGCCATTTCATATTAGAAAAATTTTTTCAAATTTTAGGACAGCCTTTAAAATCTTTATTTAAGAAGTATTTTTTTAAGGGTTTGTAAAATTTTAAAATTCTATCGATGGCAGGTATTAATGACAACCACCTGATAGGTATATATCGCAACAACTCACACCATTCCAAATCAGACCATTCCACCAACTCTTTTAATTCATTAACTCTTTTAGTTGATGAACTAAATTCGTTAAAATATTTCATCACAATCATTTCGACATCAACAGATAGTACATTCATTGCCTTCTTGCAAGAATTATTTAGTATATGGCATATACAGCCAATTAGTATTAATTCAATATTGTGCTGCCTCATTTCAGTAACTTTGGTTTTTGCCAAAATTTACGGAGGCATTATCAGCGCAGATAGCTGACATGCAATTCATTGATAACCCTGAATCAGCTATATTTACATTATGTGGTTGGCTACATCGTTGGATTTTTCACTATTTGAGGACTTTTTTTTAACAGTTTTATTGAAATGTTCTTATTCTTGTTGAAATTGCAAAGGATCGAGGGAAATGTTTTAATATTTCCATTATTAGATACATTTGTTAGAATAGCATATGGATGCGCATCTTTCAAATCGTCTAGAATTGACCTCTAGGATTCAGGTACCAAAACATTGTGATAGCCTTGCTCATTTTTATTGCCACAAGTAAGGTTTGCACTTATATTGGAGTCGTTAAATATCATGAGAAAAAGATTCTACCCACATTGTAATGATATATATATAGAGCTCTGTGAATGTTGAACTACATAATAGATATATACGATTTCCGCAAATATAGTTTCATTTTGAGAATATTTTTGTATTGCAATCGATGTTGATATACTCCCCTGTACTGACTAATATTAATGAAATAATGTTGATTTATTATTGGATAAAAATAAAACAGGATAGAAAGAAATTTACAAACTAGACATGTTTTTCGAATAAATATTTAAAATTTAATTTAAAAATATAAAAATAATCAATTAATGTTTCAAAATTATTATTTACATATTAAAAACGTTTAAAATACTTTTTTTTTTAAATCGCGGGAGAAATTAAATTGCGGTAGATTTCCAATTGCCGTAGTTTTGCGGGAGAGAGATATTTGCGTGTAAACTAAAAAATTGCGGGAGTCCCGCTGATGGGGAGAGACATGGCAACCCTGTTCATACTTAAAGGTTGCTACTGTCTATTTCTCTTATTAAAATTAGTTTTTGTTTATTGACTAGAAAAACTGATTGATGGAATAGTAAGTACTAATCTGGCATTTCTATGGTATGAGCTCACCCAAAAATATTTGTTTTTTCGCATGTTGCCAATCGTGGCAATTTTATCTTATTTTGTCGAAAAACTATCTAATGAATTAAAGAATCAATGTAATAAATTTCAATTATTGATTTAAGTTCCAGATTAAATGCTTCCAGAAATTTGGTTGGTTTTACGCTTTAATGGGAGATATAGATTTTATTTCTCTTATAGTACGATTACCTTTTTGTGTGTGAAAAAAATGACTGAAGAATTAATAAATATTAGCGCAAACCAGCTATTTTCCATTCTATCAATAATGCCAAATTAGGCAATTTTTCTTATTTTGCTAATAAACTTTTTCTTTATACTGTCTCTTAAACGAATTAAATTATAATTAATACGGAACATCGATAAAATTTTCTGAATAAATTATTTCCGTCGCTTAAATCATAGATTTGCCAAAATTTTGTTACTAATAGTTTTTTCCTTTTACGAGCTACTATACTCGTTTAAATACTCAATTGGTACAAATAAAGCAAGAAATAATGATATAATTTACAATTAGTTCGTAGAACTATTCAGCCGCCAAATTTAACGGCGCTGATATTAAAATATATAAATCTTGTTTATTCCTCTGTGATACACAAGTTGAAGCATATAAAGAAGTTACTCAGAATTATAAAACTATTATGGTAATTATAGATATAAATAGCTTAAACCTTTGATTTTGAATGATACGATCAAGTTAGAATATTTAGAAAGAATTAAATAAAAATGTAAATATAAGCCTAAAAAATATCTAAAAATTTATTTTTAATTCTACATTCAAATGCTGGCTCAGAAATGAGTTTAATGAATATGATTAGGCGAAAAAATTTTTCTTCGGTCTCATTTGATTTATTAGAGGCCGAATTAATGGTAAAGCAGAATTTTGACATGAATTGCGAAGAGTTAAAATTTATTTCATATATAATAATCTTTTAAATAAAATAAATTCCTTCCGATAAATATGTAGATTAGGACCTAATTTTTATATATTTTGACTTTATATTCAAATTCAAATTCAAATTTAAATTTGTAAATTATAATTTGAAAAAAATTATTCACCAATATTTATATATAAAAGGATTGCAGTTGTGGCGCTTTCCCACTTTTTATCCTTTAGTCATTAAAAATCCCACCTCACTCTTAGAATATGGGAGGTATGGCCGGGCCTAAAAATTTTTGCAATTTACAAAATGAATGAGAAAATTGAATACACCTATTTAATATAATTAAAATATAGCCACTTTTTATAATTATTTTTTATTATCCTTCATTTATATATTCCTCTCAAAATTTAGAAAATGTTTTTAACAACCCCCCCCCCCCCACCCTTGTCGTGGTAAAATATGTAAAAGTAAATAAATAAACACTTAACCCATTTTGCCCTGATTTCCCGATATTGGAATATCTTTATTTTCTTGATTTGGAACATTTTATATTTATTTTCAAAAAATCCTGATTTTTTTAATTCCATTTTATTAGAAAAGATGAGTAAAAGTGCTTACAAATTGAGTAGAAGCGTTTAGCGATGTTTTCACAAATACGCTATGATTTAAATTGAACTGGTATTATTTTAAAAAATGATGAAAACTATTTTACGTTTTTTAATTTTTTTTTATATTGTTTAGTTTGACTTGTGAAATCAGCAAAAATAAAAAACTAAAATAATTGAAGATCTAATGATTTATTTCCATAATTTATTCTTCATAAATATTACAAATTTATGTAATCTAGAATATTTTGAATTTTTTTTTTGATTAATCATAACTTTGCAGTTATTTCTATTTATTAAAATGCGAATAGAAGAAAAAGGAAAGGTCATATATTCAAATGAATTAGTTACTATTATATCAAAGTTATATCGATGTGCATTATCTCAAAATTGTAATTAGGAGGCATTAATTATCAGTAAAATTTTCTATAATTAAAATAATCTGAGAAAATCAATAAAAAATTATTAGCTTTCAGTATATTTTTTTTATCTAGATTAGAAATAAAGTATTACTTTAAATGACATAAAGCACTCTTTTAAATTTTATGTTGGGGGGGGGGAGGGTTAACTTATTCTGCTAAAAACTTAACCCAAAATGTCCGCTCCATACTTACAACCATGAGTGAGTGAGACCAGGAAGACTAATATATTTTCTATCACATCAGATAGAGGTTACATGCTTATTAAATAAACAATACGTAATAAAATATTCTTAAAACATTAGCGTTTATGATTTAAGAAACTTCGGTTGGTAAATTGATATTGAATATATCGATTTCACTTAAAATGAATTCACAATTTTCGCGGTCATGCGCTCGTTATAATAATTTCGCGCAAATACATTCGCGGTAGAAAATTCGCTATAAATGGTTCGCGATTAAAGTTTCGCTATAACGAGTTCGCGATCAAAGTTTCGCTAAAATGTATTCGCTCTAAAGTATTCGCGGTTTAGGTTTCGCGGAAATAAATTCGTGATAATGAGTTCGCGATCAAAGTTTCGCCAAAATGTATTCGCTATAAAGTATTCGCGGTTAAAGTTTCGCGAAAATAAATTCGCTATAACGAGTTCGCGATCAAAGTTTCGCTATAATGTATTTGCGGTCATGGTTTCGCGGAAATAAATTTGCGATAATAAGTTCGCGATATTGTCTTCGCTATAAAAGTTTCGCGGAAAAAAATTCGCGGAATTGGTTTCGCGATATTGCCTTCGCTATAAAATTCCTTCGCGATAAACGACATTCGCGATAAAAGTTTCGCGAAAAAGTGTTTCGCGATAAAAGTTTCGCTGAATTGACCTGATACGTAAAATTATGCTGTCATTTATTATGAAAAAATATTTTATAGGATTGCATTTTATGTTCTGTTTGCGATTTAGTACTCTATATAATAATATGCTATACTTATTTAATTAATTGTTATAAAAATTGGTATTCAGATAATAAAATATATTACGCTCCTAACAAATTCCAAGATTTTAAATACACGTCTATTCAAACTAGAAATGGTAAAATATTTAAAAATTCCTATAAAGAGGTTACATACTTCTATAACTGTACGAAAATTATTAATTAAATAAAATATTGAAGAAAAAACCTTTACAACCATCTTCGGCGCCAAACCCATAATGATTAGGAGTGCAAGCGTCACAAGATCGGCCGGATATACCGGGCTTGCAGAAGCAAGAACCTGTCTCTGAATCGCAAGTGATGTTAGAGGATCCATGAGGGTGGCATCCACAAGACCGGCAGCCGGTACCAGACCGGACATCCCAGAAACCAGGTTCGCAGAGGTCGCATCGACGACCTGTTACCCGGTCCAGGCAGGGGCAATAACCAGTTTTAGAGTTACAAAGAAGACCCGTAATTGAAGCAGAATCAGATTGAACGGCGATTTGCTGAGTCCCGCTAAGGTAACAATCACAGGCTAAGAAAAAGTTTAAAGAAAAACGTGTAGGGGGTTGACAGTTGGATGGATACAAAAAAATAGAATACGTAATATAAATTAATTTCTATAAATACATCCGATCATAATTAAAAAGAGAGAGTCAGAAGTCAATTTCAACAGCCTATATTAATGTAATATATTCTTAATAAAATTATATAATTTTTTATCTAGATATAATATTAAATGAGTTTATTATTCAAGTTTATTTAAATAGTCTTTTTCAGATATATATTTTTATATTCTTTAAACGTTCATTTAGTATTATTTAACAATTTAATTTCTATACCAGATCACATCGAGATTGGATCATTAAAAAATATTAAATAATAGTTCAATTTTCCATAGATAGTAATTTTTGTATTGATATATATATATAATATATCGATTTTACAGAAATAATTATTAATATCATAATATTAAAAAAAGAGAAATAAAAAACATTTCTTTCGGTTTTGGAAATTGAGTTATTAAATGAGTTTAGACTTATAAAATATTAATTTAAATTAAAAGATAAACCACTCGGGTCATGTCTCTAATTAAAAAAAATAATCTAATAGAAGAGTAGACAGAAATTGTATAGGAAAGAAAAAGTAGTAAAAAACCATATATAGACTTTTTTAATAAATATTTTTGGCGGATGAGGAAAATGAACATGGAATTAATATTTATATTATATTTACGTTTGCATTTATCACCGACCTTGCGGGTGTCGGCCAGTGCGTCGCCGTAGAACCCGGGAAGACAAGAATCGCAACGATGACCGCCTGTGTTGTGAATGCAGCGCAAGCAGTGGCCCGTCAAGCGATCGCAGTTACCTATCGAGTTTGGGTCCATGTTACCATTGCATCGGCATGCTGAGCAGGGCTGACCGGTAGAGGGACGCCCGTAAAAACCGTCAGCACACATCTCGCACAAGTTACCTTGAATCGGATTAAATTGTGTACGATAAAAATAAATAAGATTTGGCTTCATAATATGCGAAAAAAATAAATGTCCTGTCCTATTGTACATAATGTAATTTTTATATAGGAAATAAACTTCAATCTAAAATTTGAATATTTTCTTAATAATATTTAGCTGAAAACAATATCGAAAGTTTAAAGGGAGAATAGCTCATACTGTTTCTACGTTTTAACAAAGACCGATAAAAAACATGCATGAATATTGTTGACATTTCTAAAAATATAATATAAGAAATGAATATTATTAATGTTTCATTTAAAAAATAAGAGGTATTTTGTTTATTTAAGACTTATTTTTAGGGAGATTTAAATTTCCCTGATGATGGAGATCTAAATGAAGATAATAATAATCATTATTTGTAATGTCCGTGAAAAGATAAAGATGAGACTATTTGATTTATAATATAGCTACGGTTATGAATAATTAAATCCTACTTTGTTTAATCTAGCCAAAATTTTGGTTACCTTAGATAAAGGAAGGTGAAAAATTTTCCATATAGGGATGACTGTATGATTTTTGTCAAAAAATGTAGTGGATTATTTGTTTAAAAAATACAGTTTTAAATTTAGGGTGATATAATTTTAAAAATAATAAAATACTCTAATATAAAAAAATTATTAGTGATTATATGTTAAAATTTGTTAACAAATTTATGTCAAACCCTATTGTAAGACTTCTCCGCCCAAAAGTACCTATTACTGATGATATCTAAGTTATTTTTAACTAAAAACCAAATCGGTTTGAATATTGGGTTTAATATTAATAACTAGGTAATGATTCACTCCCAAAATCCTACCTTCAGCCTCATTGTGACGGGGGAGTAGCAACGGCGGCTAATGGAAGTTTAAATATTTTTATGGCAGTGATGGCAATGTATGTGGCAGAACAAACTGTGGTATGGACGGATGATGAATAGTGAAAACTTTGAAGTGAAGGTGGGACTTCATCGGATCCCTGCTGAATCCATTATTATTTATCTTAGTAATGAATGTGGTGGCTAGAGAGATGCGTGAAGGATTTCCCTGGGAGGAGCTATTATATGCAGAACGTTGTATTAATGGTAAGGGAAAATTAGTAGATGGAAGATGGTCATGGAAGCAAAGGGCCTGAAAATGAATGAAGTAAAAACAAAGGTGATGATTGGTTGGGATAATCTGAAGATGGAGGAATCCGGCAACTGGCCTTGTGGTGTATGCGGGAAAGTAGTTGCTAGAAATTCAATCGAATGCACCAGATGCCAGAAATGGGTGCATAAAAAATGTAGCAGGAAAAAGGGAACTCTGGTGTTAGCAAGAATACCCTTTATTTGTAGAATGAGCTTAAAAGGGGTGCGTAATATTGATAAAGTAGAAAATGGTGATTTGGATATTGGTAATGGGACCCTGGGAAAAGAGTTTTGCAATTTTGGTGCTAAACGCAAATAGTGGTGTAGATCCTGCTGTTGTTGCAAGGGTCACACAAGCATGGTAAAAGTTCAGAGAAATGCCGTCTATTGTAACAAATAGGAAAGTTTACGCAAGCTGTGTGAAGAGTTGTTTATTTTAGGGCGGCATAACATGTGCAATGAAAGCGGCCCACGAAGCCAAATTGGAAAGAACAGATATGAGGATGATTAGATGAATGTGTTGGGTATCCCTGAGATAGAAAAAAACTAGCAAGGAATTGTGAGCAAGAATAGATATATAAGTGTTTAAAGTGGATACGATGGTTTGGACACGTGGAGCGTAGGACAAAAGATGACTTGGTAAAGAGATGCACCTTGATAGAAGTAGGATGATCAAGACCTAAAGTAAGGCCTAAGATGAAGTGTGTTGTTTTGATTGAATGATTATAGTTGTATTATTTATATTTATATATAAAATAATTGACGTGAAAAGAATATATATGTTAAAAAAAAAGTTTATATTATTTTTTTTGAAATATCGTTTTTTTTTTGTATTTTAAAAAATTGCAAATTTGTATATAGTGGAAATTATTATTGTAGTTTATATAAAATAAAATAACCTGTCGCTCGTCTTATTTTGTTTTTAATAATTATCTTAAACAGTCCAAAAAAAGTGGATAAAGGTAATAGCGGCGGATATGAGAAAAATAAATATTGAAGCACAGGACCGTCAAAAATGGAAAAAAAAATCAGAGGGAAAACTGGTCAACCTGGAAATCGCCATTAAACGAAGAAGAGGTAATGATTGGTTATTATGAGATGAAAATTGAAATTAAGTTTTATTGATCATTTAATGTCTATTTAAAAATTTTAAATAATTTTTCAAAATGATTACGGGTTCCAATTTTTTCTATTCTTCAAAAAAATCGCCAATAATGTATTTATAAAGAAAGAAGGAGCTATATTTTTAGATTTAAATCTAATAAATATTATATTTTGTTCGAAAAAATATAAATCAATTTAATACCTATATTTTTTTCCTAAAATATTTTAATTCGAAACATCCTAAAAAAAATATTCAAATTATTTCTAAATCAAATATTTCTTTATTTTATTTAAAATTTAGTATAAATTATTTTTTTTAAAAAAAATTGACGTTTATGCCTATCCAATAAAATGCATGAAACTTTAAAGAAACATATTTTAGCAAAGGCTAGTGAAAAACTATTTCAAAATATTGATAAGTTTTTTTGTATCAACATTTAAAAACCTTTGGGATGTAATTATTACCTAGTAATAGGATACAACCCAGGACTAAAAAATGAGTTTTAAGATCAAATTATTTTAATGTACACTGATTCAATTGCTCGTTATAGCTTCGGAGGAATTGTTAAAAGTACCGCTGCCAAGTCTTCAAAGACCCGATAAAAATCAGATCCTAACCCCATATCAAATATTGTTAAGGTAAGCACTTTCATTATATAACAAATCTAAAGTACAATAAGGAGAAAATGGCCTTTGGAGGATATACTTCTGCAAGACCATTATCAGGTATTCCAAAATTCATGCGATAAATCCTGCTGATAATATAAGACTTAATATTAAATTATATTTAAGTTTCAAAAATTTTTTTAACAAGAGTTGCATATCCTAATATTAATAGATAAACTTGTGTTATGATGAAAAGTGAAAGATAGGATTTAGAATCGACAAAAATGATACAAGTCAAAATTAAATTCTTGCATCCCTGTGAAGCCACAGTCACGTATAAATTCCCCATGATATATGATATTCATAATACATAACTGGCCAATCCTTCTACCCTTATCGGGTAGACTTATTTTATTTATATTCCATGAAAATTTCAAAAGCAAGTTAGACTTTAAATTCCTTTAAATGAATTAAACAAATTTTGTTATAGAATTAATAATATATTTTAAGGATAACTTACAATTTACCGAAATTATATGAGGACAGGAGAAAATATTGTATTAAATCGATCCAATTTAGGTGATATATGCTTAAAATGTTTTAAAATAAATAAATGACTTTTATTAGATTACATTTTTAAATACATTTATTATTATCAATACTTTTTTGAAGAAGATACCAGCCTTTCTAATTACTGCTGAAAAGTAAATACACATTAAAAACAAAAAACGGAGCGCATAGTCATTTTGAAAATTAGATTAAATTTCAAAAAATTACAAATAAAATAAAAATTTATTATCGATTTATTTAATAACAACTTAAATAATATTAGTAAGTAAAAATTATTTATTAAGAGCTAAAATTTCGTTTTTATTTTAACTAAGATGTATAAGAGCCAGGGATTTAACCTGAACTGTCAAACCTGCCTTAGTCATTATTTATCAAACGCAAACCGTTAAAAAATTTGTCCCCAAACCTGAACCTATAAAAATGTATGTGAACCGGTTTGGACTTCTTTTATTTTAACTACTGCTTCCGTGAATTTGGTCTTATCTTGGAAGAACCCATTCTAAAGATCGTAATAGACTTAACAATAGCCGCGATGATAAGTTATTTTCTATAATATACAATTTATATTTATAACAAAAAAAATTGATACTACATATAATCATCCAGTTATTTCAACACCTTAAATTATAAAATGAAAACATAACATCAGCAGATAGCGATATCATTATAGAAAACAGCTTGAGTTGAACACTTCATTCTTCGATTAATTAATTTCATATATATTTCGATCATTATAATTTCAAGTATTAAATAAAAGTTTATACATCAAAATTATTATATTGCAGTTTAAGCCTTCCTTTTTGATATTTTACACTATTTAGTATATCTAATTCATTAAAATGCATAGCTCATTTTAGGGCAAATAGTTTTTTTGATTTTTAGCTAATTTGGGACATTTTTACAGTGTTCCCCATCCCTATGATTCCCAGGTATTTTATATTTGATGGTTTTGACAGATTTTTTTTGTGGCCTAATGGGTAAGATGTACGCTTGGAAACACGAGTATGAACAAGGACGCAGGTTCAATCCTGGTTTTGACAGATAAACATCAGTAATTATTTTTAGATTTTTGTATATTGTTATTGGATGGTGCCAATTACTTAAGTTAGCATATAGAAGTGTTCTCAGTTATAAAATTTATTTTTCTTCCCTATAGAGAAATAAGTTAACAAAAGAGTATCTTAAAAAAATATTTTTTAACTAGTGATAAAATTTATAAAATAGTTTTACTTTAATTCTAATAGGCTTTTATGCAAAAAGTTTTGAACCGAGTTTCTAAGTTTCAACCCGATCTGATTATTCATTGCAAATAGAACCTGACCCTTTATTTTTATATTAACCTAAACATGATACTGATATTCGTTATGGTTTTTTATTTTATATAACTAAACGCTTTTTGAATTATTTAAGTCATATAAAATATTTTTTATAATTTACCAGTATATCCATCAGGACAATCTGTGCAAATAAGCTGCTGGGTGCGGTCATCTTGAAAACATTCTGATCCCCCAGGACATGGGCATGGTTGGCAAGCGGTATCTGGTCTTCTCTTTAGATATAGAACATATAAAACAAATTTAAACATTTTAAGTCATGCATAATCCAGCAATATAAATATATTATAATATAAAGTTTATAAAAATCTATAATATATATAAAAGCCGTGTCACACCCACAGTGTGACAATTTATAATATAATATATATTTTAAAAATCGTGAATTTTGAAAAGCGACTGTGGCTCGATCGGCAAGAACGTTGCTTACAAATCTGATAGCTTTGGGTTCAAATCCCAGCAATGATCGATTTTTATCTCAATCCAACGTGGTGGTTCCGTTCTTTGGGAAGGGCATAAACTATCCCATTGGAACTGAAAATGTTGTCATTTGCAGACCTTGGTGGTAAATGCATGGGAAAATAAAAGTGGCAGACGCATATCTTAAAAATAGATTTTTTGGCAGAGATAAAATCCTATGATCTGCTGTTTCCGATGTCATCCTGACTAGAGGTCTGTTGGTGCACCTCTCTGCTCATTTATTTAAAATTTTTGTTTAACTTGCGTGTCCAATGTTTAAAAATTATTATATTGGTTGATTTGGCTTTTTATGTATTATTTTAATGTTATTTACTTAGACTTATAAATTATGAAATAAAAAAATGATATCTAATAATAAATAAAAGTCAGTTATTCATTTTGACTGAAATATATTTCAAATTCACCTACCCATTGTTTTAAAAATATTTTTTAACCCGCCCACTCACCAATCCAATATCTTTCAGTCAATCTACAGAATAGGCGGGTAAGTTAGACAAAACCTACATCTAACAAAAATAAATTTTTTAGGTTTTAAATTGCAAATGGTATAAAAATTCATTTAGGAATATATTTTTATTGAGCACATAAATACAATTTTGACAGATTTTATGAAATTAATAAAATGAAAATTCATATGTTCCTATGTTATATTTATATTGAAGGTAATAAATATATCAGAGACCTGTATGTACCATATGCACAGCCGGCCTTGGATTTTTTTAAAAAAATTTTGGCATGGCCCGGTCTTTTTTAAAAATATATTATATTTATTTAAAATTTTTATAGATAATAATGGCTATTTAAAATATACAACCCGACCTGGATATCTTTAAAATTTTTAGGCCCAGCGCGGGGATATTTAAAAATTAAAAACCTAACCTCTGTACCTGTAATATATTTTCTTATAATAAAGATCATCTTGAAGAATGGATCCATATCATGAGAAGATGTGTAAACTTATTCAAAACTCTGTGGATAACAATTTACCAAGTAGTGCCTTGTTGCTTCCATTGTTAATAAAAAAAACGCTTAAGGAAAGATCCATTCCGACAATCTTATAAATATTTGCATTTTATATAATTACTAGCTGATGTCCCACAAGAATAACAAGGAATTAGTATTCTCCTTAATTTGATGATGGATAAATCAGAAATAAGCCTATATGAGGTGTGAATCAGAAATTTACCTCATTTTGATGAGAGTTAATTCCAAAATTTTCATTAATATATATACTTATTGCATTCAATATAAACAAATATTTGAAACATGTTTGAATATACTTTTTTTAATTATTTTAATTTCCTTATTTTTTTAATTTTTATTATTTATGTAAACAATAAAAAATTTAATCTTGCTAGATGAGGGTTTTGTATATTGTTATCATGAAAACAGATTTTGGATTAGGACTTATTAAGAATGAGTCAAATTGGCTTCAAGAAATTAAAAACCGATTATTCTAGGAAGAGCATCACAGTGTTCCATCATCAAGATACCAAAAATTTATATCCAAACCAAATTTAATTTTAGATAATGGATGAAAATAAACGATGACCTGTACTCCCTGTTGCATCATTTCGTCAGAATCTATGTCAAGTGGGCTGAATAAAGAAGTTTTAATGTTACAGTATGTCTCTAAGAATTTTGAATAAACAGGAAATTTGGAATAAAAACAATTTATGAAATGATTTGTTTCGAATATGAT
The DNA here is from genome assembly GCF_954871325.1 of Gordionus sp. m RMFG-2023. NCBI lineage: Eukaryota > Metazoa > Nematomorpha > Gordioida > Chordodea > Parachordodidae > Gordionus > Gordionus sp. m RMFG-2023. The sequence goes on along the minus strand of NC_088775.1, from coordinate 40,768,063 downwards.
CGCAGGTATCTTTTTAAGAGTATTTATGAAGATTTTAAAAGCATTTAAATGATTCTTTGAGATGAATGTAGATTTTATATGAAGTGAGAGGGCAAAAACCATTGCGTTTGAATGTGGAAAATTTGTTAAAAGAATTGATAAATATCATAATTCACAAATCATATTTTTTTTTATTCCATAACATATTTGGTCTTTTCTCTAAAAATTTATAGAAATCGAAGAATGAATATGGATAATTTATTCCTCTCATTTTACTATTCTGATTCATCCATCGTCAAATGAAGGTAAAATTTATTATTTATCCATGAGGAAAAAATTCTGATCTTGATGGGTTAACAACTAGTGTTATAATAATCAGCGATGGTGCATTCCAAAAAAATCCGTAAAACATTGAAGCCAAATTAATTTATTGTTGCAACAAAAAAACCAAGGCTGAAGTGATAGTTTTTGGCTAAAAATCAAGTTTAGTCAATTTTTTAGCAGTTAAAAAATTGAGCAATTATCCAACTCAACTCTACATATAATTACTCTTCCAAATTTAATTTCCCTCAAGTTTTTGTATATAAATAAAATATATTGTAATTTATATATGATTATACGGTTCTGGGCAGTAGATCCTTAGTATCACTCCTCGACTGTTCCTCTCGGCCATCCAGGTATCGGTTTGCTGAAAAGAGGGCATCACCATAATATCCAGGAGCGCAAACCTGACATTGAGGTCCGGCAGTGTTATGGGCGCAAATGCAAGCACCACTTTCGGTATCGCAAGTTTCGGAATGGGAGTTGCATTCACATGGCAAACAGTTAGCGGTAGAGCCCCCAAAGGACCTATCTCGCTTGTAACCGGCTGCACAAGATTCACAGAATTGGCCAACGTAACTATAAGGCAAAGGATATAAATATACCGTTAATTGTGAATGGAAATATAAAGCCAGTATGATTATAAGGATATAGAATTTTTAAGATAGTATTAGGAAAATAAAGAAATATAAAGGGTGAAGGTAAATGTAGTAGAGGTTGACACAGCCGGGTCTGCAAGATGTACATGTAACACCTTAAAATAACCCTGGCAGATCAATAAAAATTAGAAGCGATTATGATTATAAACATATTGATCGCAAAAAATAGACTTTTACAAAATAATAAAAGGGTAAAACTTTTTTTTTATATAAAAATAAGGAACTACCCTTTAGGACAGGTACAAAACTCGACCCAATGAGCTGGTTTACCACTCAGAGTTCCAAGTTTAGCAGATTGGAGAATAAAATCGTCTATAAATCCGGCACCGACAGTTTTATCAGGGGTTCCACGATCTACCTGGCCAGAACGATTCGCGTCGCGTGGGGATGAGTAAATGGCACGGACTCGGATTGCAGTTAGATTGGAAAGGAGACGGGCAAAATCGTAGAAGGTCAATTGTGGGCTCCATCCAAACTCAGGGGCCTGATTGAGGCGGAATCGGAAAGTCTGGAAACGGTCGGCAACAGGGAGCGGATTATTTTGGGCAAATATGGGCGCGCCAACCTTGAGGGATGGTTCAGATCCGGTCGACTCACTACCCGTGAAGGAAACAAGCTGTACATCGTATCGACTAGGTCGAAGAGAACCCTCGGGAGCATTCACCCTCAATTTGAAGGTCAGGTATCGGTTGTAAGAAAAGCGCTGATCGCCTAAGTATTTTTCTAAATTGAGAAAAAAAATTGTAGGAAATAAAAATTAAGTATATAAAATAGTCAAGTGATATTTTTATGACTATCAAATATAATATATAGTACTACCTTGTTATAGTTAACTGACAAGTGGCTAAAAAATGTATTTATTATTGGATAAAAGTGTCTAAATATAATTTATTTCAATTTTAAACTATTATATGAATTAACTTGATTTAAACTTCGAAAATTATTTGCGAATATTTCGATACAAACTTTAAACCACTTAAAATTCAATTAAGCATCTTAAAACTTATTGACAATGATTGAAATAAAAAAAAGGAAATTCAATAGATAAGGCTCAACAAGCTCATATTGCAAAGATAGCTAGAAAGCATAACATTATATGTAAAGATTCAAAACTAACAATTCAGAGTAGTAATATTAAATTTTACATGATTAACATACTGTACCAGAACAAGAACTATCCTTTTTGGGGGAAAAACATAGGAACTCCTGGACCTAGTCAATTTAGCTATAAACGATATTTGCATATCTGGAAAAATAGATCTTAAATAATTTTTTCTATTAGTGGATTAATACTTAAGGACAAGAGGGTACATTTATGTTCCAATAATCTTGATAAAATCATATTTTTTTATAACTATCATATATCTAAATATCTTTCCACTATTGATAGTTCTAAAGGTATAATAGTTAAGTGGCTAAAGTTTTGCCTAAGTATAGGGTACACGAACCTTAGTATGTATACTAAATTTTATAAAAATCAAAAAGGGTTGTCAGAAAATATATTTTTTTTATTACATGGGTAATAGATATTAAATTTTAAAAATAAACCTTGAAAGATACTCGTTAATATTTAGAACTTTGCTAAAAAGAATAACATTATAAATTAAATATAGGTATGATTTGGCAATGAAATCAAAATAACCATATAAAGGCAATTATGTTCAAATTAAATTACCAGGTGCGGAGAAATAAATGGGCCCATCATTGAAGGCTTCATCACCTTCAATTTCCCGCACTGGTGAAACAACGCCCAAATTTTGGTCGTAAGAATCGTGAGAATAAGGAATCTCTATTTCACGTTCGGCCGACAAAAATATGGCCCGCCATCGTTGTGGACCATTAGAAAAATCACTTAGCAAATCGCGAGCCTCGTAACGCGGGCTGGCGGCACATATGGAAGAGTGCCCAAAGCAATAACATTCTACACAACCAAACCGGTCGTCTGCCAGTGGATTCGACAAATAATTGTCAAATGTCATTATGGAAGCGGAAAGCGGAGGCGGCGATGGTGAGTTATAGCGTCGATCTGAGAAGAGGCCGGCATCAAAGTGGCCCGGTTTGCAGCGATCACATGCTTGACCCTCCACGTTAGACTTACACACACATTGGCCAGTGTCGGATCGGCATCTAGGTGGTCGATCTAAGCTACCTACCTCGCTGCATCCACAAGGACGACATCCAGTTTCTGAAAACCCAAAGAAGTTGGCAGCACAAACATTGCATTTATCACCAGCTACGCCAGTCTTACAAGGACATTTCCCCAGTGAATTGCATTGCATGCCCAGAGAGCCTGTCGTTTACATGTGTAATATGTTTGATTAAGTTATATCTTTAATTTTATAAAAAAAAATGGCGATATTACATTTATAAAAATGTAGAGTGTTGCGTAATCGGCTAATTTTAGCCGACCACAAAAGGGCTTAGCAGAGATTTTAGGTGAAAAAATCGGCAAGGCCTAATTAGGTAAAGCCTAAAAATCGGCTAAGCCTAAAAATCGGCTAAGCCTAAAAATCGTCTAACTAAGCCTATATAAATCTGCTAAAATTAAATTAGTCAAAATTCTGCATCGATGCTTAGCATTAATTATTATTTATATTTAATGTAAATATTTTATTATTATCAACAAATAAACATGATATGATTTAATATTTTTTATTTATATTATTATATTTTGAAATGAAAATAAATTTATTTATTTGCTGTTTTTTAATAAAAAAAAAATAACATGCTGCTATATTGTAAAAATGTAATATTCTTTTTAATATAATTTATTAGTGATTTTCACAATCTTCTTTGTAAATACATCTTTTATTGAGGAATTATATTGTAAATTTTATTAGATAAATACACAATCTTTTAGGTGAAATCTTTTTTAAAAATTTTATCATTTTTTTCAAATTATCTATATTTTATTAAATGAGATGGATTTTATGAAACTTTTTTGATGTTATTTTATATGATCTTTTTAAGGATAATATTTTAATGTGACAATTGTCATAATCGTTATTTTAAAGTTTTTTGAAGAAAATATGTCAAAATAAGTATTAATAACATGTGTTAATATAAATTTAGTGAAAATATACCAATGAAAAGTGACAATTGTCATAATCGTTATTTTTAAAGTTTTTTTGACGATATGTTAAAATAAGTATTAATAACATGTTTAAATAAAAATTTAGTGAAGATGTACCATAGAAAATTTATAATTGTCATAAACGTTATTTTATAAGTTTTTTGATTTTTTTTGAAGAAAATATGTTAAAATAAGTATTGATAACATGTTTAAATAAAATTTAGTGAAGATGTACCAATGAAAAGTGACAATTGTCATAATCGTTATTTTTAAAGTTTTTTAACGACAATATGTTAAAATAAATATTAATAACATGTGTAAATATAAATTGAGTGAAGATGTACCAATGAAAAGTGACAATTGTCATAATCGTTTATTTTAAAGTTTTTTGACGAAAATATGTTAAGTATTAATAACATGTGTAAATATAAATTTAGTGAAGATGTACCATAAAAAAGAGACAATTGTCATATTGTATTAGAAGAAAAACTTCTATATGATTGTAAGAAATTTAATTATAGCACCAAAATTTTTAACAGTTAATTTGCATCGATATTGATTTTAAAATAGAAAAAAAAGTTTACCCAAATTTTAAACAAGATTGTCTGATGAAAATTGGCAAAAAAATAATAATTTCTAACTTAGGATTAGATATTATGATATAAATTTTGCATATTAATTTCTGACCCGATGAACGGATGTAATAAAATGCCAATTTGCTCCTGTTTTTGGGGAAGAATCTATTATTATCATATGTTTTTTCTATGGCACATACTCAGGCAATTTTAATTTTACAATCTATATTTTTACCCATTTACATCAAAGAAATTTTAAAAACTTTTAAAATAACGATTATGACAATTGTCACTTTTCTATGGTACATCTTCACTAAATTTTTATTTAAACATGTTATTGTGCTGAATTTTGATTATTTTTTTATAAGTAAATAAAGAATTATATTTTTTTGGTTAATTTTTTTTTGTAAAAATAATAATACCGAAAATAAATAAAGAATTATATTTTTTTTTTTGTAAAAATAGTAATACCAAAAATAAATAAAGAAAAGTTTATAAAAACGCGTATTTTTTTTTATTTTATCATTAAGAAATTTTTGTGTGTAAAAAAAAAGAATATTTGTAACCCATATGCTATTGGAAAATAAAGATACTTAAAAAGAAGGGAAATATTTCAAGAGTAAACAATATATACTTATAAAATAGAAATTATCGAACTGTATAAATTTATAAAATAATATTTTTTTTTGAAAAAACTATTCCGAAATTTTGTAACATATCAATATCTTGAATATAATCATCCTATTTCAAATAAAATTTAGGAAATTTAATACTATTTTACAAGGTTACCTCGAATTCCTCATCAAATTTAGAAGCAATTTCTGGAGGTAAACTTTGTCCTTCCAACATTTATTGACTTTGTGCGGGAAAACCTCGAAGAAACCCATAGGCTGCGGAAAACTTAAAAATATATATGGCGGAACCGACGCTAGATCACATTCATGGCCTTGGATGGCTGTTATCCTAAATGAAGATGCTGATAAAGTTGAATGTGGAGGCTTTTTAATATCGCCTAAAACCATAATAACTGCCGCACATTGTGTTAATTCCGAAAATTCCATAGATTTTCTGGTCGGATTAGGAGTTCATGACATTGAAAATATTCAAGAAAATGATCTTTACAATATTTATAAAATTATAATTCATCGAGATTTTAACGTTATAAATGCCGACAATGACATAGCTATAATAGTCCTCAAGGATTCGGCAGATTTTTCCGATAATATTCAACCCATATGTTTACCTTCTAAAGACATCGATGAAATAAAAAAATGTTATTCCAGTGGTTGGGGATCGACTTATAGAAACAGCGGTCAGTCTCGATATATAAAACAAGTATGTTTGCCGCTCATACCCTGGAAAGACTGTAAAGATATATATGGTAATGATTTGACAAAAAATATGATATGCGCTGGGGATATCAAACGAGGAGTGATAGACACTTGTGAGGGAGATTCAGACGGGCCATTAATGTGTTACACAAACAAATGGGAAGTTTATGGAATAACTAGTTGGGGCTATGGGTGTGGTGAGCCAAACAATCCAGGGGTCTTTACCGACATTAATAGATTTATAGATTGGATCGAAGAAAACAAGGTGTAAAAACAATAGTATATACTTAAAAATATTCGTAATTTATAAATAATTATTTATTTTAAATATCGATTTATAAATGAAATTCACGTTTTAGATAATAATAAAAAGGGAGTTTTGAAATTCGCGAATATGTAAAAAAAAAAAATTTCAAAAAAAAATATTATTTTATAAATTTATACGGTTTGATAATTTCTATTTTATAAGTATATATTGTTTACTCTTGAAATATTTCCCTTCTTTTTAAGTATATTTATTTTCCAATAGCATATGGGTTACAAATATTCTTTTTTTTTACACACAAAAATTTCTTAATGATAAAATAAAAAAAAATACGCGTTTTTATAAACTTTTCTTTATTTATTTTTGGTATTACTATTTTTACAAAAAAAAAATATAATTCTATATTTACTTATAAAAAAAATATTCAAAATTCAGCACATGTTCCCACCGAATGAGATCCAAATTTATCACTACAATCCCAATAATTCTTCCAATTCCTGTGCTGACAGTTCTATCATAGGCCAGCTATCTCTTCCATCTATCTCAGAATCATTATTCATAGTCTCCCCCATGTAGGGTTCCACGACAGCCATCGGTACGACTGTATTCGGCCCGCTGGTTCCCCTAACCTCCGGCGTCCTCCGTCTCGTTACCGGTGGTAATACCGTACGTACCTGCCGTATTTACTCCCGACTGTCGTCTCGGCTCCTCTCCCTTGTTCGTTCATTATTTTCCCGATGGCGAACGTTGGATCTTCTATTACTCGGCCCACGGGGGCATCGGTCCTGCAAATGTTCTGTCGATCTGCATAGGTAGCACACTCGTCTTTGGTGCCGCAACCGCGTCTGTCTGGGTTCCGGCAACTCCGGACTACCATTCATTATCCTTGCCCCCCCCCTACCCGCCATTCCAGGTCGTACATTTGGCTGTCTCCTATCCGTCGTTCCGCTCCCCGATGTTCTCTGCACAGCTGGTCCCTGTCTTAATGGAGGTAATTGTTGGCCCTCCTCATCCACATATCCTCGGAAAACGCTAACTCGAACGTGGTACGTACGGTATTACCACCGGTAACGAGACGGAGGACGCCGGAGGTTAGGGGAACCAGCGGGCCGAATACAGTCGTACCGATGGCTGTCGTGGAACCCTACATGGGGGAGACTATGAATAATGATTCTGAGATGGATGGAATAGATAGCTGGCCTATGATAGAACTGTCAGCACAGGAATTGGAAGAATTATTGGGATTGTAGTGATAGGATTTGGATCTCATTCGGTGGGAACATGTGCTGAATTTTGATTATTATTTTATAAGTAAATAAAGAATTATATTTTTTTTTGGTTAATTTTTTTTTTGTTAAAATAATAATACCGAAAATAGTTATGAATATCATTTTAACATATTTTCGTCAACAAAAATAAAAAAACTTTAAAAATAACGATTATGACAATTGTCGCTTATCTAGAGTACATCTTCACTAAATTTTTATTTAAACATGTTATCAATACTTATTTTAACATATTTTCGTCAAAAAAATTCAAAAAACTTTAAAAATAACGATTATGACAATTGTCAATTTTCTATGGTACATCTTCACTAAATTTTATTTAAACATGTTATCAATACTTATTTTAACATATTTTCGTCAAAAAACTTTAAAATTAACGATTATGACAATTGTCACTTTTCATTGGTACATCTTCACTAAATTTATATTTACACATGTTATTAATACTTATTTTAACATATTTTCGTCAAAAAATTCAAAAAACTTTAAAAATAACGATTATGACAATTGTCAATTTTCTATGGTACATCTTCACTAAATTTTATTTAAACATGTTATCAATACTTATTTTAACATATTTTCTTCAAAAAATTCAAAAAACTTATAAAATAACGATTATGACAATTGTCAATTTTCTATGGTACATCTTCACTAAATTTTTATTTAAACATGTTATTAATACTTATTTTACATATTGTCGTCAAAAAAACTTTAAAAATAACGATTATGACAATTGTCACTTTTCATTGGTATATCTTCACTAAATTTATATTAACACATGTTATTAATACTTATTTTGACATATTTTCTTCAAAAAACTTATAAAATAACGATTATGACAATTGTCACATTAAAATATTATCCTTAAAAAGATCATATAAAATAACATCAAAAAAGTTTCATAAAATCCACCTCATTTAATAAAAAATAGATAATTTGAAAAAAATGATAAAAATTTTTTTAAAAGATTTCACCTAAAAGATTGTGTATTTATCCAATAAAATTTACAATATAATTCCTCAATAAAAGATGTATTTACAAAGAAGATTGTGAAAATCACTAATAAATTATAGTAAAAAGAATATTACATTTTTACAATATAGCAGCATATTATTTTTTTTATTAAAAAAACATCAAATAAATAAATTTATTTTCATTTCAAAATATAATAATATAAATAAAAAATATTAAATCATATCATGTTTATTTGTTGATAATAATAAAATATTTACATTAAATAAAATAAATTATTTTACTAAAATAAATAAATAATAATTAATGCTAAGCATCGATGCAGAATTTTGACTAATTTAATTTTAGCCGATTTGTAGGTTTAGTTAGACGATTTTTAGGCTTAACCTAATAAGACTTATCCAGGCTTAGCCTAATTAGGTATAGGCGTAGTTTATAGCCGATTACGCAACACTAGTTGTGAACTAACATACCTAAAAACGGGAATAATTATGCTTTCTGCATTTTCTGTTCGAGGTTAAAAGCCTCTTTAGGCTTTGTAAAGAGGATTGATTGCCTATATTTAAAAAAATGACATGTGGCCTAGACAGGAAACCATGATAGGAATTAAAATGAATTAATTTTGAACCTAGTAGAGAAAAAAATTATAACTGAATTGTTTTTGGTATTCATAAATAATTTTTATTATTGTGATAGTGATTTCCTAAACCCAAATGTAAAAAAAGAGCTATAATTTATGATTAGGCAATCAGGAAAAGAAATAATAGTACTTACCAGTATTGTGACCGCCTACCATAGACACAAATATGATTAGCAAAAATATAATGTATAAAATAGAAAAAAAAAGAAAATTATATGCCTGAAAGATAGCTTTTTTATAAATTTATTTTTATTATACAAGGTTTCCCTTATTTTCTAAAAGATACATACATTAATGAGAGCACATTCAAAACATAATGGATAATAAAAATGTCAATACCCCAATTTCTACCGTTCTTTTGAAAGTTCATTTTAAAAGGACTTTTTAATGAATTTTATCTTTATTTATCTACTAAACTTATTCAATTTAATAAAAATGCTACAACAAAGATAGATCAATAGAAATAAGTATTTTCAAGACGTCAAGTGAATGGTGCCATCTATATTTTATGTGTATGGGTGATAATATGATGGTTATTAATAAAAGGAAAAAAATGATTTTCTTACATGCCTACCTTCAAAATTTTAATCTCTCGATTACTTTCCAAATAATATATCAAGTCATCCAAACAAACTAATGAGATATTATAGTATAAAAGAAATCAAAATATTGTTTTAAAAAAGCAGTTGATTGTAATGAGAGGCAAATAGTTTTTTAGTGAATATATATAGATAAGTAAAAAAAATTTTTTTAAATAATCTTTATATTGATTTTGTTGGAAAGAATGGTAATTGACATTTTTTAAAATATTTTATTTATGATGCTCGAATTAAAATGGGATAACCATATAAAAAATGTTGTTCACATATTTTGTGCTCTCGTGATGATATTTTCTGTTGGAAAACAACGGAAAATCCTGTAGTTCTATCTTATGTACGAATCATGCCAGTGGCGTCGCTAGGGGGGAGCGCACAGGGGCTCGAGCCCCCTGAAAAATTTGAAAAGCCCCCTGAAGCAAATTTTTTTTTAATGGCTCCTTAATATCCCCTTGAAATAAAAATGAATTTTTTTTGATAGCTCCCTGAATGATTTCTTTTATAATTCCATTAAGTAATATATAGATTTAATTTTATTATTTAGAAATTAATAAGACTATTTAAATTTTTATTAAATGAATACTATTTTAATTATTAGATTAGATTAATACATATAAATTATATTTTCACTGTCAGCTTGCAATCAAATTTTGTATTAAAAATATAATATTAACTCACTAAATATTAATTTAGCTTTAACGGTTGAAGTTTAATTGACTTTTATTATTTAAATTATTATATAACCCTAATTAAATAAATATAATCATATATTATTTAAAAATAACAAATTTAATATTGTAATTAGCCGAGTTCAAAATGACTAATCAACTGTATATTTATTTTTAAATTTAATTATCATACCTATTTCTAAAAATATTTTCAAGATCCAAATAAGTATAAGAGATTTCTTTATAAAAAGTAAGTAGACATATAGTTTATAATCCTCTACTTTATACAGTTGTTTATAAAATATCAGATATAATGCTACTTTTATGGACGTATTTGACAGTTATATAATATATTACAGTTAATATTATAATAAATTTTACTAATAAATGGTTTTGATAATAAATATAATAACAAATTGCATTCAAGTATTTACCGCCATCTATTTAGTTATAAATAATTTTAAAAATTACACATTTTATTATTCATCTTGCAATAGATGTAATAAATTTGATATCTTTTTTTTTCTTCTCTTTTCTATTTTTTTCTTTTTCGAAAAACAGTTTTGAATTAAATTTTTAATACAAGTATATTTTTGATATACAAACTAATATTATTTTAAGATACAATATCGACAATATATAAAATCTTAATTGTTTCATCATATCATTCTGGTCCTTATTTTACAGTTAGAAAATGTTTCATTTCTAATATGGCATTACTGTGTGTAAATAACTCCAGGCTGCAATATATTTGCATAATTATTTCTTTCAAAGATTTTTAGTATTTTTATTTTATCAATTTATCCAACAAAATAAATTCTGATATAAGTTTACATCGTGAGTGTCATGGATGGCTATTACTGCAAATTAACTAGTGTATATTATTTGTGTTGCTATGTAAATTAAGATTATTACAACAACGGCTGAGAGAATATGATTGCATATTTTAGATAAACAATAATGGTCAACTGTGTAGTCGTTTATATATCATTTAATGGAAGATAATCTTTTAGAAATTTAGTATCTCACGATAATTTTCTCGATTACTTATCTAGCTTACATCATGTCATCTAAAAGGATGCTCTAACCACCATATAGTTTTATGATTTGGATTGGTCGTTTATACTCTTTTCTTCAAAAATTGTTGATTTGGTAGAGGCCTATAAAATTTTTCCTTATTAGTTTATTGTATATAACATTGTCTAAAATGGTAACAGATAGTTATAGTAGTTTAATAACCTTTTGTCAATGTAAGTTGCTAAGAATTATATTAATGCATTATGTGTTTTTTATATGCCAGTTAATTTTGTATGCATAATATAATAAATGACAAAATATGAAAATCAGAATAATTGTTCAGTTAACTAATTTAAAAAAGAGTATAATATATTAATATAAAACCCGGCCGAAGCCCGGGCAAAAGCGAGCCGAAGGCCCCCATAATTTTTTTTAGTTGAGCCCCCTGAGATTGTAAAGGCTAGCGACGCCCCTGAATCATGCAAAAAGTTTAAATTTATCGATATTTTTTGTTGCACCCAAACAAAAAATTTATTATTAGTCTAAACATATACAATAAATAATTTTAAAGTAGCTCTATGAACTTATTCTTTTGATTCAAGGAGATAAAAGAAACTCAAGAAAAGGATTTTATATAATAATATAAACCTATAGGATCACATCCACAAGGCTCACAAGACCGGTCGGATAAACCCGAAGGACTGACCCCTTCGTAATAGTTCTCCTTGCAACGCTCGCAGTGAGGTCCATCCGTATTTCGCTGGCATTCTATACAGTGTCCACCCTGTCCAGTTCGTCGGTAGAGATCCTCATCAAAGTAGCAACGGTCAGAGAGTCCGTTGCAATCACAAGCTAACAAGGGTAGGAGGGTTATAAAAAATGTATAATATCAGACTTGTTTTGATTGATTTTTTTTGTTTTATAAAATTATCCCCTGCACACTTTAGTGTCTGTGAATTCCTTAAAAAACAGGAGTGGGTTTAGTGAAAACTCTATGAACCAAGATTTGGGTTCAGGAAGCAAAAAATAAATAAGTGCATAGATATTTTCTATAGAAATTAAAAACCAAGTTTTTACAAAATCTTCTAAAATATCTTCATTAACAATTTTATTTAATACCGACAACATCCATTTCAACGAAGAAAAAGCTTGTTCTAGACTAATCAATTTTGATTTTAGATACCCATCCTAACTAAATAATGATATTGAAATCTCAATGGATCACTGTATGATATAATATTATTTTACCTTATTGTTTTGATGTTTATTCTCTCTTTTTGTCTTATTCATTTAATCTATAATATTTCAACAAACAACAAATATCTCTAAAAATAAATCGTATCTATTAAACAAATATGATATAAAATAATACAAAATTGAGGTTTAAAAAGCGGTAAACAACAAAATAAAAATGATTCCATGAAAAAATGGGTTCAGTAAAATCATAAGTGATCATTGGGTTTTGGTTCACAGTTATGCGGTGATAGTCGTTTTAAAATTATTCGAATTATATATTTCCTCTTGTATAAGCGTTTTCATATTGAATGAATACATCAAAAAGAAGATTTTTTATTATTAATCCTTAGCATTTAAATTTTTTTAAATATAAATGATGGGTAAATATATCGCTATATCAAGTTTATTTTCAACTTAAATATCTCAGCACTAATATCCATTGATGTATTCGATGTGAATAAAGCACATATATAAAATATATAATCAAATCCGAAACTCACGTAGACACTCAAATCCGTTGGAAGCGGTGGCGCGTTGCCATGGACGATCGTTGTAAAAAGGTGCGCATGTCTCGCAGTCTGCTCCCGCCGTGTTGTGTTCACAGCGGCATACGAGGCGTTGTGGGAGGCCCTGACCAGTGCTGGGAACACACTCCTTGGCATGACCGTTGCATTTGCACCTGTATGTTTTTATAGGATATTTTTATGTATTTAAAGCTAAGCAGAAATACCAATCATTCTACGTATCAAATAATGAGAAGATGTTGGATCAATATGTGGAGAAAAATATTCTGCTATTTTCATATAAAAATCTGATATTTCAAACCAATATACTAGATCTATAATCATATGAGGCCTAAAAAAGTATAACTTAGGTCCGGCCCTGATTTTTTTGGCCATATAGAGTACAAACTTTAAAAAATCAGATTTTTTACTTTTTTAAAAAAAAATCAATATGATTTAAATATACTGTGACTAGAGGGGAAGTTTAAAAAAATTTAATATTTTTAAAACAACGGGCTAACGGGAAAAAATATTTTGGACGGAATGAGCAGGAAGGGCTTAAATTGAGTAAAAAATTTTATTAAAATAATTAAAGAACCAATCCAACCAATTAAATAATTTTTAAAAATGAGCGAGCTCTGGTAGATTAAATAAACTTTCACACAATGACTGGACAGGTTAAAACTTGCCCAATGCAGACCTCTAAAGGGATTACCTTTTGTTTCATTGTATTTAAAATTGTTGCGATAAAAATTTTCATGTTTAACTTATTGAATTTATATATCAAAATCGCTATCTGTAATTCTAGAATGAGGAAAAAATAAGCACTCTAAATTCAATAAAAATAATTCTTTTTTATTCAAATCCTAAAAGAATATTTTAAAATCTAGAAATACTGCATTATAAACATTTTTAAAATAAAATATAAAATATTTTACAAGGCAAATTGAGGCCCGAGCGCTGGATTCTAATAAAATGAAGATTTTATATAAACAATGGCAAAAAATCTCTAATGATCGTTAAAAAAGTTTATTTGTATAAAGTTTTTAATAATTAAATTATATAAAACTATAAAACTCTGGAATGTGTCCGAGTATTGTAAAAAAACAATACAGTATTATTATATAAAACTCCATAAGATTGTGTACAACTCTCTAAAAATGTTTTTTTTTAGAAATAATAAGTTATTGTTCTAAGCTCATTATTTATTTCATATCAAATGAAATATTATCGTAGGTTAGTTTAATTGGCATTGATTTATGGTATCTTTTATAAAAATATATAAACTAAAATTTGAAAACCTTAAAAATTTTTGAGGATGTGAAGGAGAAGCTGCATAACAAGAGAAATAAGGGAATAGAAAAAAACTGAGATAAATTGACTGTTTTTTAAAGACCCGTATAATAAAAAGTTCATTCGTATTACATCTAAACGATATACAAATATTAAACTAAAGCAAAATTTAATATAAAATGATAAATAATAACCTTCCTCCGACGGCGAAATCGGAAATGGCATAGTAATAGGACTTCAATACCTTTGGATCTTGGAAAAGTTCGTCGCCAAAAGTATTCAAACGATTCAGGACAATTCTGATATCGGTGGCTGTCACCCATTCCTTTTTTTAAACAAAAGATAACGATATTTTTCATAAAATGGTAAATTTTTTAAAGATCTTATGCTTTAAGATAAATAGTAAAAAAATTAACTTCTAATCCTTCAGCACAGGTGAAAAAAAATAACATGAAAATCAAGATAGAATTCCCTAGGAAATTAGATTTATTTGTAGCTTTCATATTTTAAATTGTTTACCACAGTTTTTATCAAGAGCCAAAAAAGTTACAAATTATTTTAAAATGTCGCCATATAATATAAAACAAGTATATAAATCAAATTAATAATTTTATGCTACCCTTTGCACTTTGTAAAGCTAGGCAACGACTTAAATATTTTACTATAAATATTGCTACAAATGATATTATGCTCTAAGGTGCCTTGTTTGTATATTCTAAGCAACATATATATTTAATAATAAAAAGTTCAATCGTGAATATAATATTCCTTTTTGTATATATTAGCATAGATCTAATTTTCCCTTTTTATAAAATGGTTACCTTACAGTGTTGTTAAAAGCTACTTTTAAAATTAGCGCGCTATCGCTACGCGGTATTAGCTACTTTAAAAAAAAGTATATAGCTACTTTTAAAAAAAGCTACTTTAAAAAAAGTAGAAATTTTTAAAAAATATTCTTTAAAGTATCTCAATTTCCACAAATAAATAATATTACTAAAATTTCAAATGCATATATATTTATTTATTTTTTATTGCATCTCAATAATTATAACATTTCCATACTGTCATCCGCAAGTCTAGAGCATCAGAAAATATAAGCTATGGCCAAATAATCGTTCAATACTAGCACAAAATGCAGTATTATATTAAATATACATATTTTTTTATAAGAAAAATCATCAAAAATATTCATTTGAGTATTTTTAGATTTAAAAAAACGTCTAAAGAATTTTCAATAGTATTATTAATTATTTCAGAAAAATATCTGGCTAGGATCAGTCAAAAATTATGATAGTAATATAATAATAATTATGTAGGGGATAAGTGGATGGCCATGTTTGCCAACTAGTAAGACCACTACTCTTTAACTTTTTATCTATTGAATAAATTTCTTTCAAAATTTAAAATGTGAAATGATTTGAAATAAATATTTTTTAGCATGTTTGGATAAAATTTATAAATATATAAGTGGTTTTTTAAGCATGCTTAACATCCAGATAAAACTATTATCATTAAATAGATGAGTCTATAAAATGAAATGTTAATTATTTATTGTAATTTTTAATTTATAATATCGTCGGCCTAGATTGGAGTACCCACTTGCGCAAATGTTTAAAATGAAAATTAAAGTTTAAAATAAAATATAGAAAAAACCTATTGATCAATTTTGACAATAACTTTGGCAAAAATTAATGTTTATTAATCTAGTTTTTATTTTTATGTATATTGAAAATAAATGAGTTATTATAAGCCAACTCATAATTTTTGAATGTTTAAAATGAGAAAATCAACATTAAAGTTTAAAATCAAATATAGGAAAAACCTATTGATCAATTTTGACAATATTGGCAAAAATTAATATTTTTTAAACTAGTTTTATTTTTATTTAAATTTGGAATAAATAAGTTATTATCCATTTCTAAAAATTTTGAAAATGTCGAGTGGAGCACTCCAATTCTAGACCGACGATATAATTCTTAAATATCTAATGGCCAGTTGAAACTTACCATGCTTGGACTGGGCTAGAAAATCAACTTTCATATAAACTTATCTAGCTCAAAAACGATTATAGATCAAATTATAAATTAAAGATCAAGGATTGGGCTACACATTCTAATTCGCTAAAGATTGGGAATCTAGCTTATATCTCCTATAAAATTTTAAGAGTAATATTGAAAATAATATCAATAGATTCTAGGAAGTAGTGTTGTTAAAAGGCCCAATTTGAGGCTTAAAAACGGCCAGATTAATATATTAGCCAAAATAATATTGTGTAAACCTCAAGATTTGGCAAGTAGAAGCCCAAACCTTTCTGCCATTTATGAGCAAATTCGCCAGGCTTATACAATATTATTTTGGTTATAATCTTAATCGGACTGTTTTTAAAAATCGACCCTAATCGGGCTTTTAACAACACTACTAGGAAAAACACTTATATTTATGAGTTTTTAAAAAATGGCTAAAAATGGAGGAAATAATATTATTTTTCCCAGAATTAGGAACATTTGGGAATATTGATAATATTCCCTCATTTTCAGCGATTTTTTAAAAAAACTCAATTTAAATACAAATGTTTACTCCCCCAGCATTTATTAATATTTATTTCAAATACTTTAAAGAATTTCTAGAGATATAAGCGAGATTCCTAATTTTTTTTTTGTTTTTAGCCATTTAATGGGAACCAAATTTGTTTGATATATTACTTTTAAATGCTTTCTCGTTGAAGCTGTTAGTCTTGTAATGAAAAACTTTCCGGTTCTTACAATGAAATTAAAACCTTTAATTTTTTTATCGAGATTAAATGCTAATTCAGGAAAAGGAAATTCCATATTTTCATCATTTTACAGGGAAATTACGATTTGTAGCAAAATTATCTTCAATATAATCTTTATTGTCGACATTTTAAAAACTAGGCTTATAAAGCAGTTTTTAAAAATAAATTTCAATTTCAAAATTAAATAAAAAGATTATAATTTTAAAATTAATTATAAATATATTTTAATAATTTATATTTGTATTTATTATATAAATTGAAAGTAGCGAAGTAGAGCGTTATTGTGCTACTTTCTAAATTAGTAGCGAGCTACTGTTCGCTATTTTTTTAAAGTAGTGCGCTAAATCTACCGCCTGAAAAAGTAACGCGCTAACTTTAACAACACAGCTACCTTGATAATTTAAATTTATTTTTCTTATTTTGATTCATTATAATATAAATCATTCAAATTCTAGTGGATTTCTAAAAAAAATTGAAAACTGCTAAAAAATAATTTTATTTAATATAATTATTATATTTTTATAAATCTATTATAATAATCCTCAAAAAAGGTCAATCAAATTTAAAATAGTGTTCTTTAAAAAATATTTGTCCAATGATAATCATCATAGCAATTTTAAGCCAATAGTAATTAATATGTGATTTGTAATATGGCGAATTTCTTCAATCTTGGGCTTGGTTTAGCTGATATGTGATGATGGCACTTTCAGAAATAGTAGTTTATAAATCAGAGTAAATTTTAAAATTAATAAATAATTTTTAATTATTTTAGAGTTAGAAAATCAAACATATTATTTGAGAAATATAGATTTCCAAACTGCCTTGGCTCATTAGATAGTAAGCACATAAAAATCAAAAGTCCTGCAAAATCTGCAATTTTTTTCAATTAATAATATATATCAGATACCTGCAGGCCCGGCCCTAAACCCGGCCCGGGCCGTATTTTAAATTTTTTAAATATACCCGGGCCGGGCCTAAAAAATTTTTTTTTAATATATCCGGGCCAGGCCGGGCCTAAGATTGTTAAACCCGGGCCGGGCCTTTTTATAAAAAATTTTTACATTATTAGTTAATGGTTATAAGATTATATTATATTATAGTTATGATTAATATAATATTGGGTGATGATTAACACTACCTAACAACCTACAGATCGATCTAATTATTAATTTCCTGCAAATTTTTTCAAAGTATTAATATAGCAAATTTTTTCAAAGTATTAATATATTTTTTTATAATTCATATCTAAATTTTTACAACATATTTTACCAAAACAATCAAATAAAGGAATATCTTAAATAAGCCCCAATATTCAAGTATTATTAATATATTTTTTTATAATTCATATCTAAATTTTTAGAATATATTTTACCAAAACAATCAAATAAAGGAATATCACTTCTTAAAGTTTGTAATACCTTTCAAAGCGAAAAAGGAGAAATAAAATTGATTTTACTTAATATAAAGCATTTTTTAATTGAAAAATTTGTTTTACACAAGTATCATTTTATTTCTCTTTTTCTCTGTCCCAAATTCAAGCAATTACGTATGTAGTCAGGGACAGATCGCAAAATGACGGAAAACTATATAAAAGATTATATTAAATTACAAGAGGCTCAGGAAGTAAATGAAATACCATCTACCAGTCAAATTACGACTGTTGTTAAACAAACTGAATCGTTTTATGACAAATGGGGGGGGGGGGGGGTAATTCTGGTAATATGTCAATACCCGATGATGAATATTATAATTACATAAATAAAAAAATAGATGAAACATTTAATGTGGATAATTTGTTAGAGTGGTGGGCGGCTCATCAAAGCGAATTTCCAATTTTAGCAAAATTGGCAAAACGGGTATTGGCAATTCCTGCTTCAAGTGCAAGCTGTGAGCGGAATTTTTCCACTACTGGGAGAATTCTTGAAGAAAGAAGAAGTAATCTTCAACCTGAAAAGGTAGATATGCTTCTCTTTCTTCATGATAATTTGTGAATTTTTAATATTTTCTTGGTCAATCATGCTGGTTTTTTACTTTGCAAACTGTCAAATATTTATTGCATTTATTATATTTACCTTGAGTCATGAAAGTTTTTAATCCAACATTTTTCATTATTTTTTTTTACAATATTATATAATACAATTATCTTCTTTTGTTAAAAATTTATATTATAAAATAAATTATATTAATATTGTGCAATTAGATTATATTTTCAAAATACTATTTATTATACATGCATTTTTTTAAATAGCGATTTATTTTTATTTTATAAATTAAATAGTAAATTAAATACAATATATTATATTCTCAAAATATTTTCCATTTTTATAAATTAAATATTAGTTTTATTTTTTTTAAATGTAATATAAAATATAGTATATGACAAATATTATTACCATTTTTATGAATATTAGTTTTATTTTTATAAATGCAATATAAAATATAATATATGCTCAAAATATCCATTATTATAAATAACAGTTTTATAATTTTTATAAATTCAATATAATATTCTCAAAATATTAGCTTTTACATGTATTTTTTAAATAATAAGCGATAATACTCGCTGAAAAATATGGTAAAATACCTCATAGGTGAATTTTTGTATATACCAGGTCGAATATAATTTTAAAAAATTCGAACCGGGCCTGAAATTTATAAATCCTGGCCGGGCCGGGCCGTAAAAAATTTTTTTAAAAAATATCCGGGCCGAGCCGTAAAATTTTTTTTTAGGCCGGGCCGTGCAAATGGTACCTCTGCAGGTCTCTGATATATATATAGATGTGATGATGGCAATTTTAGAAATAGTAGTTTATATCAAAGTAAATTTTTAATATTAATAAATAATTTTTAATTTATTTTAGAGTTAGAAAATAAAACATTTTATATTTTGAGAAACATGGATTTCCAAACTGCCTTGGCTCATTAATGGTAAGCGGGTCATTCCATGACAAATCAACCACGATTCGGTCGACCCCCTTCGAATTTTTTAAAATTTGGTAAACAAAGAAAGGTTAGTGTAGTTAAGAAATAGCCAAAATTTTAGCCTCGTAACATATATGTTTTTGAAGATATTAGGGTTCAAAGTGGCAAAAATGACGTATTTTTACCATTGCCTTTATTCAATTAAGCATATCTTAATAACTACATAATTGTAAATAACAAATTTAATATCAAAATTACGTACAAAGATTCTACTATCAGATAAAAAAAATTTTTTATTTTTTTTCCAATTTCCGGTCATTTTATTTAATATGCAAGGACTAAAAACGATTTTTGTAAATAATACTACCTTCAATATTCTTAAAAAATTTAGTAGACATTACTAAACTCTTTCATATTTATAAAAAAAAACTGGTCTGGGACGCGGTCATCTTCGTTTTCAAAATCGATAAAAATGTTTAGAAAAGTGTATAAATATTTTCCCGAAAGGGGGCGTCTTTGTATAAAATTATATATTAATCAATTTTTAATGGTTTTTTTAAACTATTTGATAAAATTTAAAGGATTATTCATTCTTGTAAGTGAAAGTAACAATAAATGTGGCTTTCATTCAATTATAGAAATTGTCTATTATTTATAATTTATTATAAAAAAATTTTGCCCATATAATATATATTTCTTGAAGATTAATAAAATATATTCAACCAAGTTTATAGTTCTTAGATATATGAATCAGAATCTTGTGCATTTCATATATGGCCCCCTAAATATTAAAAATAATTGATATAATATAAATTTAAAAATGTAATATACGGTAGCGCATTTACTTTCTTGTAACGACATTGTATAACTACGGCCAGTAGCAGTTTACGGTGTAACTAATGTTAAGATATGACATTTTGGAAAATAAAGAGTGTCGTCTATATTTGAATTGTAAAGGAATTAGAAGGTCAGGATGGGTGTAAAACTTTATAAATATTTCTTTCTGCTTTTGATTTTTCCCTAAAACAAAGGCTAACCACCAATTAGAATCATAAACACATGTATGTATCCTGATATTTCTCCAAAAATTATACTTTCATCATTATATGATAAATATTCTATAGTGCTTTCTATCTAATTGGAATACATTTTACTTTTAAATTGATGTAGAGCTGTTGGAATGTCGGTGTAAATTTTCAGTGTTCCAGGTATAGGTCTAGTTTGAAAATCTTTTCCAGAGTAATAGTTCTTCGGAATTATAATTTTTTTGGGTCATATAGTCAAAATATATGCCATAAATATTTTCTTTAGCGAACTCATACAATTCATATGATGTAATTATTTGCTTTGAGTAAGGCCTTTGTAAACTAGTTCTAGAGGCTAATCTTTTAACAGTGACACCAATCCCATCACAAACACTTTTCCCGTGTGCTGTAGCAGAAAAATGTCATTCCTGAACCCCTAAATTCATCTCATCATGGTAAATATGTAAATTTTTTACCATTTTTATATTGTGCAGCGGATCCATGGGAAAAATAAATTTTTTTATTAATTAAAAAATTTACCAATGTTTATTGGGAATAATGTACTGCTATTGTATTGTACTGCAATGATTCGGATATCATTATATAATTTAGGCAACAAATATTGGCAAAATTATCTTTATAATATATAACAAAAGGGTGGGAACAGTAGATTGAGCCCTATTCCAGTGACAATTGTACTTCATTCTGAAGTATAAAGCTATAGTTTTCTGAAAAATCACATAAAATTAAATATTGGCCTTCGTATAAGTTCAATTTTAGATTGTTTTAATACAACGATTGTTGCGTTGAAATAAAAGAATGGGGTAATAAAGATTTCATTTTTTCAAAGAAGGCATTGATAAATTCATCTACTGGCTTGGTTATTGTTTCAATAGTGGTTCTATCTACAGATAGCCATTATTTGTATGTTATAAATTTGATGTCCTTAGAACGAAACAACATTTCTATTTGATCGCGTAAATGTGTTGACCCTTGTTAATTATCACATTTGCCCATAAATTTATTTTATTGATTGAAACATTCATTTATTGTTATTCTTATTTACAAGTAAGGGTATGCCGATTTTAGAAAATCCGATCCAATATTTATATTGATTTGGGTTATTTTATGATGATAATACTTTTATTTTGTATATAATAATTTCATAATAATAAATATCTGTAATATTTTACAAATATCAAATTATTTTAAAAATTGAGTAACGAAAATTTTGATATTATTTTTGGCGTCATATATGAAATGCACAAGATTTCATATATTCAAGAACTCGAAATTTGGTTGGACATATTTAATAATATTCATTAAATATATGTTATATGGGCAAAAAATATAATAAATTATAAATAAAGTAATAAATTGAATTTCTTTTATCGATAGACAATTTCTATAATTAATTGAAAGCACCATTTATTGTTATTTTCACTTACAAGATGAATAATCCTTTAAATTGACGCCCCCTTTCGGGAAAATATTTATACACTTTTTTAAACATTTTTATCGATTTTGAAAATGAAGATGGCCGCGTCCCAGACCATTTCTTTTAATAAATATAAAGGAAGAGTTTAATAATGTCTACTAAATTTTAAAAAAAAATTGAAGGTCGTATTATTTCTAAAAAATCGTTTTTAGTCCTTGCATATTAAATAAAATGACCGGAAATTGGAAAAAAATATATAAATTTTTTTTTATCTGAAAGTAGAATCTTTGTACGTAATAATAATATTAAATTTATTATTTACAATTACTTAGTTTTTAAGATATGCTTAATTGAATGAAGGCAGATAATGGTAAAAATACGTCATTTTTGCCACTTTGAACCCTAATATCTCCAAAAATATAAATGTTACGAGGTTAAAATTTTATTTCTTAACTACATTAACCTTTCTTTGATTACCAAATCTTAAAAAAATCGAAGGGGGTCGGCCTAAAATCTCATTTGACATGGAATGACCCAATCACATAAAAAAAATAATCCTGCAAAATTAGGTAATTTTTGTGCATAAGTAAATATTTGCATCTCTCTTATCTTTTCTGAAAATTCGGCCTTTCTACATACATTCCCTAGTGTTGTATATTTTCTCATAACTTCATAATTGTAGAATGTATGTTATTCATAACTTATTATAACATTTTTGATTAAATGTATAAGCTTTTTGTTTTACTTATATATAATTTGATTATGATTGAAGTTAACCTCCATTATTTGTTAACTTAGAATATCTTATGTTTTAAATTTAATTTTATATTTTGTAACTAAGTAATAAATCATTTGGAAGGGTGGTGGTTTGTTTAAAATTTAAATTAGGATAAACATATTTTCAGCTTGGTAAAAAAGTATTCATGAATTTCATATAAATACCAGGAGCTAACCAGTAGAATGATAGGTAAATCAGATATTTCCGCTTCATTTGATGATAATTTTGAAAAATTTTCCAAATAATATAAAATGGCAAAAAAAAATGTAAATAGAAAGATATAATTTATATAAACCTCTTACATCACACCTATTTTTCTGGATTCAAGGAAAAAATAAATTTTCTGGGTTATCCTGGGCCTGGAAAATATTTTTCACAAATAATATGGACTATTTTTCAAAATTAATATAGTCTTAGATTTCTGAAAAATTTTTAATTTTAAATATTGGCTAGAAATTGGCCTGAATTTCTTTTGAAGACATCGCTAGGCAGTGTAAAAACCAAGGCCCATGCAACTCATATTCTAATTGTATTTTTAAATGCATTGTGACTTTTTATATATTTTATTTCAGTTTTTAACTATCAAAATTATTATGGTCTTTAGTGGGTTTGAGAAAATTTTCCCAAGTGTGTGGACTTGGCTTGGGAATATTTTTAATATTAGGATGATATTTATATGGCCCTCAGGTAAAATCTAATTTAAATATATTTTTATTCAAAAAAATAGTATTCACTCTTAGTCTTAATGGGTTGGCCTTTGTCTAGTGTTAAAATAGAATAAAAAATAGATATGGTTTTTAGAGATTTACCTTCCAGGTTTAAGAAAAAATTTTGAAAATTACTATGGATTGGCCAGGCTTGAGAAAATTTTTTTATAAAATTATTATAGGTTGGGCTGGGCTTGGAAAATATTTTTATAAATATTGGGCTGGGTTTGGGGAAAATGTTTCAAAATTATTATGAGCTTGGACGCTTGAGAATTTTTTTATTATTAACTATGGGTCAGACATTGGCCTAAAACAAATTTTTTTGCAGGACTGGGCTCGGTTTAATCAAAAAACCAAGGCCCATGAAAATCTGATTTTGATTGTATTTTTAAATTCATTATGATTATTTAAATGTTTTATTTCAGTTCTCAACTACCAAAATTATTATCATCTTTCATTGGGCTTGGAAGAATTTTTTAAAATTATTATGATATTGTACTTTGCCTGGGAATTTTTTTTATTAAATATTAAGTATCATAGGCGTAGCCAAGATTTTCCTGAGGGGGGGGAATTAAAAAATTCTTGGGGGCTTCGCCCCCAGGCCCCGCTTTTGCCCTGCCTTCGGCCGGGTTACCTAAGTCTATAAATAGTCATAAAATATTTTTACAAGATAGGAGGTTAATTTCAATAAAAAAATAAGCCTGGAACAAATATGAAATATATTTTTATTAGTTTATATAAAATACAATAAATTACTTGCATATACATTAATATAAAAGCATGGTAATAATTTATTCCAAACAAGGAATTTATTTATAAAAAGTTAGTAAACATATAGTTGATATTCCTCTATTATATAGAATTAGTTACAAAATAATAGGTAAAATTCCACTTTTACAGAATTTGACAGTTAGAATCTATTACAGATAATATTTTAACAAATTTTACTAATCAATGCTCTTGATAATAAATATAGGATGATTCCACGTCAAATCGACCAAAAAAACGAGCTTTTCGGCCAACCATCTTAAAAATGAATGAAACTTGGAATGTTAGTTATTTATGTCGTAAATGTTAATAAAATCAAAATTTTCGAGTGCTAGTTCAACCAGATCCAAAGATATACTCCTTCAAAGTCGAAAATAGCAAAGTGCGTGATTTCATTAAATCTTGTTATTTTAAAAAATACTTAAGATAGAGGTACAAATTATATATCATTTTATAGCCCTTAAAATTTTACGTAGGAAAAAATAAAAAAAAAATTTCAAGTATTTTCATATTTTCGGTAAAAATAAAAAATATGTTTATTACCTTTATATTAAACGATTTAATTAAAAATCTCGATAGACATTTTTGTTTTTTTAATTTTATTTGAATTTAATTATTTTTATAAATAAAAAAACGTAATATAGATGGCGTTATATTAATTTTTTATAAATAGCATTTGTGATTAAAATTAAAAAATTAATTGAGTATAACCAAGAATGATGTCCTGAGGCGATATATAAGCAGGCAGCCCATACAGATATTATTTTATTGACGCTATATTGTAAAATAAATATATTTTAAAATTTTATATTCAAACTATTATAATTTTGCGTTTATTAATAGAAATTCCTAAGGCCATAATTTGTAGATATATTTTTTCATTGATATGGATCTACTATTGTTATTATTTGAAAATAACGATTTTTTCAGCTTATTTTATTTTTTTATTCCTATCATCGCTACCAATCAATCATCATATATTTCAAAACTTAAACATTTTTTACAACCTAATGAATATGATAATTTGTGATTTCTCTGAAAATTATGCATTTAAAATTCAAGACGCTGTTCAAGGATTCCACTGAAATAATAATCAAGCTACTATCCATCCTATGATAG
The DNA here is from genome assembly GCF_954871325.1 of Gordionus sp. m RMFG-2023. Classification (NCBI taxonomy): domain Eukaryota; kingdom Metazoa; phylum Nematomorpha; class Gordioida; order Chordodea; family Parachordodidae; genus Gordionus; species Gordionus sp. m RMFG-2023. The sequence goes on along the minus strand of NC_088775.1, from coordinate 40,742,119 downwards.
CATATTAATGGTAATATAAAAAACCTATATCAGAGTCACTTCAAGTACATTTATACCGGACTAAAATGATAAAAATTTTGACCAATTAATTCAGCAAAAAGCTAAACAAAATATATTACTGCTCTGACGGATCAGTTGTGCAATATAAAAACAGAAATTTTTTATAAATCTGTGTTATCATGATCAGATTTTGGTGTAGCAGCTATATGGCATTTTTCAGCTACATCCCACGGAAAAGGTCCATGTGACAGCCTTGGCGGAACATTAAAAAGATTAGCAGCACGTTCAAGTCTTCAGCGCATACACATTTTAACGCCAGTTGATTTATATCAGTTTGTAAAACATGCCATCAGTAAATTTTACATATATAACCAACGAACAATACAATTTACAAGAGATTAAACTATGAGAAAGATTCAATTTAGCTCGTCCCATTCCAGGAACTCAGGAAATGCATGCTGTATTTCCTTCGAGTTTAAGTAAGCCTAAATCAAAAATATTTTAATATGCAGAGGACTTTCAAATTAACAATATCTCAAATGCCGATAATTTGTCTTTTGCCGATATTAAAGGATTCGTAACATGTGTTTATGACGATTTTTGGTGGTTAGCTACAGTACTAAATAAGAATGAAATTACTGAGGAGCCATAACCATACTTCTTTTACCCCACAATTGAGTAAAAGATATGGTTACCCATTAATCAAATAATAACAATAGTAGATCCTATTACAGTGACAGAATTATCGTCTAAAGAAATTCTATTAATTAGCACAAAATTATTTGTTATAATATTCAAATGAGTTAAAGAAAAATGAATAAAAAAAGATTTATTCAGATTAGATAAGGTTCAAGATTATTTAAGTTTGTTGTTTAAACACTATGTAAATGAATAGTATATATAATCGGGAATATTTTAGGTTAATGATGCTTACTACCAAGTGAATGTATGGAAATATTCTAAATACCAACCTAATTTGCTAAATACCGACCAAAATTTATTAAAATGTAATAAGATCATTATTATTTAATATATTAATACGGAATCACGTGGTCGAGTCCGGCCTCCTATATATTATCCCCCCAAGGATGGAACCACCAAGTTAGAATAAGAAAAAAAACATGGTCATTCCAGGGATTCGAACCCGGGACCATGGGATAAGTAAACCAAGCTCTTGCCTACTAGGCCATAGAGGCTTTCCAATTAGCATTTTTCAAATATATATTATAAATATATTTGGTAGTGCCTATCCAAATGAAAAATGAACAAAATTCAAATTTGATAGATGGTACCTTAAGGTACCAAGCATCATTAACCAATATTTTACTTGAAAGGATTACAATTATTATTTTGCGAACTTAATTTTTAAGTTATAATTTATATTAATTTTATTTTGTTTATGTTTTCACTTTATATTTAAGTGTTTAACAAAGATTTAGTATATTATTTTAGTTCTAACTTTTCTTTATTTGACAACGGATCTCCCAATCCTAAATTTGACCAACTTTGACAATGATGTTGGAGAGAAGAGGCGCCAGGGCAATTTTAACAATTCAGTCTAATTAACTCTGAAAAGAAATTCTAAATAAAGGGGGAAGGGGATGTATGAAATGACTATCGACACTAAGACAAAGAATGAGAGCAATAAAACAATCGTAGCAATATTAATAGTCGTAATTCGGAAAAGAATAGAATTAGTAGTTTAGCTAAAAAGAATTCGTCACAAAAGATCGTTTTATATAATAATAGGTTGTGGATTAACCAAAAATCTTCATAAAGAGAAACGGCTTTTCGTCATTAGAAATTTTATGCCGCAATCGAGCTCACGTAGAGATTGAATTTTTATTTGAGATCAAAAGATAAAAGAAATCTTTATCGTACAAGAGATCTTAAGACGAAGTTGATATATTGACAAGCTACTAGGTAGAACAAGTGGTCAATACCAGGATGCAATCGTTAATCGTTGACAAATTATAGCCAATTGTTTATCAAAACTTTAGTATAAGAAACAAATAGAAACAAGAATTTGTGAAAACAATCGTTAATCGCAGATCAAGCATCACACATCATTGATCGAGATAAAGCAATGATCATTAGTTCCAAGAGAACGTTCAAGCAAAAGACCAAATTAATTTATCAGGAGAATTTAAGACGTAGTATCGATAATCGGTGACTATCAATCGTGGATCTTTTAAAAGCATGAGTTAATCAGGTTAGTCAGTGCGTACAGAGATAAAGAGCTCATCAATACCAGACGAAGGCAAGAAAGATTTAAGTTGGCAAAAGAAAGCAGTAATCAAATACATGCACGACTATTGGTCTTTCGCAGAATGTGGGTCTAATCTAAGTGGAAGGATGTAATATTCAAATGACTTAAAGAAAAATGAATAAAAAATTATATATTATTCAGATTAGATAAAGTTCAAGATTATTTAAGTTTGTTGTTTAAACACTATGTAAATGAATAGTATATATAATCGGGAATATTAGAAAAATTATTATTATGATTTTGCGAACTTAATTTTTAATCTTGTAATTTCAATTTTTAATCTTGTAATTTTAATTTTTATTAATTTTATTTTTCTTTTATTTTGATTATGTTTTCACTTTATATTTAAGTATTTAATAAATTCTCAACTACAACTTTTGTTACCGAAACATTATGTTCTATGGGAATATCCAGTATAATTAACTTTTCTTTATTTGACAATGGTTCTAATCTCCCAATCTTAAATTCTACTAATTTGACATTATTAAGATTAAAACAAGAAATATTTATTTTTATATTGTTTGTATATAAAATTTTAAAATATGTTTATTTTACAATATAGCGTCCTAATAAAATCATATCTACATAGGGGTGCCTGCTTACATATCGCCCCAGGACATCATTTTTGGTTATACTCAATTGATTTTTTAATCACAAATTCATATTCATATTTTTTATCAAAAATTATATATTATAAATAATTTTTAATATAAAGCCATCTATATTGCATTTTTTTATTTTTAAAAATAATAAAATTCAAAAAACAAAAATGGCTATAGAGATTTCTTATTAAATCGTTTAATATAAAGGTAATAAACATTTTTAGTGAATATTAACACCTAAAAAAATCCCTTCCTAACAATGTTAATTTTTTATTTTTACCGGAAATAAGAAAACACTAGAAATTTTATAATTTTTTTTTATATTTTCCAACGTAAAATTTTAAGGGCTATAAAATGATATATAATTTGTAACTCTATCTTAACTATTTTTTAAAATAACAAGATTTAATGAAATCATGCACTTCGCGATTTTCGACTTTGAAGGGGTATATCTTTGGATCTAGTAGAGCTAGCACTCTAAAATTTTGATTTTATTAACATTTACAACATAAATAACTAACATGCCAAGTTTCATTAATTTTTGAGATGGACGGCCGAATCTACCCTGTTTGTATTAGAGAACTGCACGGGCTGTCCGTAGCCCGACCCAACCGGGTTCGGACATCAAAAAAAATTCTCGGGTTCGGGCTCGGGTCGGGTTGTAAAAGCTGTCCGACCCGAAAATAAATAATAATATTTATATCTTAAATAGTCAGTATAATTTATAATATTAATTATAAAATCATATTATTTAATATTTATCACATTTTAGGATTAAAATGTCAATCATATTAACATGTCATGTCATTATTAATTATTATTTTATAAACCTAACAACCGGATACCAAACAATTTTATCACTAAATTGTGTTTCCCGTGAATTACAAGATAAGACATATTTTATGTACTAAAGATAAATTTTATTAATTATTTATTATTTATCTAGCCTATACATTGTCTTTTTTAACATTTGTTTTAAAAAATTTCCATATAAAATTTAAGATTGGGATTTGATTCAGGGGAACTTATTTCTATAATTTAAATTTCACTACCATAAATGTTAATCATCCTAGAAATTAAAAAATATTATATAAAATTGGTAATGATATTCTGTTACATTTATATATAAAATATAATCTTTACTTATTTCGTTTTGGTATTATTATTTTTTTTATCTATCTACCTTAATATGAGTTGTAAATTTTCCAGCTGATTTTGGTTGTCAATATTTTAAAATATGGCAGAAAAAAATTAGGAAATTAATACAAGATTCTCAAAGAAAATAAGATGTATACTGTGATATGTAAAATTTAAAACATGAATATTAAAAAGAATCTGTGTATCTTTTGTCAAGAAAATGAAAAAGATACAAGATTCTTTTCAGAATTAAGGATCTTAGATACAGATATTAGTATCTTATTAAAAATGTCAAAATATACTGAGTACAAGATATAAAGGGATCATGTATCTTAGATACAAGTATTCGCAGTACTGCCCAACTCTGTTTATTTCAATCTAATTGATTAAAGTCATTTTAAATATTTTTTTTTAGATTTTAGACACAGCCATATTAAAAAAATTATTTCAATGGATGCAAAATTAAAAAGAATTGGTGAAAAGATTAAGACAAAAGGGTATGAAGTAAGGGAGAATCTTAATGGAAAATCTGATGTATGGAAGAAATTTTCATTTATATATGATGAAAATAAAGAAAAGATTAATTATGTCATTTGTATTATATGCAAATTTATTTATGTATATAATTCAATAACAACAGGTTAGATATTTATACATAAAATATGATCTTATTAAATTATTTTAGGCACAAATCAACTTAAAAGACATAAATGTGTATATACAAATACAAGTACAACAGCAGAGAGTAAAACAATTAACAATTGATAGTCTTTTTGGTACTGATCCGTAAAAACTCAAAAGTTGTACAAAATTGAAAAAAGAGTGCACAAAGGTGCTTACTATGTTTTGTGGACGTGATTTGAGACATTTGATACAATTCACGGGGAAGGCTTTGTTGATTGTTGCCAATATTTTGCCAAAATTGGTTCAATATATGGAAATATTGATGTTAAAAGCATCATTCCAAATCCTACAACAATTTCTAGAAATTTAGTAGATACTGCTGATGTATCCGCAATAAATTATTTCCTATATTAAACTAATATATGAAAAGGGTCGATGTGCTGGTAACAAATTTATGAAAATATGGTTAAATTATTAATAATTTTTTATAGCCACCACAGACCTTTGGACTGATGATTATAAAAAAATATCATATGTAACTCTAACAATTCATTTTATAAATGATTCCTGGAAACTAAATAAATTGTATTGTTTACATGCAAATTTGAAGAGGAAAAAAAACAGGGGAAAATATCAAAAAGGAAATTATTAGAAATTTCACCTTGTTAGGTATTGATTTCATTAAAATTTATAAAAATCCATGTATTCTTTGTATCAGGATACAGCAGGGCCTATTTATCGGAAATTCCAATTATTACCGACCAAGGAGCTAATATGATTAAAGCTTTTGAAAATCATAAGCGTTTAAATTGTGCTTTTCATCTATTAAATACAGTATTGAGAAATACTTTTGATAACAAAAATATTGAATCTTGTTCGGAGATAAATTAATGTTTTAATGACTGTAAAAGTTTAGTAACGTATATGAAACAGAGTGGGTATGTTAAATTAACTTTTTATTAAAATATATCATTACATTTTAGATTAGTTAATCGCCTCGATAAAACTCTCCACATGCGTGTTGAGACTAGGTGGAATAGTAGGTTGAATATGATTGAATCGATCAATCAATTTAATGACATATTGGAAATTCTCAATTCCAGAGGAGAGTCGATTAGAATTGAAAATATTGATTTTAAAATGATGAGGGATCTGATCAAGTTTCTGACGCCTTTTAAAATTGCGAGTGATGAACTTGAGAGTGATTTAAAACCTACTATTCATAAAGTTATTTTATGTTATCATAAAATATTGAGTTTTTTAGCTAATCCTAGCTTAATCTATCATCTAAACCAGCTTTCATTAAGATGCCGGGAAATATTGGTGGATAAATTTAAAATAGATTTATTCCACCAAATTTCGACGTTTTTGTGATAAAAATTTCGGGATATGAAAATGTTATCCCGGGAACATTATAAAGACTTGTGTCAACATATCAACACGTTGATTAATGCAGAGAAAATCAACAGAGATGTGATTGAGCAAAAGTCTTTAAACAACTCACCATCTAACTCGTGCTCAACCGATAGAGTAGTAAATAAAGGTTTATTAAATTAATAATAAAATTATTTATTAAAAAATAATAAAGTAAATATATATCTTAATATTATTAATGAATATTTTTTTCTTAAGAAACTACAGAGGTGGTAGATACGTTTTGGGACTTCTCTCTATGGGAGGCTGACAATGCGTATTCTGATGCTAGCACCGAAGTTGACGAGCTAAAAAAATACCTAGACCCGAAATTATGTATTGATGACGATAATATTTTAAAATGGTGGAAAACAAACCATTATGAGTTTCCAAATTTAAGTATTTTAGCTCTTAAATTCCTGGCTATCCCTGCTTCGTCGGCTAGCAGTGAAAGGGCGTTTTTAGCTGCTGATAGGGCCTTTGAGGAGAGAAGGACTCGTTTAAAGCCAGATAAACTGGACGCCTCTTTATTTATATATCATAATTATTCACTTTGTGATAATTTTGATGATATTGATGAGCTCAATATAATATAATATGTTCATTATATTTTTTATATATTTATTAACTTTTATATCATATCTATATTCGTATAAATGATGCTTATTGTATTATAAAATCGTTATAATTTTTAAATTAGCTTGTATATTAATCGTTTTATAATATTTTTTACAAATTTAATAAAATGCAACTTAATATATATCTTGAATAGATTATGGCAGTCAAATAAACTTTTATTTAAGGTGGCTGAACTGAATAAATACACATAAAAATTTTTTTGGTTAATATAATATTAAAACTTAAATTGCAAAATTTTATTCGGGTCGGGCTCGGGTCGGGTTGGACTAAAAAATGTGTGCTCGGGCTCGGGTTGCGAAAAAATTACATTGCAGTTCTCTAGTTTGTATTGTGCTTTAATTTTTTTATTTAATTTATGATTTAATTCAATAGTTTTATAATTATATTTTACTTTTATTAAGATAAATAAATTAAAATTACTCACTTAATAAAAAATTATATTAGATATATTATATTATTTTAATTTTATGGATCTAATTAATAACTATAATACATTTCACTTTTGTCTTAAGACTTATCTTTGGCTTATATTCCATTTCTTAAAAAGCATTTAAAAAAATATCAACTTTACATTCTTTCTTTCAAATTATTATCTAAGGTATATGCATACATTTTTGGGGGTCAGGGAGTGGCAGGAGGATTAAGGGGGATATTTATTATTAGCTTAAAATGATATTCACAAAAAGTGATAAATTTCTGAAGAGGGGGAATTTCCCCTCGTCCCCCCCTCTGGCTACGCCTATATTAGGTATAAGTAATCAGTAATATTTAACAAATAATATTGGTATTATCAAGTAAAAGCTTTAAATTTATTTTTACTCAAACCATAGTATTTACACTTAGTTTTAATGGATTGAACCTGGCCTGAAGGGGGAGGGGGTAAAAAAATAAATAAAAATTGGATATTATTTTCAAATAACAGGTAAAACAACTATCATAAAAGTAAGAAGAAAGTTATCATTCCCCGTCATTTTTGACGGGCTATCTACTAGTTAATAAATAATAATGAATTTTTTATTTCTAATAATATACGTTTAACTTATGTTAACTTTGTGCATTTAGAAGATTTTTGTTATGATAAAATATTTATTGAAAATTTATCAAATGACATAACAGTTCAATAAATATCCAAGTAAATATAAAAACTGGTAAATAGTAAGAATTCTCAGGTAAGTGATTCACCTAATGAAGATTATGTGACATGTGAATAATAAATTAATTAATAAATTAGTATTTCTTATATTATACTATAATAATTTTGAGTGTAATTGATTCAGATGACTGGACTCTGAAGACAAGAAGCCGATTTGATGATTGATTCTTGAGAAGAAATATAAGGAAATCTTCCATCATTATGTCAAATGTATAGCACCAAAATTGAATGATCTTTCACCAATATATAAGTAAGTGGGGATATATTACATATTGAAGTTCTTCCATTCGGAATCTATGAAATAGATTATATCTAAAAGTCATATGCCATGCAACTAGAATGCGTATCCACCTTTAAAAAAATCAAGTTAAAAGAGACAAAGAAAGCGCATGTAATCGCATTACCAAAAAAATCCACCTCGATAGTATTTCTCGGTTGACATAGAAAGAATTCGGCTTAATACTCTATAAAACATTGAAGGAAATTCTGACGGACGTATTGGATGCTAAAATGCCAGTGAAAGAGGTAGGGCATACGTGAATAAGGTAATAGATGATCTACATGACAAATTTGCTGCCTACCAAGGGCAAATGAAGGAAAACGATCACGAATCACCCCCACGATGCTAGTAGAGAGTAGCAAGTATGATAAGGAGAACGTTTTAAGCCTTGCGATGTTAGCTGGGGAGGAGAAATAAATAACGAAGGAGGTGATGCGGGAACAGCTAATCGACGCTACGAAAGATGCCCACCTCAAAAATGGCGGTAACAGTAGCAGTATTCACTTGATGTCGATGTAAACGTTATAGAGAACGAAGTAGAGTCCGACTACTATAAAACAGATTTAAAAAGCTTGAAACAAATGAAGAAAAACTGAATCGTTTAGATGAAGAAATAGCGCATCACACTAACAAAATCAAGCAAAGTAATAAAGTACCAATCTCGCAAGGCTTGGAAGAAGCAACCTCTTCTCAAGATGACGAAGACCAGATTCGCCCTAAGCCTACCCCTCTTTTGGACGATCAATGTATAGCGACTTAGTTGGAAGGATAGCAGAACAGTACAAAAGTTTAACTGCAAACGAGAACAAAGAAAACCAAACTAAAACTAGCTAAACGATATTTAATCCTCTTTAAGGACAAAGGAAAAGACGGTTGAGAAATCAAGAAAGATGAACAAACCGAAGAGACAAGGGCATAAAAAGTTTGGGGTTCAAGTGTTGATAGATAAAAGTTGGTGAGAGAGAAAGGCGACAAAATTAGGAAGGGTGAACAACCTTCATTAAATAAAGGAGTCAAATTTAAGGAAAGAGACCTAATTTCCTGTGGTAAAATGAAGTCTTTATTTTTAAAAAGGGGGTATATGTTGAGATAATCATCATATAAAATAACATTTATTTAAATTAGGTTTATTACTCATTAACATTTTGGAATGATTTGATACTTTTGATATAATTCCCTGAAGTGGATAAAATTAATATATAATATATATATGTAAATTGATTGAATTATTTTTACATATAAAGTAAGTTTAATAAATAGACAATTATATTCATATTATATTGATGTTAGTTTTTCTTCTTTTGTTAAATAATAAAGGTGATCAAAGAATTTTTGTTTTAATAAATAAATGCGCATATCATATTAAAATTAAAGTAAATGCACCAGCTTAACAATTATCTTTTGAAGACATTGGCGTACGCAGCGAGGGGTGGGGGCAGGGGGACAAATCCCCCCCCAAGCCAAAAAATGCAGATGCCGGATATATTATTCAAAAATATTATTGTTTATATTAATTTATATTTGTTAACATTTATTCGTATCTCATATTAAATATATATTTTATTACATTTATTATCACATTCATAAGTTATTTTATCAATTAATTTCGATTTCAAGTTTTCCGGCGTAGTATTTACTTATTATTTTCAAATTTTTAGTGGCGTAATATATATCTACTATTTTCAAATTTCTAGTCAAATAATAATTATTTCTGAAACTTCTGGTCCAACAGGGAAAAAGAAATTGCTACCTTGACCAACGAGATAGAGCCTCTTCCATCAAGCACTAACAGCTATTAAGGAGTTAGAAGAGCCAATTATTTGCTATTACTGAAATATCACAATGGCCTGAAAGAAATATTTCCTCAGAAGCAAGAAAATTATTGGATTCAATGCTTATTCCAAATTTTATTTCTCATTAGAATGTATTATTTAATTATACAACTATTTTAAGTATTACTTTTCAAAAACATGACATTGATTTGATTAAGAAGATGAGAATAGCGGAGAGCATTTTATCAGAACTCAAGGAAATTAGGGCTAATGTTGATGAAGAATTTCATATTTTATTGTTGAGTCAAAAGCAGAGCTATACGTGTTTAATATTTGTCTCCCTCGACTTGTAGCAATGCAAGCTCATCGTTAAAACATTAATATAGGATCAGTAGAAGAGTATATTTTAGATGCAGATACATTTATAGCCCAAATAAATGAATTTTTAATTCATCATGCAGCACTTACATCTGCAAATATTACTTCCACAAAAGCCTTCCCGGGTCATTCCATGTCAAATCAATCACTTTTCGGCCGACCCCTTTCGATTTTGATGAAAAATCGTAGGCTGGTTATATATGTTCCCATTAGATTAGAAACAAAATTTTAGCGGATTAGCAACTATATTAGCGGAGATATTCGGGGTTAAAGGTCTAAAAAACGTCTTTTTTTGCTTTTTACCGATGTTAAATAACTAGTTTTTAATTTTAAACTAAATATGATCAAATATTAAATATAATATCAATAGCTAAGTTAATAATTTATGATTATGGCAAAAACATCAAAATTAATTTTTGATAAAATATGGGTCATCTTATGGTCAGTTGAAAACTTGAAATTAATATTTCGAAATGTATATGATCTCCGATTTTTAATTTAATTAAGAAATATTATCCGTTTACTATTTTTTTAATAATTTCTTCAACAATTAGCATGGCTGGATATTTATTTTAAAATTTATTGCGATTTTTATACTTTAAAAAAAATAGATGGCGCTATATATAATAGTTTTAATATGTTAAAATTCATTTTTTTATTGATTAAAAATATTTTAATGTATATATATCATACTAAATCGATTACAATGTCCATTATATATATTTATTTGTAATTCAGATCATAAATTTTTAAAATCTTCACAAATTTAGCCTAATTAAGATAGTTTATAAATTAATTAAATCTTACTTCATCTAAAGGAACACAAAGCCTGGCTAGCTTGTGAGATTTCTTCAGAGGATAATATATATGTTCGACCGGTGGGAGTAGAAGGATTGACCAGCGAAAGAATATGAGATTTAGGTAACACTAAAATATCATCTTTCAGCGGAAATTTAAATGAGGCTGAAGGTCCACAAGGGTGTAAAAATTGGAGTTTTACTTCTTCATTTGTATCATATTTATCGATTATATATCCTAACCACCATTTATCATCATATACACATGTTACATATCCATTAATATTTTTAAATATAATTTTTTCATTTAAAAACGAAACTTGTTTTATATTATATTTTTTAGAATTTGAATATATTTTGGTTTTTAGTCTATTTTGATCAATGGGAATAACCCCGTGAATTTTTAAGGTCCCATGTATGGGCAGCGCAGAATTAAATTTTTTGCGAAGGGCTAATTCCCCTTCGATATATTCTTGATTGGATATATATTCAAATTGAATTCCATTAATATTTTCTTTAGCATAATTATATAATTCTAATGGGGTTAGGATTTGATTTTTATTTGGTTTTTGAAGACTAGCTCTGGCAACTAATCTTTTGACAGTTCCCTCGATACCGTCACATGCATTTTTGCCGTGAGCAGTGGCAAAGAAATGTCATTCGGCAGGAATATTAAAATCGTATTTATGAAGGCATATGTTCAGAAAATTTTTGCGATTCTTGTATTGAGACGCGGCTCCATCTGAAAAATATATTATTTTTTCTGGTTTAGAATTAAATTTGGCTGTTAAGAAATTAATAAATTTTTTTGGGTAAAGGTAGACTGCACTAGTATTATGGTTTAATGATTCGGATATAATAACAAAATTTATATTTTTTAAATCTTCTCCAGATTTATAATATGCTACAAATGGATGTATAGTGGCCTGCACGTTGTTCCAATGAAATCCCTGAACTTCATCTTGTAAAATGAAGGAATAATTTTCAGAATAATCTAGAATTGTTAAAAATTCCCCATCTTTTAAATTTTCTTTGGAATTCTTCAAAAATAAACTTTGTTGTTTAGCTATAAACGAGTGACGTAGTAAAATTTGAACTTTTTCTAATAAATAATCGATGAAATCATCAACGGACTTTATAATAGTTTCAAGATTTGTTCTATCCACCGTGATCCATTGTTTAAGTGACATATTCTATACGATTTCTCTGAAACAATTGGTATAATTGTCCCTTAAGAGATTCTATACCAGGGCATTGATCACAATTTGTTAAATAACATTTTGGCTGAGATGGATTGCAAATAATTTGCGCCAATAGATAGTTGTAAGAATTTATACAGTAATCTTCTCCTGCTGTAATTTCAGCTATTACATTTGTCATTAATTTCACATTCTGATGAATAGCGCAGACACAAACAGTGTGTGTGCCACTAGCTCCAACTAAATACAGTTTTTTGGTCTAAGTTCGGCAAATTTAGAGAATCCTATTGATATATTTGGGTATTCTTCCTTAAACATCTTGAATATTTCTTTAAGATTATTTAATATAAGTCTTTTTTGAACTGGTTCTTTCTCGCCTTTAACAGATACACAATCTTTTATTCCTGGCATGAGTCGGCTTATTTCATCAGAACTATAAAAATCCTTAACGAGTTTAAATGTTTTTTCGTTTAGTGTCTTTCCTGCCTTATGTTTTGGAAATGAAAGAATTCCACTTTCTTTTACCATCATTTTAGATTTTCTTGCCATGTATGATGTTACGTTGAATTCCTTTTGAATTTTATTTACACTCCATCTTTGAGGCAAAATTGTAAGAATTTGATATTGTTGATTTTTTGATAATTTATCAAAGTTATCCTTTAATATAATAAGAATTTCCTCTTTCATTGGACTATCAATCTCGGAATCAGATATTTCTAAAACCTTACTCTTTATTGCTTTTTCAATCTTTTGAATTTTATTTTTAGGATATTTTTTCTCCATTAAACGTTTTCTTTTAATTGGTGATTCTCCAATATTGTGTAATGTTTCATTAATCGATTCAAAGGCATCTTGATTATGGGTTATTGGGGATATAAATTCTTCGGGAATGTGTGGACCAATTTTACTTAACTGGTATCGGCACGAATTACATATTTTTTGTTGAAGATATAAATGATTATTTATATTAAGCATCCATGGAAGAACTGATCTTAAATTTTTTTTTAAATTTTTATGATTCACTTTATTCAGTGGATTGCAACATTTTATCTTATCTTTTAAGGGTTTCATTTAAAAAATTTTATTTATTTTTAAACGACAAGTAAAAATATTTATATGTAAAAGATATGAATCGGTGTTTGTGAAAAAATATTAAAGAAATCAATTTGTATTTTTAGCAACTGTGATTTATCGATTAAATTCGCTAATTAATTTTGCTAATCAGTTTATTTTTAATAATTTTAAGAAAAGATAAAAACAGCTGACTTACTTTTATATATGTAAAAGATATGAATCGGTGTTTGTGAAAAAATATTAAAGAAATCAATTTGTATTTTTAGCAACTGTGATTTATCGATTAAATTCGCTAATTAATTTTGCTAATCAGTTTATTTTTAATAATTTTAAGAAAAGATAAAAACAGCTGACTTACTTTTATTAATTTTTTCAGTGTTAAACATATGCTCAAAATTCAAAGACTTTGATCAAAAATTTTAAAGAGAATGCTCAAATTCATTTGATACCCAAAATTTTATAACTAGTTAATTTTTTGTTAATTATATCGCTTAAAATTTTTTTAAAAATCTTTGAAATTTTCTGGTTAATGACAATTTTATAACATTCTTGGTCTTGATGGGTATGACTTAGTCTGGAGGGGGGATGGGGGGTAGGCCGGGTAATTATATGATTTTCGATTTTTCCCTTAATAATTTTCCTGCACTCCTTTAATACTGCTTTTTTGTTCGCATGTTAGTCGGATTTTTTAATTTACATTGAAATATTAAAAAAATTATTAAAATTTTTTATCCTGCGAATATCTCAGGGGAATAAGGTTTACAAAGTTATATAATCGAATTTTATGATATATTATACATTAAAATATTTTTAAAAAATAAATTTAAACATATTAAAACTATTATATATAGCGCCATCTATTTTTTTTAAAGTATAAAAATCGCAATATTTTTTAAAATAAATATCCAGCCATGCTAATTGTTGAAGAAATTATTAAAAAAATAGTAAACGGATAATATTTCTTAAAAAAATTAAAAATCGGAGATCATATACATTTCGAAATATTAATTTCAAGTTTTCAACTGACCATAAGATGACCCATATTTTATAAAAGATTAATTTTGATGTTTTCGCCATAATCATAAATTATTAACTTAGCTATTGATATTAGATTCAATATTTGATCATATTTAGTTTTAAATTAAAAACTAATTATTTGACATCAATAAAAAGGAAAAAAAGACGTTTTTTGGACCTTTAACCCCGATTATCTCGGCTAATATAGTTGCTAATGCGCTAAAATTTTGTTTATAATCTAATGGGAACATAAATAACCAGTCTACAATTTTTTATCGAAATTGAAAGTGGTCGGCCGAAAATCTTAATTTTTTTGCTCATTTGACATGGAATAACCCTCCCAACCTTTTTCAGATGGTGATAGAAAAAAAATATTTGTTCGATTTTTATTATGAAGATGTTAAAGTATCTTATGATGCCTTACTAGCTGAATAAGTATGTTTATAAGATTAACTATAGTTGATATAGTCCCAAAAAATGCTATGGATGCTCTGCATTATTTCAAACACATTTTAGATTAAATTCCCAATGTATTAAAAGGGTTTATAGACTCTTCTCATTAGTAAACTAATGAGAAAACACTCTCTTTTTTAAGAAGAATAACAGAGGCTTGCAGAAGTACCATTTGCAGGGCACGGCCCGTATTTTTTTTTAAGATTTTTTTACGGCACGGCCTGGGTTTTTTTAAAAAATTTACAAGCCCGGCCCGGCTTTTTTTAAAAAAATTTTAGGCCCGGCTCGGCTTTTTATAAAATAAAATTTTTAGGTCCGGCCCTGATTTTTTAAAAATAAATTATATTTATTTTTGCTTTTTATAGCTAATAATAACGATTTCAAATATAGGCTGTTTTAAAAAATACAGCCCGGCCTGGGTGTTTTTTTTTAAAAATTCAGGTCCGGCCCGGGTGTTTTTTTTAAAAATTTTTATGCCCGGCCCGGGTTAATTTAAAAAAATTAAAATACTGCCCGGCCTACGGGCCGGGCCTGCAGGTCTCTGAAAAACATACCAAGAAGTACAACATGTGAAAGTAGATTGAAAGGTTTGGATATTTTGAATATTCATAGGCATTTGACGACAAGCAAGGGTGAGATAATTGAAAAATTAGCTCAATCCCAACGAAGATTGGATTTTACATTGTAAATATATAACATATAAAAACAATTATTCCTAAGAAACATTTTGTGTAAGCTCAAAAAATTCAAATTTCTATTTTGGGTCATTTAAGTGATTCTTTACATATAATTTTTTTATAATTCACATTAATTAAAATTGTGTATTAGGAATAGTATTAGTTCTAATAAATTTATGCTTGATATTTTTAAAAAACAATAATATTTCTTAAAAAAATTTATTATCCCCCCCCCAGACCAAATTCCTGCGTACGCGCCTGTTTGAAGATAAAAACAATTCTAAATCAGCGCTTGAAAACCTAAAATCAAGCGATTTGTCATTTGCAGAAGTTGTTTTCCCTATAAACTGGAGATTGTTCTTATAAAAACCAATTTACTGACCTTATCATTCTTATCCTATTTCGAGATTTCGAAATATACGTTAAAATATAAAGCATCCTAAATACCTAATCACCAGAGTTGTTAAAGTATCTAGATATAAAAATGTAGTATCTGTATCTAGATAGATTTTTTAGAAAAATATCTGTATCTAGATATTTTTTAGAGGTATCTGTATCTGTTTTTAGATACTTTTTAAGATACATTTTATACACCCCTTTTTTTATTATAAATAAAAATATTTGACTGTAATATATATTAATATTTATTAATACTATAATAAAGAATTATATATACATAAAATATTAAAACTTATATATAAAAAATATATATAAATATTCATTAATTTAAATATTATGTCCGAGTTATCCATAAACCATACAAATTTTAATATTACAATATGGAAATGGTAAATTTTATTTTATAACTAAATTTTTAAGTTTATATATTTATTTAGATCTATATCGATGAAGAAGAGGAAGCAACAACAAGTTCTATTGCTTTACCATGACCTTTTCACAATATAATATTAATTTAGGTTTATGCAAACCTATAAGAGCATAAGGGTAATTCCATACCAAATCGATAACTTTTCGGCTCGACCTTTTTAATTTCGATAAAATTTTGTATACTGAGAGAATATCATTAGAAAGCATCGAATCCAAAATTTTAGCCTCCTTGTACTCATAGTTCCTGAGATATCAATGGTCAAAAGTGCCAAAAATGACGTTTTTTCGAAAAATGCGATTTTTTAAAATTGAGATAAGTTAAAAAATAATGATTTTAAAAATATAAGTTATATGTCAATTTATAACTATATTAAGGGCCTTTTATTGAATATTAAAAAATTTTTCAAAATAATATTGTTGCGGTTTTTATTTAAGTTATAAATTTTAAACATGAAAACTCCAAGTGTTTCGCTTTCCAAATTTTTTTGAATTTAATATTTTCTTATTCTCTAACATTATAAAATTTAAACTTGGGACAGCCATGGGTTTTTTAGTTATTGCGATTTAAAAAATCAAAAAATAAATATTATTTTCAAAAATAGATGGCGCTCCTTTATAAAATTACGCGTTTTGTTATAATTATTTTTTTTTTTAAACTTTTCCCCATTTTAAACATAAATAATAAGATTTTCCAGCATTAATATTATGAAAATATATTATTTAGATCATTTGATAGACTTACTTATTATTATTATTACTTTATTGATAACTTGTAAAAATTATTAGTTTTTATAATAAATGATTAATTTTTCGATCAAATGAATATTCTCATACGCCATTCATTTATTTGTGAACAACAAAGTTCATTTCACAATAACCTTAAAAATAGTTTAGAAAATAATCACTATCTAATTATTTGTGACTTTTCAGAAAATTATTCCTTTATTGTCCAAGACGAAGTTCAGGGTTATCTTTGGACAACTTCGCAAGCTACGCTGCATCCATTCTCAATTTATTAAAAAATAGGCAATCTAATTAACAACCTAAGTTTTGTGGTAATATCGGAATCCTTAATTCATAATACTGTTTCATTCCATTTATTCCAATCGCATTTGATTAATTTTAAAAAAAAAAATTCGACACTCCACCATAAAAAATTTACTACTTTTCTGATGGTTCAGCAGCTCAATATAAAAATAGGAAAAACTTCATCAATGTTTGTTACCATGAAATCGATTTTGGTGTCCAAGCAGAATGGCATTTTTTTTCTACGGCACATGGTAGAAGTGCCTGCGACGGCATAGGCGACACAGTAAAAAGGTTAGTTGCCAAGGCAAGCTTACAAAGACCTTATACTGATCAAATAATTACACCTTTACAATTTTATAAATATGCGGAAGAGCATATAAAAGGTATAAATTTTTCTTATGCCACCATACCAGAGTATGAGGAAGAAGAGATGAGGCTACGTGAGAGATTAGTAAAGCTATCTCAATACCTGGGACACAAAAAATTCACGCAGTGTTTCCGATTGGTTTAACTAAGCTCAAAACTAAACTATATTCTAATTCGCAGACATTTGTTGTGGAGAATATAATATATCAACGTGAAGATCTTTTGATTGAGGATCTGTTAATCGATGAGATTAGAGGATATGTAACATGTGTGTATGATAACGATTGGTGGTTAGATTTGTACAAGAAGTGAATGTAATTAGAGATGAAATAAAAATTAATTTTCTTCATCCTAAAGGACCAGCAAATTCTTTTGTTTATCCAGCGGCACAAGATCTCCTTTACATACCAAAAAATAATATTTTAACAATAGTTAACCCATCAACGGCTACTGGGCGTACATATAATCTATCGCAAAACGAAATTATAATGGCGTCAAAACAATTAAATTTAAGGAAAACCCGAAAATAAGTAATATCTTTCATGAATTTTTATTTATCTATTATATTTACAAATTAATAAAATAATTTTACGAAATTTAAAATTATTAATGCTGGAAAATCTTATTATTTATGTTTAAAATGGAAAAAAGTTTAAAAAAAATAATAATTTTATAAAGAGCGCCATCTATTTTTGAAAATAATATTTATTTTTTGATTTTTTAAATCGCAATAACTAAAAAACCCATGGCTGTCCCAAGTTTAAATTTTTTTTATGAATAGATATAAGGTTAGAGAATAAGAAAATATTAAATTCAAAAAAATTTGGAAAGCGAAACACTTGGAGTTTTCATGTTTAAAATTTATAACTAAATAAAAACCGCAACAATATTATTTTGAAAAAATTTTTAATATTCAGTAAAAGGCCCTTAATAGAGTTATAAATTGACATATAACTTATATTTTTAAAATCATTATTTTTTAACTTATCTCAATTATAAAAACTCGCATTTTTCGAAAAAACGTCATTTTTGGCACTTTTGACCATTGATATCTCAGGAACTATGAGTACTAGGAGGCTAAAATTTTGGATTCGATGCTTCCTAATGATATTCTCTCAGTATACAAAATTTTATCGAAATTAAAAAGGTCGAGCCGAAAAGTTATAGATTTGGTATGGAATTACCCATAATAAAAAATGTATCTGTATATAGATACATTTAAAAATTGTATCTGTATCTTGATAACTTTTTAGACGCTGTATCTGTATCTAGATAACTTTTGAGACTATGTATCTGTATCTAGATCCATTTAAAAAGTATCTTTTAACAACTCTGCTAATCACTTATAGACTACTACTAACCTATCTCCAGATATTTTTTTAAATGATCTAACCAATTTTTTAGGTTCAATTATTTTGTAAATAGATGATTGATTCCATCAATTTCTAACTCCAACATTTTATCCATGTTATTAATTATTATACAATAAGATATTTTATATCGACATTATCCTTAGTTTTTAGCGGTAGCGTCGTTAGGAGTAGAAGGTCTCAATCCCCCTGAATTTTTTTAAAATATTTATAGATGTAGATTTCCTTATTTATTTGCTAATTTTAGACAAAATTACATTTTTTGCTAATTGATAGAATTTCATTCAATTTCCCAAATTTAAGCCAGTAAAAAAAATTCAAAAAAAAAGGAATGAAAACCTCTTCCCATTATCATTTTATAAAAGCGAGAGCCATTGCATCGTAAAAAAAATACATTACATAGCATAATAAATAGACGTATACATATGAGAAATTTTTTTTAATGAAAATCGTGTGATTTTTTAAAAAGGTAGAATTACAGTAACAATTTCTTAAGAGAGGTGACGTAATATAGACCTCAAATTACTACAGTGAGGAGTGATACACCCCACAAGATATACCCCTATATCATTTTGTTGCATTCCTCCTTGTTTATCTTGTAGATAAGGGATGATTCTGGGTTTAAAATATTTATGCAAACAAAACTAGATATACATAGACAGATAATATGTTCGAAATAAATTACTAATTTATAGGGTTATAATTTCATAAAAAATAATTCTTGACAGAAATCCAAGTAAATCATGTGATTATAAAGACTTCACCCAGGAGTTCCAACCATAAAAATAGTACATGGTAATTATAGTATATACATTCTACAGTATACCTTTGAAAAAAATTCTATTTTTTTAAAAAATCCGTATTATTAATTGGTAATCTTGAATATTCAAATGAACTCTTTATTACATATACTACAATAATTGTAATGATAGATAAAAAAATGTTTGTATAAATAATCAATAATTCCTTGTAAAATCGAATTTAAAAAGCGAAGATTATTTTTAAAAACTTTCATGCAAACAAGAGAAAAGCGAATTCAATTGGTTAATTTTTTCACTAGTTCGAAATTTTGACTAAGATAATATGTAAAGTAAAGATCTGCAAAATTAGTCACGGTCCGTCGGGCCTATTTTTTTAAAAAAAAATCATGTACGGGCTGGGTCGGGCCTAATATTTTTTAAAAAAATTCGGGCCGGGTCTTGAAATTTTTGTTAAATATATCTAAATTTATCAATTTTATATTAAATTTTTTATGTAAAACTAAAATATTTTATTTATAGAAACTAGACGCTATATAACATATATCTTTTATTTTGAGTAATTATAAAAATGAATTTCTATATTTAAATAAATTCGGGCCGGGTCGGGCCGACAAATTTTTTAAAAAACTATTTCGGGTTAGAGCCGGGCAGGCAAAGCTTTTTTTAAAAAATTTATGGCCGAGCCGGACTTGAAAAATTAGGCCCGATGCAGATCACTAATGTAAAGATCAGTGTCATCTAATTTTATCAACCTTTATAAGGTATAAGTCAATTTTTTTTATTTAGTGTAGTACTAAAAACCGGATATTAACCTGAAGTTCGGGGTTGAACTCGAAATTGAAAGCACTGGGTCGGCCCTCTAGTGTGCTGAAGGCTATGTTACCTCCGGTGAGGGGCGAAATGTCACTCACCTCCGGAGTGCAAATCGCCATACGTTCACGCGCTCGAGTGATATATTGGTTAGGCTTAATAGAATAAGTGTCGATGCAGGTAGAGCTGTAGTATTGGTATGGTTCCCAGGGTAATTCAGGTCGGGTGCGCTTATAAATGACGAAGCTTTCGGGTCGGGGAGACCGAAATTTGAGCCGGATGTAAGTTATGTCGAAGGATTTGCCTAGAGTGAGCAAGTATATTTTTTTAAAGAAATCGTAACAATATTATTTTGCGACGAATGTTATTCAAAAAAATAGCGGTTAAAAATTGAAAGTGAATTGTGGCGAATTATTATCAATATGACCTAATAGTTCTCATAAAAGAAAATTTTCCTAAACTTGAATATAAAATAAGGTAAATAAATATATAAAATCAAATTAAACCTAGTTTTCTCATATAGACGAATCAGATTTAGATCTAGCCTATACCATGTTAGGGAAAACTATTTTTAATTAAAAGAGCTTCAGTCTCATACAGATATCAAAAAATGTAATGGCCGGAAAATTTGTACAAAATAATTTAAAGGCCGGGGTGGACTTTTCATAAAATTTAACGGGCCAGACTGGACAACTTGTGCAAAAATTGCTAATAGGTCAAAACCGGGCTTTGATCTCTAAATAATTATATCTAATAAATTTTATTTAGCAAAAGTTGATTAAAATAAATTATTAATGTAAGTGTTCATGAAAAAAATAATTTTTTAAGTTAAGAAATTTCGGCACGTGTCGCCGTCAATATGAACGGCTTCATGAAAATTAGCACGCTACCGATCGACGATAGTCTTAAAGTAAAACGCCATAGCAAATAATTTTTTCATCGACGCCCAGGTCTACTTATAACACAATCTTTTATCAAATAGGTTATTAGGGATTAAATTAGGGGGAACGAAAAAGATAATATATAACGATTTTCGATTAGTTTAAAAAATCAATATTTATTATTATTATTATATAACAAAAAGTGACTGGTAAAGGAAAGGATTAAACGTTAATCATCATCATAATTCATGTTGATCGTAAAAGAGCAAAAAAACGCTTATAATTTTAACTAATTTTAAATATGTGATAAAATTATAAAATTAAAAAAATGTAAAGAAAATGGAAGATATTTAATTTGGCAGCTTCTCAAGTATTGACATCATTCTCAAGGCAAATAGGATTGCACAGATCGCAAGCACAAGCCACCCAGTAGCGAGGTTTGTGGAAGTTAATGCTAAAGAAATCGCCTAGACCAACACCGCGGATCGATTTATAGTTTCAGGTCCATCCCAAGCCAGATTCAAGAATAGAAGGGAGAGATGTCACATAAGTCGAAATAGTTGATATGGAATGAGAATGCGTAGGCTAAGAATGACGAAATGCGTAGGCTAAAAATGACGATTGACTAAAATAATTAGCCAACTAGAAATTTGCAAAGCCCGGCCCGTTAAAAATTGTAACAAAAGTTTCTCGACCAGCTAAAATTTTACAAAAAGTTGGCCCCATCCCATTAAATTTTTATACAAATTTTCGGCCATCACATTTTTAATATTTATATTTAATTTTTTCCCAGTATCAATTAAGGCTCTTAGGCTGCTGGCTATCTATTTCTACAGCAACTGTATTATAAATCAAGTGTGTTTGACATCTGTATAGTGTATTTATAATTGGATCATATCATCAATAACTTTTTATTTTTTTGTGATTTTATATTATTTATAAATTTAATATTTTAAATTAAAAAAAATATATAAAAATTCCATTCCTAAGTTGGCTTGTTAAAATATTATGAAAAAAAGTTCTAATTTTTTTGTATAAATTGTTCGGGGCCTGAAATTTGTTATGTATCAAATGCTCGGCCCTGCCCGTTAAATTTTTTTAAAATTCTGTCCGTTCCCTTTGCAGAATCTTTGATGCCAACCCAAGTATGTTAAGATGAAGGGCAAAAGAAGAATTAGTCCTTGGAGAAGAATGTTGATGCAAATGCAAATACCAAGGATAACGGGGTGATTTGAATCAAAGATATAAAAAGAGCAGAATTTCATATTTTACTGAAAAAAAATATTTTTAAATGTAGTTGCATTTAAACATTTGAATGTATTGTATAATAATTTCAATGGTCCAATGAAAAAATCGAATA
This sequence comes from Gordionus sp. m RMFG-2023, assembly GCF_954871325.1. Taxonomy (NCBI): domain Eukaryota; kingdom Metazoa; phylum Nematomorpha; class Gordioida; order Chordodea; family Parachordodidae; genus Gordionus; species Gordionus sp. m RMFG-2023. The sequence goes on along the minus strand of NC_088775.1, from coordinate 40,719,230 downwards.
CATAAAAAAAATTCTCGGATAGGGTCGATCGAACAATTTTTTTCTAATAATGGGTCAGACCTGAAAAATAGATTTCTACTGTGTTCAAAACCATTTTAAAAGAATTTACAACTTTCGCAATTTTAACAAATTCACATGTTAAATTTTTGAAATTTATAAAATTTTCTAGAATTATGTCCTGAGCATGTTTTTATTTTTATATTTAAAATAGCTTATTTATTTTCATTAAGCTATCAAGTTTGTGAATTTAATTTGTTGATGTCCTGTATGCAGAGTTGGGCAGTACTGCGAAATCCTTTTGTATCTTGTACTCAGTATCTTATGACATTTATAATAAGATACTAGTATCTGTATCTAAGATCCTTTATTTTGAAAAGAATCTTGTATCTTATTTTCTTTAAAAATATAGATAGATTCTTTTTAATATTCATGTTTAAAACATTTACATATCACACAATGTAACTTTTTCTTCGTGAAATCTTGTATAATTTTCTTTATTTTTTCCCGCTATATTTTAAATATATTGATAACTAAAATTAGTTGGAAATTTTACAGGTCACAAAGATAGATAGATTAAAAATAACAACACCAAAACTAAATAGAAGGATATATTTTATATGTAATATTTTTAAATTTGTAGAATGTTTAACAATCATAGTAGTGAAGATGAAATTATGGAGATAGGTTCTCCTGAATCAAATCCGAATCTTAAAATTCTAGATGGAAAATTTTATAAAGTAATTCATGTGAAAAAGAACAAGGTACAAGCTGAATGTCAAAATTGCACAAGTAAAAAAGTTATTAAAGGTTCAACAAACTCCTTTACAAACTTTGTTAAACATATTAAAGTATATTACAGGGTTGCAGGTGTTTTATTTGGTGATACATTAAAAACAAATACTATTAAGTGGTATAATAAATAGGTTTGAAGTGTAAAACAGAAATACCTCATTTATGTATTGGGAAAAATATTTATTATTTAAATAAAAATTTTTCATAAAAATATTTATTATTTATATAAAAATTTTTCATAAAAATAATTTTTTAAATTTAAAATGTTTAATATTAATAATATTATATCCAATAATACCAATAATAGTGTTAGAAATTCCTTTATAATTCCTTTTTATCTAATTACAAAACCCAAAAAGAAAATATAATTGTTGAATGAAGAGAAAATTGATATAGTAACAAAATTGTTATCCCAGCCCGAAATGGAAAGAATGAAAATAAAGGATATTGCTAAACATATTGATATGTCAATAGCCTCGGTAAACAAATTAAGGCAAGAAACCTTTCCAGATTTCATTTGGGGACCATTGAAGCAATATCAAATCCAAAAAGGGATGCAAAAAAAGACACATCCGAGATCGAAAGAAAGGTGATAAATGTCTTTTCTTTTATTATTGTTTAAGTTTGCTTTACTATTTAATTAATATAATTTTTTGTATATTTTATTTTATGATATTTTTCTAGAGGAGTTATTATAGATTTTGTTAATTTTTATTTTACAATATGAAAACCATAAGTTTTTCCAAGAAACATTTTACTTATAATCCCAATAAAAAACATAGAGTATGTGTTCACTGCAGTGCCAAATTTAATGTATCGTCAGCAACAAGTAATAAAATAATTGTTTATAATTTTTTAAGCAATAAATTAATCAAAATAAGCAGTAATATTATTAAAATATTTTGGTTATTATTTATATAGTTCTATTTTTTCTTAAGAAACTGTCTGAATAATTCATTGTCAAAATAACTTAACCTTATTCTTAATAAAATAATTAGGTACCTTAAGCAGACATCTGATAAAACATAAAATATATACTTCTAATGATGAAAATGGAAATACCTCATAAACACAATCTACTCTTAATTTTAATATGCCCTCTACAAGCACGAAATCGCTTTCTTCAATACCATTGGATAAATTTTATTGTTTATATAATACTCTTATATTTAATAAAATAAAACAAATCAAATTAGGTTAAAAAAATATGTTTTTTAAACAAATAAAAAGACCGGTCCAGGACCGTTATTTTTATTTAGGACCACGGTCTGGATAAATCTTTTTTTTAAGGACCGTGGTCCAGTCCGGTCCGAGGGTATCGGTCGAGTCCGGACCAAGGACCAGACCGTGACCTTCACTACTTATTGCCTTAAAATGCTAAATGTAAATTATTATATTTGGTTTGTACTTGTAATTATAGATTATTATAATTATCAACTATATTTGAAGAAAAAAAATATTTGAAATTTATATTTTCTAAATTTTAAATATTTTATTAATTGATTTGGGATTTGCAAACTAAATTTTCTTATTAGGTTGTTGCTATTTAAAAAATATAATTTTTATATTTCATTCTTCCGAAAAAAGAATGGCATTCACATTTATTTAAAAATTTTTATCTTTCAAAAATTTCATCCGATTATTATTTTTTTTAACAATTAAAATAAAGTTTATAAAAATTTTGAAAAAATATTCACTTAAACTATCTTTTTCCTAATACATAAAAGAGGTATTTCTGTTTTTTAAACACTTCAAACTTATTTATTATACCACTTAATAGTCTTTTTTTTAATGTATCACCAAATAAAACACCATTTTTATTTTATTTTATTAACATAATAATACCTATACTTAAGTCCCTATTAGATAATTGTTATTAAAATTTTTAATAGAAGATGGTTGATTATCAAATTAAAATCATTTTGGATATATATTTTTTAGGGGTGTATCGATACCATTTTTTGGAGGCCGATCCGATATTCCCGATATTAAATTTATATCGGTCGATTACCGATCCGATATCATATCTAATTTTGTATTCTGTAAAGATAGCAATGGTTTTAATTTTTAATATACTTTTTATTAGTATAACATCTATAATTTAACTATACCATAACTTATGTCATTTAAATATATTATAATGATCAGTTATATATAATCAATTCAATTGCAATTCTAAAAGTATATAAAATATTTTTATTGTTAAATCACTTTTATTTAATAAGTAATAATATTAATCTATATACATAATAAGTAATAAACAATTATATCATGAAATTTGAAATAAATATTTAAAATAATATTTAACATTAATATTAGAGATCTGTAAAGTTAGGCCCGGTACGGCCCGAACGGGGCTCGGGCCTAATTCTATTTTGAATAGCAGGGCCTAATATTTTAAAAAAAAATCGGGCCGGGTTGGGTCGGATTTTGGAATTTTTTTTAAATATATCTAAATTTATCAATTTTATATTGAATTTTTTGTAAAATTAAAATATTTGATTTTATTCATTGAAACTAAATGACATATAACATGTGTCTTTTATTTTGAGTAATTATAAAAATTAATTTCTATTTAAATAAATTCGAGCCGGGCTGGTAAATTTTTTTTAAAAAAATTTCGGGTTCAGGCCCGCAAAACATTTTTAAAAAATATTTAGGGCCGGACCGGGCGTGAAAAATTAGGCCCGATGCAGATCACTAATTAATATCAGAGACCTGCAATATACCAGGGCCGGGCCTAAAAAAATTTTTTTTAAACATATCCGGCATGGCCTAAAAAATTTTTTTTTAAATATATCCGGGCCGGGCCTTAATATTTTTATAAAAATTTTTACATTATGAGTTAATGGTTATAAGATTATATTATATTATAGTTATGATTAATATAATATTGGGTTTTAATATCTTTCTTGAGTATAGGGTTTCGTCAATCTTGCTGGTTTTTTACTTTGCAAACTGTCAAATATTTATTGCATTTATTATATTTTACCTTGAGTCATGAAAGTTTTTAATCCAACATTTTTCATTATTTTTTTTTACAATATTATATAATACAATTATCTTCTTTTGTTAAAAATTTATATTATAAAATAAATTATATTAATATTGTGCAATTAGATTATATTTTCAAAATACTATTTATTATACATGCATTTTTTTAAATAGCGATTTATTTTTATTTTATAAATTAAATACAATATATTATATTTTCAAAATATTTTCCATTTTTATAAATTAAATATTAGTTTTATTTTTTTAAAATGCAATATAAAATATAGTATACTCAAAATATTATTACCATTTTTATGAATATTAGTTTTATTTTTATAAATGCAATATAAAATATAGTATATGCTCAAAATATTCATTTTTATAAATAACAGTTTTATAATTTTTATAAATTCAATATAATATTCTTAAAATATAAGCTTTTTACATGTATTTTTTAAATAATAAGCGATAATACTTGCTGAAAAATATGGTAAAATACCTGAGGTGAATTTTTATATATACCAGGTCGAATATAATTTTAAAAATTCCGATAAAAATTTTTTTAAAAAAATATCCGGGCCGGGCCTTAAATTTTTAAATCCGGGCCGGGCCGTAAAAAATTTTTTTAAAAAATATCCGGGCCAGGCCGGGCCTAAAAAATTTAAAACCGGGCCGGGCCGTGCAAATGGTGCCTCTGCAGGTCTCTGATTAATATATCGAAGATTTCTTTTTAGGAATACCAATATTTCTAATTTATGAGAGGTCAGCTTGCGGCGATAATAACTGTCAATATCACCAGCTTCACTAAAAACAGATTCTGAAGAGAATCTCGCACACTTTTATAAACAGAATGCGCAAAAAAATAACAATATGGTATTTATTAATTATTATTATCAGGGTTGTGCATTTGACCGGTCAAATACGTTTCGGTCAATTGACCGATATTTGACAGGTCAAATATTGTAAAATACGGTCAAATTCAAATATATGTTTTTTTAAGTCAATATTAACTTTATTTTAAATATAATATAAAATGAATCTATAATATTAATTCTTTAAATTCATTGTCATTCAATAACTAACGTTTAGCTCTCTGTAGCAGAGTCTTGTTCTGACTCATATTCAATATTATCATATTCTTTTATATTTTTTATTCAAATTTACTGATGTCGAGATCTTTCGATTTCTATTTTCAAAAGAATTTTGACCCAAATCGAGCTATTTCTTTAAAAGAACTAGTAATTGTTAGTCTCTTAATGGGCATGATGGCAAACTTTAATCTATTAACTTGAGGTCGGAATTGATTGTTTCTTATGGAAATTAATGTTTTCCACATAATTTGCAATTAAACATACTGATTTTGTTTCTGATATTAATTATATCACTTAAAATATTTTGGTCATCACAACCTTGTAAAATGGCTAATTCTTGAATTATATCATATACTTCATTGAATTTTCTACTAGTGAGATGCTCCTCTTTATATTGGGGACCCAAAAAATAAGCAACATTGTGATAACATGTATTTATATCGTTTTTTCCTGTTTTAAACATATTTTTAATTTTTTTTTCTTTAGAGCATTTGACCGTATTTGACCAGGTCAAATAACCCTGATTATTATTAAAAAAATACACGATTTTATAGATATAACTTTTTTTTAAAATTTTATAACATTTTATTTTTGTTAAGAACTATTTTATATCGGATCAAATTTTATAATATTGGCCGATAACTAAAATGGGTGAAATCGGCCCGATCCGATAAAAAATATCAGCACATCACTAATATATTCTATATATAATTATTTTAGCAAGTTCTTATTAGAGGAAATATTTAAGCTACAATTGATATATAACATTAATTTTAAATAGCGCTTAATAAAATAATTATAATTAAGTAGAATTTAACTTTATTCGTTACTTTTATTTCTTTATGATACAAAATTTAATCAATTTAAAATGCATTAAAGAAAATTGTTATGTATTAAATAATTATAATATAACTAGCTAATAACCCGTCAAGAATGACGGGGTTGAGGGGTAATTAGTTAGTTTGTGTATATGAAAATATGCTTTATATTAAAATTTAGGAGAAAAAGAGGTAAAATTGTTGCAATGTAACCCGTGAGCATTAAGGGTATTAGAAATATCAAAATTTAAATATGTGATAGGAATCATATTGGGTAAAATTAAAAATAGAAATTCTTCAAAATTTTTGAATTTTAAATATGGGCTAGACATTGGCCTCAAAATTTTGTTTTGCAGACACAGCTAGGGCTGATCAAAAAACCCCTTCCTATGAAACTTTCCCAAAATTTTGCCATTTATTTCTATTGCAATTTAATAATAATGTCTTAAATTTAATTTTATATTTAGAATAAAATTTAAAAAAGAGATGCTTGGAAATTTTTTAATTTTAAATATGGGGTAGACATTGGCCTGAAATTTTTTTTTGCAGACATAGCCAGGCCTAATCAAAAAACCAAGTCCCATGCAACTTTCATAAAATTTAACCATTTATTTCTATTGTAATTTAATAATAATGTCTTAAATTATATTATATATTACATTTATTTCTATTGTAATTTAATAACAATATTTTAAATTTAATTTTATATTTAGAATAAAATTTAAATTTGTGATAGAAATCATATTGTGTAAAATTTAAAGTAGATATGCTTGAAAATTTTTTTATTTTAAATATGGAACAGACATTGGCCTGGAATTTTTCTTCTCAAACCTGGCCAACCCATAATAATTTTGTAATTTTTTCCCAAGCCTGGAGATAGGTAAATCTCTGAAAACCCCATTGTTGGAAAAATTTTCTCAAGCCTGCCAAAGACTATAATAATTTTGTTAGTTGAGAACTGAAATAAAATAAGTCATAATTCATTTAAAAATAAAATCAGAATATGAAGTTGCATGGGGTTGGTTTTTTAATCAGGCCTGGCGATTTCTGTAAAAAAAAAATTTCAGGCCAATGTCTAGCCCATATTTAAAATTAAAAAATTTTCAAGCATTTCTATTTTATATTTTACACGATTTCAATCACAAATCTAAATTTTACTCTAAATATAAAATTAAATTTAAGACATTCAATAAAAATAAATGGCAAAATTTTATGAAAGTTGCATGGGACTTGGTTTTTTAATCAGGCCTGGCTATGTCTGCAAAAAAAAATTTTCAGGCCAATGTATAATCCATATTTAAAATTCAAAAATCTTAAAGCACTCTATTTTTTAATTTTATCCAATATGATTTCCATCACAAATTTAAATTTTGATATTTCTAATACATGCTCACGGTATACATTGCAACAATTTAACTTCATTTTCTCCTAAATTTTAATATTTATATATAATTTATTAATAAAGTATAATTAGTACCATACATACAAACTAAATAATTACCCTTCAACCTCGTCAGCTAGTATGGTAATAAACGGCAGAATTTTAAAAATATAAGCCATTAATTAATATACAATTTAATTATATTCAAGTTGGTGCATGTAAAACATGCGACTTTGAAACGGGATGTTTGTGGTTCGACTCTCGTAGGGAGCAAAAATTAACATTACATTATATAGTCTCCTTAAATTTTAAATACATTAGGAAGATACGAAAACGATCATGTTTGATTATGGAGATTATATATATATTAGATGTTGTACATTATTTTCATATTTTTTATATATAAGTAATGATTTTATAAGAAATATATAAAAAAAATTGAAAAGCAAAAGAGATTTAAATGATGTTTATAAATATACTAGTTGATAACCCATCAAGAATGACGGGAATAAAAAAAATCATGAACTATTACAGGAAAATTTTTTTTGAACTTCAAATTTATTGGAATTAGAATGCTCAAATAACTACCCCAAGTAATTATTAAAATATCAACTAAAAAAATAAAGATATATTTTATTTAACCAATCAAAAAATAAATATATAAAAAAAACATATAATAGTGGAAAAATTTATGATTCCCATCAATCTTACCCTCTCAAGTATAAGATTTATCTTTAGAAATAAACTAAATTATTTTAATTATAATATTTCACACATTATTATAGTCAAATGGACTCTATATACCTATTTATTTCATGGAATTAAAATACTCAAATACCTAAACTATGTAACTATGCCACAATATGCCAATCAAATTTACTACTCCTTAGTACATATTACATTTTAAATTTAACAAATAAATTTAAATTATATTTAGCCAATTGAACATTAAAAGTCATAACAAAACTTTTCTCTCACCATTAATATGTGATATCTGGAATACCAATTTAGCACCAAGTAAAATCCAACCTTTTAAATTAAAACGTCGTCAAATTCCTTATCTCCTATCTTTTGTTATTACTATTAATAAAAGTCAGTGTCAAACCTTCGATCATGTAGACATCTCAATTATTTAAAAAAATAATTAATCAACCCTCAAATTTATTGAAATTATCGTCAGGGAAAAAAAAATTATCAAATCTTTAAAAATGACAAATTAGTTTTTATAAAAGTTTAATATTACCACGTTCATATAAAAATATGGACATGAGATATTGTGAGAAGAACATAAATAAATATAAATTATGTTTTAAGTTAAAGAAATAATTTTATCTTCTTAAAAATTTAAAAATGGTTAATTGATATTTTAATAAATACTTACGTTAATTATTTGAGCATATTTTGTAGGTACAATCATAACTTTAGTATTTTTTGAGAGGTACATTTGCTTAACCCGACATTAAGTTTTCCATGGTATAAAACAGGTAATATAAACCTACATGATCAAAGGGTTGACACTGTTAGGAAATTGACGACGTTTTAATATAAAAGGTAGTTGGATTTCACTTATTACTAAAGAATTTGAACAAATTGTTGGTTTGTATAAATGTTTATATTTTCCATGATAATCTATCTATATATATAATATTAAATTTTATTTATATAATAATTTTACTTGACAGGGTAAGAAATAATTTTATCTTCTTAAAAATATAAAAAAGGTTGTGATCTTCTTAAAAATCGTTAATTAAAAAAGATCGTTAATTAAAAATGGTTGATTATTAATTAATAAAACAAAGAAAATAAATTTAAACTATAAAATAGAAAGAAAATAAATTTAAACCAATGAAATAAGACCTTAATAAACCAATAAAAATAAAGATTAATAAGCCAATAAAAATAAAAAATAACAGCAAAATAATAACGTATATAAGAAAGATAATATTACAAAATTTAATATAGAAGGTGGCTGAGCGGGAAGAAGGCTTGCCTTTAAAACTTTAAGTCATGGGTTCGAATCCCGTTATATGCAAAAAAAATTTTTTAAATTTAACATTAGAAAGATATAGTCTCCATCGATTTATTTAACATTAAGAAGATAGGAAAATAAAAATTAACATTAAGAAGATAGGAAAGTTGATGAGAAAAATTAAAGTTGATGAGAAAAATTAACATTAAGGTACAAAAGCGTTCATTTCTTGATTACGGTGATTATATATATAGGATGATATTACAAACGCAAGAATTACTAATTTAAAAAATACATAAATATCACAAACAAGTAATGATATAAAATAAAACTATATTTTTTTTAGAGATGCCATTTAGCATACTCCGAATATAAGCTATATTTAAAACAAAATTCTAATAAATTGATTTAATTTTTTTTTTCTTATTTGCAAATTTTCAACTCCCATTTAATATACTGCTCATGGGCAAAAACTAATATTAAAATCCCTGGTTATTATAATTAAATATTTTATATTATTGCAAACATTCATTCTTATTTCTTTTTCTGGAGGACCTGCCCAACTCTGCCTGTATGTTATATTTTATATATTTTAAAAGGTTATTTGAATAATATATTTGTTATTTATACTTAATATTATATAAAAGATCAGTTAAATTGAATACTTATAGAAGTTAAATTGAATAATAATAGATATGCTAAATCAACCAAAAAAGTCGATTCTCAACCCGACACCCCCCCCCCCAGATTTTTTTAAAAATTTATATGTTGTTAATAAAAAGGTAAAATTTTACTTTCCAAATCGGCTTACTTCATGAGATATGGCCATCTTTAACGCGAAAATTCCAAAATACACTATATTTAATTTTAAGCTAAAACACAATTTAAATCTTATTAAATAGCTCTACAATAGCCCTTTAATTAGAGTTCTGCAGAAGTAGACCCGGCCCGTACCGGGCCTATTTTTTTAATAAACATTCGGGTTCGGGCTGGGTCGGGCCTAATATTTTTTAAAAAAATTCGGGCCGGGCAGGGTCTGGCATTAGAAATTTTTTAAAACATGTCTAAATTTATCAATTATATGTTGAATTTTTTATGTAAAATAAAAATATTTGATTTTATTTATAGAAACTAAACGCCATATAACATATATCGTTTCTTTTAAGTAATTATAAAAATTAATTTCTATATTTAAATAAATTCGGGCAGGGAAAAGCTGGTAAATTTTTTCAAAAAAAAATTCGGGTTCGGGCCGGGCTTGAAAAATTAGGCGCGAAGCAAATCACTACCTTAAATATGATATAAAATTTACAGGAAATGGCTATAGGATAAAAATTGCTCTTTTTTTTCTTTCATATTTTTTTTTACAGATAGACATTATACTTCTTAATATTTGTACAAAATCCTAGATTGGGACGAGTACTGGGCCAATAGTTATTATTACACTTTAAATATAAGTAATATGGTTTAAACCCTATTCTGCAAAATCAAAATCGGATATTATTAGATATTCCCCATCTCTCAAATTCGATTTTAATGACTTAAAAAATAAAGATTGTTCCGAAGTAATAAATGCATGAGAAATTAAAATATTTAATTTTTCAATCAAATACTCCTTCGCCGGCGTTGGGTAACGTTTCGTACGGCCTGCCGCCAACCATTGTTTAAATGTTATACAATCTATGGCATTATTATCAAACGATAAATGACATTAAATTCCAAAGTGCCGGGACACATTTGGCATTTCCTTAAGTTACAGCAAGGTTGGGCTGGATTGTATAGATTTGTGTAATGTAGTGTTTATAATCTTTTAAGGGAGGAAATGGATAGTTAAATATCATTTTTTTGGATAAGAATTACTTATATTTTATGTAATTGTTAATTTACATTTTTTTTAAATAGTTTTTATACAATAAAATTTTTAATATTATAATCTGTATTAGGGATGTATCGGGCCGATATTTCACCCATTATAAGATATCGGTCATCGGCAAATATATAAAATTTTCCAATCCGATCCGATAAGGGCGTTTTTAACAAAAATTATAGCTAAAAAACCATTTATTTTTATAAATAAAATCGAAATTCATTTTTATGTTTAATTTTTTTAATAGTAATAATAAGTTAATAAACATTCTGCCATATTGTTATTTTTTTCGCATTCTGTTTATAGTGTGCAATAATCTCTTCAGATCTGTTTTTAGGAAAGCTAGTGATATTTACAGTCCCCATCACCGCAGACTGACCTCTGATAAATTGAAAATTTTGCTATTTATTTTAAATTTCATAATATATTTGTTTATTACTTATTATGAAAATAGATTAATGTTATTACTTATTATATAGATACTAGCTAATAACCCGTTAAGAATGACGGGGTTGAGGGATAATTAGTTAGTTTGTGTATATGGTACTAAATATACTTTATTAATATATTTTATAAAAATATCAAAATTTAGGAGAAAAAGAGGCAAAATTGTTGCAATGTAATCCGTGGGCATTAAGGGTATTATAAATATCAAAATTTAAATTTGTGATAGGAATCATATTGGGTAAAATTTAAAATAGAGATGCTTCAAAATTTTTGAATTTTAAATATGGGCTAGACATTGGTCTCAAAATTTTGTTTTGCAGACACAGCTAGGCCTGATCAAAAAACCAAGTCCCATGCAACTTTCATAAAATTTTGCCAATTATTTCTATTGTAATTTAATAACAATATCTTAAATTTAATTTTATATTCCAGTTATTTCTATTGTAATTTAATAATGATATCTTCATTTAATTTTATATTTTTAGAATCAAATTTAAATTTGTGATAAAAATCATATTGAATAAAATTTAAGGCTTGGAAATTTTTTAATTTTAAATATGGGCTAGACATTGGCCTGAAATTTTTTTGCAGACATAGCCAAGCCTGATCAAAAAACAAAGTCCCATGCAACTTTCATAAAATTTTGCCAATTATTTCTATTGTAATTAAACCCTTTCCCCCGACTTTTTTTCCCTCGATGAAAAAAATTTTTTTAAAGAGATATTTATTATAAACCCAAATAACACATTTTCATCAAAAAAACTTAATTCGAGTATTTCTATCAAAGATATTCAATGATTCCAATTGTCATCAATGGGCAAAATGCAAGTTCATTTAAAAAATATTTTATTTCATATGAAATGATAAATAACAATTTCGTTTATTATTTAAACATAAATGTATATTACATTTTTGGCATATAAATCTTGAATAAGCTTCTATGCAATACTTGCACCTTTGCTTAATAGTTACGGGCATTGGAAAATGACCTACTTGGTCATATCTTATATCCGATATGGGGGCAATATTGATAGCTTTTCTTCTTTTTACAACTAAACTGAAAGGTCTTCCGGTTTTCTTAGTATTTTCCTTTCCCGCTAGCATCAACCCTTTTGCTATATGAGATTTAAATACCAGTAGTGTCATAAATTTTATATTATTTAATGCTTTCATATGACGTCTATAGAGGAGCCAGACATTTGCTACGCAAGAATCCAATAAATGAAAACCATTAGCATATAATATCTTTTCCATTTAATATATGTCCGATATAACTCCACCAGCATATCGTGAATTCCCTCATTATAGTTTTTAATTATTGCGGGCATTTCTACATTCATAAAGACTTTTTCCGAAACAGACCATCGCTTAACTTTGGTTGTAGATAAAACACCTATAAAGTTAGATATAGTAGTAACAGCTTTGTTGTCCTGCCACTTCCAGATAATAATACCATTCTTTTCGCTTTTGTAATCTATAGCGCCTCTTCCTTCTTTTTTATAAGCTTTATCATTTTTAAGTGTGCACCCTGATAAGCGATTTGATTTTATCGTTCCGGATACTAAATATCCCTTTTTTTAAGAATCAAATATAATTGGTATGAAGAGAAAAAATTATCCATATATAATTTGTGGTTTTTATTTGAAGGTATTATTTCTTACAGGGGAAGAACGATATCACCACTGATACCTAAACATGATTTTATGATATTAATAGACTTTTCCTGGTGCATTTCAAAATCATACATGAACCCGGAAGAGCCACATAGGGCAAACACTTTTATCCCCCATTTATGGGGCTTCGATTTAATGTATTGTCGTAATTTAGAGCTACCTTGAAGGGAATTATGAATTCGTCTACAGCTAGCTTCTATTCAAGTTGATTTTTTTTGAATTTTTTTCTTAGTTGGCATATGAAGGTTTGAATTTTGAATAATTTATTGTATCATCTTCCCTATTAACCATATCTTTGTTATTATTATTTATTGGGATACATTTATATACTAGCTTAATTAAGATGCCTTCTATAAGACAATATTGGTCTGTTGAAACATCTATTCCACAAGTAGCGGAAACTATGTCCCGAAATCGTTTCCTTTTGATCCGGAAATTTTTCCATTTCAATTTCATCGCTATCTGTATTAATAGATTTACCACAACATTGGAAGGAATAAATATTTGTTTCCGATACAAAATTACTAATTATCTGGTGGTCCAAAAATTTACGAAAATATGTTAGAGAAGTTGAATCCTGTTCAGGAATTTCCAATATAGGGATAAATTCTGTATTCATTTGTCCGGTAGTATCTTCTACTATATCCTCCAATTGAAGACCTAGTTCATTCGTAATAGAAAATGATGTCGGGAAATCATCTCCCAGCAAAGAATAATAATTATCTTCTTCATCTAAGCTCTCTATATCAGCCTCAGATATATCACCCTCGGGGATTAGTGTAGTCATATCTAAATGCATATTGATATAAAAAGCTTACATGAAATATTTATTAGAACCTCTCTATATCCAAGAAAATCCACTTATAGATATTTGATAAATAATACAGGTAATAATTATCAAAATCTAATTATCCTCCCCCCCCATCCAGTTTTCATAATCCTAAAACTAAATATCCTAAATAATTTGCCTAAAATCTCCATTTATTGATAAATTAATATTTTAGTGCATAAGAAATGATCATTGATGCCAAATGGCATTGTGCTCAATTTCCAGTACGTAAAATGATTAAAAAGATGATAATTTTTAAATAAAAATATTAATATACATATATATATTAATAATAAAATTATTACTTATATTTTTAGCAAAATTTGATAACCAGAAATATGAGTTAAAATTTTGGCGCGAAAATGGTACGAAAAAATTGATTTTTTATAACTATAATATGGTATAATAACATATGATACATAGCGAGTTAGTGATAAAATATGAAACAGCAAATATTAAAAATTAAAAATATGATTTTAAAAGTTATCAGTGACCGTTTTTAATGAATAAAAAATACTATTGAAAAATTATGATTCCAAAAGTTATCCATGGGCGCGAATAACAATGTCTTAAATTTAATTTTATATTCCAGTTATTTCTATTGTAATTTATTAACAATATCTTAAATTTTGAAATTAAAAAAATAAAAATCTTATTTTTAAACATTCCAATTTTACAACCATCTAACCCCATATTTTAATACATATCTTTCAAAAATATAGATTTTAAGTTAGTTTGTATTTTTTTTTAAATATAAATTTTTATTTAATACTCATCATATATATCCCCCCCCCCTTCTTCTTTTTTTCCCCCTTCTAAAATGGGTATGCCAAGCATTTGTAATGCTAGCCATGGAAATATAACGTTAACCCAAGCTATTTGTTTTTATCAACATGGGCCCTGGGTAAAACCATGTATAAACTATGGTAAACCCCCTTCACATGAAATTTTGTACAACAAAATTGAAACAACCCACATTATAACTCAAAATTTTTATCCTGATTTTTATGATAATTTTTTAAATTGGGAAAAGCCACCAACCTTAATCCACCTACCCCTTAAATCAAGGTCTTTAATTTCTAATTTTCTAACAACACTTATTATGGAAGTTAATTCAAATTTAAATTCCCTTAAAGCTTGGGAGAATCTTTTAACCTTTCCTTTTAAAGTCTTAATTAAACCTACAGATAAAAATAAAAAAAACAATTTTGCATGAATATATAAAATATAAAATAGACCATTTTTATGACATAGATATGAAAAATTACGTTCCTGATGTAAGGGCCATCTGATTTTGCCCATAAATGTAAAATTATCTCAAAAAAAAATAGACCAAGGGGACGTATGTGGAGCTCTTAAATTACCTTCATCTAATGATAAATTGGCTCCATTTGATGAACATACTTTCACTTTATTAAAAGAATTGCACCCTCAGGCTTTTCCTGAAGATCTTCCCATCCTTATAAAATCTAATTTAATCGAAATAGGAAAGGAAGAACTAATTAAAACAGTTTTATCTTTTAATAAAAACTCTGCAGGGGGAATTGACTGTTTTCGCCCCTCTTATTTACAATTTTTAATTAACCCTAAAAATCCTTATCAAGATTCATTTGTAAATTCATTGGTATAATACTTAGTGAAATATATTGGTCAATGATTTACCTAGTCAAGTTCGCCAAATTTTTTTTGGCGCAAGATTAATAGCTTCTAAGTCTGATGGTGGAGTTCGGCCAATTGCAATAGGATCTTTTTTTAGGAGACTATTAGCTAAGATAATCGTTGAGCGCATCAAACCTGATGCTTTAAAAATGTTCCTAACATATCAATTAGGCTTTGGTACTAAAGGGGGATGCGAAATAGCCTCTCACTCTCTTGGCATATATATCAAAGATCCTCCTCCAGACGCCGTAGTCTGTTTCAATAAATATTGCATTAAAACTATTCCAACCTTGATTTTAAAAATTATTTTAATTCTTTATCCAGAAAAGTATTTTTGAACATTTTTTATGAAAAATTCCGAGTTTATGCAAGATTTATTGAACAGTCTTATGGCTGTAGAACCCCTCTCAAATTCGAGGAATATACAATTCCATCTGACGAAGGTATTAAACAAGGAGACCTTTTGGGCTCTCTGATCTTTAGTTTAGGTATACATAACCTAGTTTATTGTCTAAAATCCTTTCTTAATTTAGATTTAAACATATGGTATCTAAATGATGGTACCATTTGCGGACCTTCTAAAAATATTCTTGCAGCGATAGAAAATATAGAGAAGAATTCTCTAAACATAGACCTTACTCTAAATAAAGCTAAATCTGAAATATGCTTTTTAAATTCAAATACTCTCGAAGTCCAAGGGTTTAAAATTATTTTAAAAAAGTGAAATTAATCTTCTAGGCTCACCTTTAAGCAGTTTTTCCAACTGTGAGATGTTCGTGGAAAAATTTTTCGAAGGCTTATTAAATTTGAAAATATTTTAAAAGAAATTCCTTCACACCAGAGCTTTTTTCTTTTAAAAAAATATTTATTTTTACCAAAGATTTTACATATTTTTAGATCTTCTTCATTTTTTTTAAATAATGAAATTTTTAATCGTGTTCATGAATTTTTAGAAGTTTATTAGAAAATATTTTAAATATTAAATTGGAAGATTTTAATTGGGGTTTCTCACAATTACCATCGAAAATGGGTGATTTAGATTTATATCCATTAAATATTATATCTCTTTCCTCATTTTTGGCATCGCGTTTGATGAATAACGCCATGATATCTTCTTTAATCTCTCCTAAAGATAATCTTTTAAATTCAGCCTTGACAGCTTGGGTATCTTTAGCTCCACCTGAAGCTGTTTTACCCACAATCTTAACACACCAATCTATTTTCGAACCTTTAATTAAAAAAATTTTAAAAATAATATCATCAAACCCCCCCCCTTTGGAGTATATTCAACTATTACAGAATGCTGACTGTACTAGTGGTTATGAATGGTTGGAAGCATTACCAAGTCGTAACCTAGGTAACCTCTTATCAGATAAACAATTAAAAGTTGTCATAGGCTTGATGTAACATTGTTCAACCACATACATGCGTCAAATGTAAAATATTAGTTGACTCCAAAGGGAGACATGGTCTAAATTGTATATATAGTCAAGGCAGGCATGCAGCAATTAATTTAGCTATTAGCCGTTCCCTTACCAGAGCCCGAACATCCTGGAGCCTACAAATTTATCATTAGATGATGGCTTAACTTCCGTGCCTTGGTCTTTAGGGAAATCCTTAATTTGGGACTTCACATGCGTATCTTCTTTTCCAAAAAATTTAAATTATAATCCGGTTGATATAGCCGAGAAAAAAACAATGCAATATTCCAAATTCACAAATAATATTTTTATACCGATCGTTATCTCTTCCCTTGGACATATGCCAAGCAGAACTTTAAAATTCTTATTTCTTAAAAAATATAAGGATAAGATAAGAGCCCTTACATCATAACAAAAGAATACTATTTTTTAAAACAAAATCTACAAATAACTATTTTAAAATATAACGATTCATGTTTTTTGGGAACTTGAATCCCCCCTCCATTTTTATAAAATAATGTTTTATTTTATTTTATATTTGATATGTTAATTTTAGGTTAATGATGCTTACTACCAAGTGAATGTATGGAAATATTTTAAATACCAATCTAATTTGCTAAATACCGACCAAAATTTATTAAAATGTAATAAGACCCTTATTATTTAATATATTAATACGGAATCACGTTGTCGAGTCCGGCCTTCTATATATCATCTCCCCCCCCAAGGATGGAACCACCAAGTTAGAATAAAAAAAAACATGATCATTCCCGGGATTCGAACCCGGGAGCATGGGATAAGTAAGCCAAGCTCTTGCCTACTAGGCCATAGAGGCTTTCCAAAAATCACGATTTTTCAAATATATATTATAAATATATTTGGTAGTGCCTATCCAAATGAAAAATGGACAAAATTCAAATTTGATAGATGGTACCTTAAGGTAGTAAGCATCATTAACCTTAATTTTAATATAATTTTATTTGATAGTAGTAAAAAAGGAATATATATAAAAAAAAAAATTTTTTTTAGAATAAAATTTAAATTTGTGATAGAAATCATATTGGGTAAAATTTAAAATATAGATGCTTGAAAAGTTTTTAATTTTAAATATGGACAAGACATTGGTCTGAAATTTTTTTTCTCAAACCTGGCCAACCCATAATAATTTTGTAATCTTTTCCCAAGCATGGAAATAGGTAAATCTCTGAAAACCATATTGTTGGAAAAATTTTCTCAAGCCCGCCAAACACCATAATAATTTTGGTAGTTGAAAACTGATATAAAATATATAAAAGTCATAATTCATTTAAAAATAAAATCAGAATATGTAAGTTGCATGGGCCTTGGTTTTTTGATGAGGACTAGCTATGCCTGCAAAAAAAAATTTTCAGGTCAATGTCTAACCCATATTTAAAATTTAAAAATCTTCAAGCATCTCTATTTTAAATTTTACCAATATGATTTCCATCACAAATTTAAATTTTGATCTAATACTCTTAATGCACACGGTATACATTGCAACAATTTTACCTCTTTTCCTCCTAAATTTTAATATTTTTATAAAATATATTAATTAAAGTATATTTAGTACCATACACACAAATTAAATAATTACCTTTAAACCCCGTCAGCTAATATGGTAATAAACGGCAAAATTTTAAAAATATCAGCTATTAATTAATATAATATTAATTATATTCAAGTTGGTGCATGCTTAAAGCATACGCCTTTGAAACGGGAGGTTTGTGGTTCGACTCTCGTAGAAAGCAATAAATTAACATTACACTATATAAGTGAATTTTCAATAAAAATATTTTATATACTATTAGAATTGCTATTGGAACTATAACTGATCATTATAATAAAATGGCATATGTTATGGTATAATTAAACTATAAATGTTATACAAAAAGTAAATTAAAAACCATTGGTATCTTTACAGAATACAAAATTCGATAAGATATGGGGTCGGTAATCGGCCGATATCAAATTAATATCGGGAATATTGGATCGGATCGGCCTCCAAAAAGTGGTAAGGGTACCTAATCTGTATATAACTACATTTTGAAATTTATTTTAAAATTCAGTTAACTTATATAATTTACCACCAATTATAATTAATTTGAAATTTTGATGAAATGTGGGGCATTGTATGCGTTCCAGACCTGCCTGCTAAAATAGGTGGCAAACTTGCTAAAACCTATCTTTATATTACTGTTTATTTCTTAAATAATTCTTTTATATTACATAAAACTAATCTCTTTGGCACTTGCTTCTTTTTCCATTAACTTTCATTGATATAAAATTATTCATACTTGACATAAGTCTACAGTTTTCGTCAGAATTATAAAATTCTATAACTTTATTTGCAACGTCATCCGGAATTATTCTACTTGGTTTTATGATATTTGGGTTTGACAGAACACCCTTTTTTTCAACTAAGTATTTAGTTCTCCGGGCCATAAAATTTGTGGTTGAAAAATTTTCAATTTTATCAAGCGTCCAAGATTTTGGTAAAACTGTTAAAATTTGTTATTTTTCATTGCGAGAACTTGTAGCAAATTTTTCTTTCAATTGATTTATGATTTTTACGCTTTTTTGCTTGATCCTCTAGATTTATTTTAAAAACTTTTTTAATTTTTTCCTGAATTTTCAAAAATTTATTAACAGGATATTTTTTTCATTTAACTGTAGCAAATTTTTCTTTCAGTTGATTTATGATTTTTTACCTTTTTTTGCTTTATCCTTTAGATTTATTTTAAAAACATTTTTAATTGTTCCCTGAATTTTCAAAAATTTATTTACAGGATATTTTTTTTCATTTTCAAAAATTTATTTACATGATATTTTTTTTCATTTAACCTTTTCTTTTAATAACCCTTCAATACTCCGGTGGGGCATATGAAACCCCAGGCATGCTAGAAATGATATTACATAAAAACGGTTAAATATTATGATCCGGATTTTTCAGTAGCTTCATCAAATATATCTTATATTCCAAATTTCATATATTTCGGTTGAGTAGTTTTTAAGATATAAGCATTTTGTGACTGGTTGGGGTTTGTGAGACCCCACCAGAGTAAATTTGTAATTTTTTAAAAAAAAATTTAAATTATAAATATAACTAACTATATTATAAAATTTATTAAAACAAAATTTAAATATCTTATACTTTGAATGAGATATATGAAAAAGAAAACATAAATATTTCTCTGGTGGATTTATTTTATTTTTATTTTTCACCAGATGACTTTTTCTCAAATTATTTTTATTATTTATAATGATTTTTACAGATTCTGAAACTAAATATTTAATTATTTAAGATGAAATACCATTTTATTTGAGGTGTTTATGACAATGTAATTAATAGTGAGGATGAAGATTTTATATATGATAGTGATCATAATTACACAATTTGAATTAGTTGAAGAAGAAATGTTAGTTGAAGACAATAAACTAAATATTATTTAGGTAAATATGAAATCATTTATCATAGTAGATTTCTCTTTAAAATTAGCTAAAAAAAATAAGTTTACTAAATGGAAAAGCCTAATCAGAGAATAAGAACTCATCAACAAAATTTAGTTATTGATCTGCCGGAAGTAAAAGAATAAGGGAAAGAAGCTGACACTCCAGAAAAATGTTTTGAATTGTTCATAACACCAAAAATGATTGAAGAGACTATTTATCATACCAATGAAAAATATAAAATTATATGTAAAAACTATACACCAATATGAAAGTTCTACTAAAGAAGTTGATGTCAAGGCATTATTGGGAAATCTTTATTTAGCTGGAATTTTTAAATCTAACTATCAAAATAAAAAAAACCTAATATTTTTTTCTAAATATGTAAAATAAATTTATGTTTAGAACACATTAATGTTTTATGTAATAAATGTTTTGCATGTCAAATTTAACATATTTCAATGTTATATATTTTTTATGTTTGAATGTATTAGTGTAATTTTTTTTATATTGAAGAATAAAGATCCTTATTATGAATTATCATGATTATATGATAGATTAGTTATTTTTTTAATTTAATATTTGAAATTTAAAAAAGGTAAGCTTTTTTTAGAAACGCTTGGCATAAATTATAATTATCCTCATCATCTTTAATCTAGGCTTAAGAAATAAATAAATAAATATTTTATCAAGTTTAAGGTTAGTTCTATCTTATTTCCAAATATGAAATAAAAATATTGAATATAACTGGAGATATATACATTTGAAATTGGGGTCTATTAAACCCCACCTGAGTATTAATGTCATTTTATTCACCGGAGTATTGAAGGGTTAATAGGTGTCTCCCCAATGAAAAAGTTTCATTTAAAGTTGAAATTGAAGTATTAAAATCTGTATAAGATTCGGGATTATTACATGGTTGATCAGGTTCAGAATCGCTAAATGTTTCATAAATAGTTGAGGTAGAAGGTAAGTTAGAAATAGAAGATAATGACATAGGGATCGTAGAAGTAAAAGGTAAGATGGGATTTGTTGAATATTTTTAAAATTTTTTCGGGAAAACTACAAATTTTTTGATTAATTGATAAGCTAGAATTCACTTGTATCACACACTGTAAAACACATCCAAGATCGTAACGTACTGAATGAGATTTTATTCGAAAGGGGTTACAGCACTTTACTGTAAGAGAAATACCTTTTGTATACATTTAAATTCTTTTGGTAAGAAATAAAAGATGCTTAATTTTATATAATTTTTTTAAATTAATAATAATGTTAATATTGCCCACTTTTTTTAAAAAAAATAATTACTCTATATTTGGTATAATATAGGGTCTAAGCCATACTACTTATATTTAAAGTGTAATAACTATTGGCCCAGTACTCACCAATCTAGGATTTTGTACAAACATTAATAAATATAATGTCTATCTGTAAAAAAAAATTGAAAGAAAAAAAAGAAAATTTTTTATTTTATAGCTATTTCCGGTTTCCTGTTGTGGTAATTTTATTTTAATATAATAAATTTATATCATATTAAAGGGGTATTCTAGAGCTATTTAATAAAATTTAAATTATGCCTTTAGCTTAATTACTTTTTGAGATTTAAAATTAAATATAGTATATTTTGGAATTTCCGAGTTTCTAAAGATGGCCATATCTCATGAAGTAAGCTGAGTTGAGAATTAAAATTTTATATTTTTACTAGTTAGTGTATATACTACCATCATACAAATTTTAAAAAAAAATCGAAGAGGGTCGGGTTGAATCTTCAGTTGATTTGATATAACAACATATTCAAGGATTGAAAATAAAAAACTATTGACCATATATTTTATGAAGTTTCTCAAAGATATAATATTGGCGACGAAATAAAAAAATGTGATCTTCGGTCAAGTTAAATATTAAATAGAATTGTATTTTTTTTTGGTTTAAAAAGAAATAATATATATTTTTAGAAATTATGGGTGATATTTCAAAAATTACATTAAATGAATTTGGTAGAAACTTCTTTAGATGATTATTTGGATTATATTAAATATATTTTGAATGTAAAAAATATTCCTCAAACAGACGCAACTTTGAAAAAATTATTTATAGCATATGGAGGATAAATATAATAACAGACATAAAAAACTATTTCTAAGGAAAATTGATGTGGTATGAGCAGATTATAAATGTGCAAAACAACTTTTTAACGATGAAACAACTGTTTTGGCATCAAGAATTGATTTTATTAGATTAAGTCGTGGACCAACAGAAAAAATATAAAAGAACTTGCCCGTAGATAATATAGAACTATGAATTCGTGATCAATTAATCGCTGGATTAAACATATCGAAACTAGATAAAGAACTACGGTGAAGAAACCCAGATACCAGAGACAAAGAGCAACCGTTAAGCTTAAAAAATAGAAATGGCTTTAGCCTTAGAAATAAATAATTCTAAAATGGTTTATAAAATCAAAGAGACACGACTAATGATATTAAATCAAAATGATAATAATAATCGCAGTATCAAAGGGATAATAAAACATAGGTAAAAGAAAACCAGTTCAAGATTATAAAATTCCACACAAATAATAATAATCCAAGAAAACCGTGCTATTTTTGTAGTCGTTTTCATGCTTTTCGGACGCACACAGTTTATACAAAAAAATTATATCTTGGAGAATAAACAGTCAACATATTTAGAGCACGTCCAAAGTTAATAAAAAAAGGATTCATACTGAATTTTGCAAATTTTTAAATATTATCTAATTTTCGAGAAAAAAAACAGAAAACAAAATATGATATAAATAAAATAATTTTACATTTATTTTTGAATACTTCGCAACGAATACGCGCTAACCATGAATGTAGGATTAGGCATAGTGAGAGCACATCGCCATAGCTGAATATTTTTCAAAAGCAAGCAAATAATAGGTTAAAATTGTAATGTCTACGCGAAGCGATGGAATACATCGCTTTGATTATAAATTTCGCCTAGCATTTGCTTACTTTTGAAAAATACTCAGCTATGACACATCGCTTGAGCAATGCGCGTTTACTATAAACAAGGCCTTTATGTTATTTAATAGAATTGGCAACAGGGATCCAAGCCGGACAGTTAAACCAATATTAACAGCTATTTTTATCGATGAACCTGAACTGTTAAATAATTTTTTATCCAAAAGTCGGAACCGCTATATAACCTTTGAACTGATTTGAACCTCATGATTTTGTGCTTATAAAATTATGTGAAAGTTATTAGTATATTGATAAAATTCTAATTGAATTTTTATAACCATTAATTCACTATTTTACAACATTTAAATATTAAGCTTAGGTCGTATCCTGGATTAAATTATCTAAGATAAAAAGCTTTTGAACTGGAACACCCTATTTTTGATTTGTTTTAGTATTTGGTGGCATTGTTAGTTTTCCTATTTTTTTTGTTTTTATGCTTAGAAATAAATCGAATTGAATATATATTTACATATAGTGATATAAAAAAATAACACATCAAAGTAATTTTACTGATTAACAACTATAAAGGAGCAAATCTTGAGCCTCACATAAAAAGAAACCACCCTCTAGAACTCAATAAATTTCACAAAATATCATAACAAATAAAATATATAAATCGAATGTAGGTTTATATACAAAGGTGTTCAAACCCGTTTTTATACAAACCTAAACTTTTTTTTCGAACTGAACCTTGCACCTTTATTTTTATTAGAACCTGAACTGATATTGGTTTCGGTTCAAATCCTTGGTTAGCAAAGTTGAAAATTCTAGAAGAAAGAAAGAAAAAATCATTTTGGACAATCTAAAAAAAATTCAATAAATATTTTTTTTGAATTTGGAGTTGGAAGTACCCATAGACTCTAGCTTGTCTTTTTTCTTTTTAGAATTTAAAATGTCTGTTCCGATAGACATTTTTAGATTCGATTTAGAATAAATAAGAACACTTTTATGACTTTTAAGGATATCATCACCTTATGAACTAAAAAATGGGTCCACCAGTAGCGTCATTAGAGGAGTGGCACAGGGGTAGCCCCCTGAAAAATTTAATTTTTATAAAAAATACCTTAAAAACGGTAATTTAGAATAGCTAAAAAAAATTATTTGAGCTCCCTCCCTCCGAGATTTTAAAGGCCAGAGATGCACTAGTGTTCCATGCTGCTGAATTGGCAAGAAGCGGCCTTGTAGTTTAACATTACATTTTTTATATAAAACTTTGGCATTAAATGATAATTATCTCCAAAAAAATTTCAAAATTCAATAAGCATAATAAATTATAATAAATGTTTTATCAAGTCTAGTTTGTTTTATCCAGAGTTTAAAGCAAGAACTTGGAACGAAAGGTTTTTAATGGGCGGGTTTTTAAACCGAATGCCTACCCATTGATTAAAATTTTTTTAACTCGCCCTCTCAATGTTTATTTGATTGGTAGGTGTGGCTCCATTTATTTTAATTTAATATATTATTATTCTTACTCTTATAATCCCGTCCTGCTCATTACATTTTAAAAATATTTCATATTCACACACCAGCCATTGTTTTAAAAATATTTAAACCGCCAGCTCAATATTTATTTTTAACCAGCCCGTTGCGGACCTCTTACCTGGAACCAGTTGCTTAAAGATACTTTACAAATGTACTAAAATACCACCGGAACACGACATAAAATGTACTCAGATTCTTTTATAAAAATGTATCTATCTACCTAGAACCTTCTTTCAAAATTTATGGAAATAGGAAACAGAACCCATTTTAAAAATTTCAGAAACTATTTTGACCAAATTTTACCTTAAAATGGTAAATATATTTTGTAAAAAAATCTATCAATATGAAATCGCATTTTTTCAAACTATAGAACAAAAGTCTTTTTTTGCCCAGGTTCAAAACTCTGGGTTTATCTTATATAAAAATATAGAATCGTATATTGAATAGAAATGGAGATATAACAATTTGAAATTGAATAAATCCAGAGTTGTTAACGCTACTTTTTAAAAGTAGATAGCTCCCGCTCCTACCTACTCAAAAAAAGCTAGCTCCCGCTCCGTTACCAAATTTCTTAAAGGAACTAGCTCCCTCTCCAAGTAATGGAGTGCCACTCCATAGCCGCTCCTTTGATTTTTATTTTTTTTAGAAGGTGCACGAAAAAAAAAATTTTTTTATCAAAAAGGTTTATTTATATCAGAAACCTGCAGGCCCGGCCCTAAGCCCGGCCGTATTTTAAATTTTTTAAATATACCCGGGTCGGGCCTAAAAAAAATTTTTTAAACATATCCGGGCCGGGCCTAAAAAAAATTTTTTTAAATATATCCGGGCCGGGCCTAAGATTGTTAAACCCGGGCCGGGCCTTAATATTTTTTATAAAAATTTTTACATTATGAGTTAATGGTTATAAGATTATATTATATTATAGTTATGATTAATATAATATTGGGTGATGGTTAACATTACCTAACACCCACAGATCGATCTAATTATTAATTTCCTGCAAATTTATTCAAAGTATTAATATATTTTTTTATAATTCATATCTAAATTTTTAGAATATATTTTACCAAAACAATCAAATAAAGGAATATCACTTCTTGAAGTTTGTAATACCTTTCAAAGCGAAAAAGGAGAAATAAAATTGATTTTACTTAATATAAAGCATTTTTTAATTGAAAAATTTGTTTTACACAAGTATCATTTTATTTCTCTTTTTCTCTGTCCCAAATTCAAGCAATTACGTATATAGTCAGGGACAGATCGCAAGATGACGAAAAACTATATAAAAGATTATATTAAATTACAAGAGGCTCAGGAAGTAAATGAAATACCATCGACCAGTCAAATTACGACTGTTGTTAAACAAACTGAATCGTTTTATGACAAATGGGGCGATGGTATTTCTGGTAATATGTCAATACCCGATGATGAATATTATAATTACATAAATAAAAAAAATAGATGAAACATTTAAGGTGGATAATTTGTTAGAGTGGTGGGCGGCTCATCAAAGCGAATTTCCAATTTTAGCAAAATTGGCAATTCCTGCTTCAAGTGCAAGCTGTGAGCGGAATTTTTCCACTACGAGAATTCTTGAAGAAAGAAGAAGTAATCTTCAACCTGAAAAGGTAGATATGCTTCTCTTTCTTCATGATAATTTGTGAATTTTTAATATCTTTCTTGAGTATAGGGTTTAGTCAATCATGCTAGTTTTTTACTTTGCAAACTGTCAAATATTTATTGCATTTAATATATTTACCTTGAGTCATGAAAGTTTTTAATCCAGCATTTTTCTTTATTTTTTTTACAATATTATATAATACAATTATCTTCTTTTGTTAAAAATTTATATTATAAAATAAATTATATTAATATTGTGCAATTAGATTATATTTTCAAAATACTATTTATTATACATGCATTTTTTTAAATAGCGATTTATTTTTATTTTATAAATTAAATAGTAAATTAAATACAATATATTATATTCTCAAAATATTTTCCATTTTTATAAATTAAATATTAGTTTTATTATTTTTAAATGCAATATAAAATATAGTATATGCTCAAAATATTATTACCATTTTTATGAATATTAGTTTTATTTTTATAAATGCAATATAAGATATAGTATATGCTCAAAATATCCATTTTTATAAATAACAGTTTTATAATTTTCAGAGTTGTTAAAAGATACTTTTTAAATGGATCTAGATACAGATACAGATACATAGTCTCAAAAGTTATCTAGATACAGATACAGATACAGCGTCTAAAAAGTTATCAAGATACAGATACAATTTTTAAATGTATCTGTATACAGATACATTTTTTATTATGCTCTTATAGGTTTGCATAAACCTAAATTAATATTATATTGTGAAAAGGTCATGGTAAAGCAATAGAACTTGTTGTTGCTTCCTCTTTTTCATCGATATAGATCTAAATTAATATATAAACTTAAAAATTTAGTTATAAAATAAAATTTACCATTTCCATTTTGTAATATTAAAATTTGTATGGTTTATTGATAAACTCGGACATAATATTTAAATTAATGAATATTTATATATATTTTTTATATATAAGTTTTAATATTTTATGTATATATAATTCTTTATTATAGTATTAATAAATATTAATATATAATATATATATATTTATTTATTTCATAAGCTCATATGAAATAAAATAAATTTTACAGTCAAATATTTTTTTTATAATAAAAAAAGGGGTATATAACATGTATCTTAAAAAGTATCTAAAAACAGATACAGATACCTCTAAAAAATATCTAGATACAGATACAGATACCTTTCTAAAAAATCTATCTAGATACAGATACTACATTTTTATATCTAGATACAGTATCTAGATACTTGTATCTAGATACTTTAACAACTCTGATAATTTTTATAAATTCAATATAATATTCTCAAAATATTAGCTTTTTACATGTATTTTTTAAATAATAAGCGATAATACTCGCTGAAAAATATGGTAAAATACCTCATAGGTGAATTTTTGTATATACCAGGTCGAATATAATTTTAAAAAATTCCGAGCCGGGCCGGGCCTTAAATTTTTAAATCCGGGCCGGGCCGTAAAAATTTTTTTTAAAAAATATCCGGGCCAGGCCTAAAAAATTTAAAACCGGGCCGGGCAAATGGTACCTCTCCAGGTCTCTGATTTATATTAAATAATATATCAAAATATCTTTTATTAGCTTTTAAAAGTAATAAATTTTCTAAATTTGAATCTAACAAACATCCACGCCTTTCCCATAAACAGCTAAACAGGCGCTCAACAGGAGCACTAGAGGGAAGGGTAGTGTATTTTATAAAAATATTTTTTAATTTAGGTTGATATCATTATTTTAAAAATATCGCCGGGGTGAGTGGTGTGTGATGTATGCTTGTAAACCGAAGGTCCCAGGTTCCTAGTGAGGAACTAAAAAATTCGGGTTTTTCTTCGATAATGGATGGCTTTAGACATATGATATGATAAATTTCTGAGCCGAGAAATGCCAGCCCGGTCACCGACAGGCTTGGACAGCCGGGTGCTAAGATACTTGTCCAATAAACTTAAAAAGACGGCCAGCTAAATTAGTGGGTCAGATGATAACAATTTCTTGGCCAGTGCTAATTTACTTGGCTATACTCTTTAATAAATTTACGTTTTTGAGAGTTATAAATAACTCATTAAGGTCTTTTTAATAAATTTACGTTTTTGAGAGTTATAATAAGCCCATGGTTATCACAATAACTCTGGTCTTTTTGTTTTCCCTTAATATTTTATCTAACGAAATTATAAATTTATAATACGAATTCCATCTAGTGGAATTTTGGCATCCTACCCAATTTTTTGATAGTATTATCTGCCATTAGGCCTATTCAAAAATAATTCGAATAATCGAATAATTACGAATACGAATAATCATTTATTCGATTCGAATAAAACGAATTATTCGTAATATTTAATAAATTGTTTAATAAATCTAACATTTGTCATAGGAAGAATAAGAGGATCTTATAAAAATTAAAGCTATACTATTGCCTTTATATGAAACTACAAATATGGTATGTGGGGAGAATTATCCTACTTATAATTTGGTTATACCTTATTATATTTTAATTCTTGAACATCTAAAAAATGAAAAACCTGGTTTCCATAAATCCTTTAACAATAGTTTCAAAGTAGCAGTGATAAATTGTTGGGCTATTATAATTTAACTGCCGATGATGCAATAATAACCACAATATTAGATCCCAGGCTTAAAGTAGAATATTTTAAATCAATATCTGTTGATTATAATATTGATATATCCAAGTTAATGGACAAATTTAAAAAGATTTACAATAGATATACAGGTATTTAATTTACCCCCATTTAAATATGATTTTATTTAATAAGCTCATAATTATAACTGTCAAACAAATAAGGATAAAATTCAACAAAACAGGCTATACATTGTTTTTAAACAAAATAATATTCAACTGTGTGAAATAGATTTTTATCTGAGTGAACCAAGAGCAAAGAGTGATACTGACCCGTTAATGTGGTGGAAGGCAAATGCATTTCGGATCCCCATACTCTCGAAAATGGCAAGGGATTATCTATCTATACAAGGAACATCAACTGCTTGTGAAAGGCTTTTCTCAGTTGGAACTAATTTATTGTCAAAAAACCGCATGTCATATAAGGAAGAAAATATAAGAAAAACTCTTTGCCTTAAAAATTGGCTTAAATTATAAATTAAATTAATAATATATATTTGTTTATAACTTGATTATATATTATTTATTATCAGATTATTGATTACATATTATTATAATTTTTCTGTTTAAAATCAAATTTGTAATAAAAAAATTTGTCAATATATTTGAGTATGATTTATTTTATTAAAAAAATTAATTATCGAATACAAATAGTAGATTTTATTATTCGTACGAATTCAAATAGTAAATTATTCGATTCATTTAAACGAATCGAATATGAATAATGCACTATTC
The DNA here is from genome assembly GCF_954871325.1 of Gordionus sp. m RMFG-2023. Lineage (NCBI taxonomy): Eukaryota > Metazoa > Nematomorpha > Gordioida > Chordodea > Parachordodidae > Gordionus > Gordionus sp. m RMFG-2023. Next base: position 40,689,319 of record NC_088775.1, on the reverse strand, counting down.
GATTCGAATTCGTTTTTGAATAGGCCTATCTGCCATATTAGTAGACATAATTTGTTTATTCCATAAGGATTGACACTTTTGATTTATATTTTAACTGATTAGATGAAAAACCAATATAAACTCGGTTTAACATTTAATATTGCATAAATTTAAATAAAATTTCATATTTCATTTTTATTAACAAACAATAAGATTTATTAGTATTTAAAAAATAATTTAACATTAAATTTAAAAGAGCGGTAGATCAAGGAGTTATCTCCCGCTCTCGCTCCTGCATCTTTAAAAAGAGGGACGCCTTAAGAGGGCCGCTCCTTAACAACTCTAAATAAACCCTACCGAATATTATAAGTTTTTTCTTCAGCGGAGTATTTATTGAATGGGTAAACATATAATTGTTATAATTTCGAATATAGTCCTATATGGTCAGGAGAACAGTAACTTTAAATACCTGGCCAGTACTCGGAAATATATTAATTTAAAATTTTTCATTGACTCCCTTTCTCCCTGATTGAATATCGCAATTTAAAATGGATTCAAAAAAGTTAAAAAAATCAGATGGGTGACGAGAAGTCGCCAAAAAATTATTTGGTATTAAACTAGCTCCTTTAACGAGCGAGACAAAATTCCTAAACTCCTGATATATTAAATTCCTTGGTATTTTTTTACATTATAGTCAGAGAATGGTTTAAATCAGTTTTATCTTCATAAATTAAAAATAAATTCGAGGTTGAAGTTCGATCTGATGGGAAATAAATCTTAAAATCAATATGCGAATCCAACCGAGTTCGAAAAATATCTACGAATATGGGCAACCTGTGTTCGGTCGATTAGGAATAAAATCTTGCGTATTTACTCAGGTAGTGTCTAATATAGATATGTTCCTCACATACCTATATATATTAAAAACTTGCCGAACCAAAATAAACAAAATTTTGAAAATATAAAGTATAAATTTAATGAAGGTAACTAATATATTCAAAATTATATTAATCAACCCTTTTTTATGTAAACGTGAAATACCCAAAAAAAATTTAATGCCCATTTAAAAACTACGTTTTCAATAATAAGTTTTATGATGAATCAATAAATCAAGCGTATGATAATTAAAATATCACAATGATAATTAAAATTTTTATAATGATAATAAATTTTTTTTATAATGATATCCTCGCACCTCCTAATCATCCATCTCCATTATAAAAAGGGGCAAAAGTAACAAAGACATTTTTTATACTAATTATTATAAGGTAAGGTGTAAGTTAAAAAAAAATTTAACAAATAATTTTGTGGAATACATTTTATTTTCCTTAAAGAAAGTAAAGCAAAATATAATAAAATAATATATGTATAATTAATTACTTTAATAAAAAAAAGAAATTGCTCTTACATAAGCCTCTTTTTTAAAACAAAAAAAATTTAATGAAAAAGAGGACAGGAGGAAATAAATTGATTAATGGTCAATTCAATATAACTATGATGATAGATTTTATAAAAAAGACTATAGGGTGTTAAAAAAAATTTATTTTCAGATATAATGGTTTTATTGATAAATCAAAAATTAAAAACTCAAAAATCATATCTTTACTATAAAAAAGTTGTAACCGACAAAAACGAAAATAAATTATTTAAAAACAGTTTTAAATCAAACCTACTCAAAAAATTCAGCATTTTTCCCCCATCAAAAATTAGATGTGATTTACAGACATGGAAAATTTTTAATAATACGAAATATTTCAATTATACTAATAATTCTTCGATCGAATAATGGATAAAAAATTATTTGAATAAATTTCCTTATTTGTATTCGATTATCAAATAATTCGTTTTAGGTATACCCTAAAGGGAATCTAGTGAAATTATTAAAAGCCTAATAATTATAAAAAGATGTTCTAATTAATTATCTTAATTCTTACTGATGATAGGTCACAGATCTAAGTACCCAAAATAGATTTTTTTAATTAATTAAAATAAATTTATTTTATTTTTTACAATGAATTCCGTAAATTATATGAATAATAATGGTTTTAATATTTAGTAAGAATTGAATAATACATTAATTTTAATACGAATAATATTGTTAGAGGAACATCAAATTTATTCTCTTTTTTATAATTTTCATTATATTCACCCTATAGCTTCTCTTTAAGGACTTTTTTCTGCAAATTAGCATTTTTCTTATTTTATGTATGAGCACTAAATAATCTCGATATATTTTTTTATCGCATTTCTTTTACTGTTTAGTTTTCATGATATTGAAAACTTAATATGAAAACGTAACATTCACCTAAAATAATTTTTTAAAATACTTTTTGACCATATTATTTCTTATAAAACTGCTATTAATGGGGTCAAATTTGCCATTTGCAATACCCCTTCCATCAGCTTGATGCCGGCATCTAATTTATACATTCTACCGCATCCCACATATGCTTATCAAAGACGCCGCTTTTATATTGAAAAATTATTATATCAACTAAATGGCTTGTTGAATATCACCATCCTGCAAAAATCTTAGTTCTTTTGTTATATCACAAACTACATCTAATTCATTACTCGTTGTAAGATGTCGGCCTTGATATTGGAGATATAAGTGAGCAGTAACTTTTTTCAAACATGTTTTTTTATCTTCTTTTTTGCAGGAGAAGATGTTGGTTTATAACATGATTGAATAATATACTGTTCACTTATTTGTTGATTGGGACAAAGTGCATATATTCAAATACTTATAATTTTTTATCCAAAATTCATCAGCTAAGATATTATCCCTTATTTCTCTTTGGTATATATCATACAAATCGTTTATTTAACAATGGATGCTTATAGCTCAGTTGAAAATTTATAGTTGCAACATTTTATAAAGGTATAGTGAGAAAATTCAGATTTGAAATGTTTATTTTTTTAAAAAATTAGAAAATATGTGAATTAAATACGACTCCTTCAAAATCACCAAAAGCTTTATTTAAGAGGTCTCGTCAATTGTTTCCAATTTGGTAAGTTATAAATAGGGTGTATTCTTTTTATTACTTTATATTCATATAAGGATTTTCACATGTGAAACGTGAAGGACATTTCATCATATTTTAAGTTTTTATTGCTACTATCTTATTTAATAAAAATTTAATACTAATATTTTCTTTATAATTTTAGATTCAAGTTTGCAATGATTAAATAAAACGAAATGTCTGATTTAGATACTTAGATAAAATTGAATTAAATGTTAAATTTTAATTTAGTTCTTCGTAGATTTGAAAAACCAGAAATATCAGTATTTTTTGTTTTCTTAAAATTAATGGTCAGATTCATTAAGATGTATTTACTAAGGCTAGGCACATATTGTTTAATGATCTGTTTTATTCTATCCGAGTGCCTATTACAAAAATAGTATTGTCGCAAACCTAATGATTTTCGCCAAAAAAATTATCTAAGCCCAAGAACGCAGATGGTAGAAAGGTTTGGCCATCTTTATTAAATCTGGCGGTTTAGATATTTTTTTAGCTAAAATCTTGATTTCGCCATTTTTTTTAAAAAATCGGTTAAAGTTTTCAACAATACTATATACAATAATAGCATTTTCGAATATTTGATCGGTTAATTATACTTTCAGTCAATTGACCGTGATTTAGTCAATTTATCAAGTTTTCAATCCTGTATTTTTTAAAATCATATCTAGACCTGTGCGCCGCCGACCTTTTTGGTTACGCCGAAAACGCCGCCGTTTAAAAAAATCACGACGGCGCAGAAATTTTTTTCTACCTTTTTATTTTAATAATTGGTCAACATCACTCTTGTAATTTTTTAATGTCAATCAGGATTTTGATGAATTTTTATTTTCTACTATTTTAAAATCTTAATTATATTGACGTCATTATAAAATTCAATCAATTAAAAATCTAAAATTCCAAAAGTTACCATAATTTTACATATTTTTAAAATGGATGCATCTACTTTTTAAAATTAAATATCCCAACACGTTGGCATAGTATATTAATTATGCTAGAAAGCATATCTGGATTAAATAAGAATTTAATTAATAATGTTTTTAAAAGAATTGGGAAGCACTTTCTCAAATTATTAAATTATGAATCTAATCTAGTAAAAGAACTATTAGCATTTCTTTCAAGATTTAAAGAAACTGTCGAATTTTTTTCAGTACAAAAAGGGCTTACTTTAAACTTGGCGTTACTTTTTAGAAGTGAAATTTAAACACATTTAATAGTAAATGATAGTGATAGTTCATCACTTAAGGAAAATATGCTAATTGCGTTACGATTTCCGGTTTGTAATCTGCAAGTAATATAATATAAGTATATTCTTTTATTTAAAATTATCTAGGTATTGGCTTCTCTTTTAGATCCAAGATTTTAAAAATTGACAATTGTGTCAAAGTATTTAATAAGCAAAATTGCTCAGCTTCAGAATTTATAATAAAACATCTTAAACTTATAGAGAATGATGATAATCAGGTAGTAAATATAGCTAATGAGGATGAAGATGAATTATTAAATTTAAGTTATTTGACAAAATTGGCAAATAAACATTCAACAAATATAAATTATGATTCCAAGTTAGGTGACTTAGAACAAGAATGCCATAGTTTTCTTGGAAAACGATATTCACAAGATATGGACGTTCTAAATTTTTGGAGAGAAAAGAAGAGTGAACTTCCCAATCTTTCCAGGCTCGCCAAAAAAATTCTTTGCATTCCGGCGACTAGCACACCTAGTGAAAGAGTTTTCTCTACCGCTGGATTGACGTTAAATTCAAGGAGATCATCATTATGTCCCAAAAATTTTAATGAAATAATTTTTATACATGATAATAATAAAATTACGAAATCGATTTTGGATATAAATTTTCTATTAAATGAATATTAAAAAATATGACGAGATATCTGTAGAATAGTACTGTATATTTATTTGTTTTTTTTTAAATTAATAAGCAATTAAAAAAATTTATATATGCGCCGATTTTATTGACGGCGGCTAAAAATCGGCGTGCCGCCGGATGTCGATTAGATTTTTTTTAAATTACGCTGGCCGCCGAAATTTCGTCGGCGTACAGGTCTAATCATATCCAAAAAATTAATTAATGCTTGATATATATCAGAATCGGACAAAATATTTTAAATATATATTTCGTTAAGCTACAAATTACTTTCATGAGAATGTATTTCGTTGCATGCTCAAGGTTATATTTTAAAATTGCAAATTATACAAAACACTAATATAGTGTCCCTTTATTGGTGACTAATTTTATAAGACTATTTAACGATCAGGCGAATGAAAGGTTTTTCCTCTAATGGAGAAAAGAGTAATATTGTATTATTTATGTCAGAAATATTTTCTTTATTATCTATACATGATGTATTTGAATAACTAATTTATAAGATATTCTGATATTGGATTTCATATAATATGAAATTCAATATCAGAGTTTGTTGTTAGATCGTTTGATATGGCCAATAAAAATAAAGAAATGATCATTATGTGCTTTGGCATCACTAACTGTTTGTATATAATGAGATCACTTAATTAATAATTCTGGTATGCTTATTTATTCCCAATATCAGTTTATAATATGGATGGGATAATCATTTCTAAAAAATGCAACATTACATAAGTCTAAATATAATGTGTTTTCATATATTTTCTCCAGCCCAATTAACATAGCATTTAGGAAAGATAAAACTTCAGTGAGCCTCTTTTAAGTAAAATAGGTTTTTGCCGTAATGTAAATATTATTAGAATTAAATCGCCATAATATTCTTCCTTTTCTTTGTGTAATCTATTTAGAGCGATTGATAGTTGAGATAATATTGGAACATATTTTTCTAGACAAATTCATTCTCTTACCTACAAAATTGAACTATTCAAAAATGATAGGAAGTTTAGTTTTTTCTTTTATGGACAGTTTTATCAGCTCAATAATTTTAAATATATAATATGCACGAAAGGACTGCATTGAGCAGGTTTTTAATCCACCCGCCCATACTTCGGATGGGCGTGGTCGAGTTTTTTAAAATATTTCCAACATTGTGCGGGTGGGCAGATAAAAAAATTTTTAAGTAATGGGCGGGCGTGGGCAGGTGAATTTCCAATATTTTTTAGGCGAAATGAGCGGAATAGACTTCAATTAATTAATAATAGTTTTATTTCATAATATTGCATATTATATATGTTTAATTAAAAATACATTAAAATACAGCCTTTAAAATAATTTTTAAACATTAAGCGGACAAGCGGGTTAAGCAAAATTTATAGAGGGCGGACGTGTAAATTTTTTAAAAATTGGGCCGGAGGGTTGAAAAAATCTAAATAGGGATGGCTTTTTAGCTAAAAACCCGCCCATTGCAGACTTCTCTAATGTTGATTGTGAGTGTCATGACCTATTTTGGGGGAAATTATTAAAGCTTAATTTCTGTTGCTTCCATTTTGAATAATAAAAAAAAGAGTTGATGTCTTCATATTATTACTATTTGATACTTTTTATTGGTTCAGTTTCCGGGAAAGTTTATATTGGTTGTATTTCTTATAATGTGTATAAGGGGCATCTCTAAAAATGATTTATAATTAAAATAATTTAATTTAATAGATTTTTACTGTGGGTGTCGTAAATTTGTGGTGGAAATGAAAAGTTCCCCTACAATATTCTTTTTGGGTTTACGCACAATACATTCGCCCTAACTTTGTCATTCTTTATGCTTTTATCCGTTAACTTAGAAAAATGTATCATACAAAATGCCAGATTCTTTATATTTATACTGAATAAAATAGATAGGCAATAATATATTTACATAATAATTATGATTTGTTAATGAAGTTATCATTTTAGCCAGTATTTATATGTAAATTTTCCTATTCATATAATTATTCTACATCAGACAGAAGTGACTTCCTCCATGTTATAGTTTAATTTATAAAATAAAGTGCCCATGGATAATATAATTATAACATATTTTCTTTTTATTATTAAAATTATGCAAATTTGAATTTAAAAAAAATATTTTACTATAATAACTCAAGTTGCATAAAATGCCTACGTGTCAAGCTAGCTTTTGTAAAATGTATTTCGCTATTCAACTCTGGCAATTTCATAAAGATAGCTCAAATTTGGAAGAAATTAATACAAATTAAAAGGCCTTAATGTTAACGGATTTCTGGCAAACCGCCGAAGATTGAGCCGAAATTTAGACTAGCCTACTATACTGTTTATGAGATGTTCCCTAATAACAATTATTTTTATTTAATGGTATCTTAATATTTTATCTTTATCAAATAGGTGGTTTAAAGTTGAAGTATAAATTAGATGCAGAATTTTCCTTTTTAAAATTTAGATTTTAGGGTTATTGATGATTAAATCCATATCGAAAACAGGCCCCTTATTCGATTCACATTTTTGTAGAGATCTAGTCAGTATATAGCATAATTTTATTTGGTTAGTCGGATAAATTATAGCCTATTCAAAAATATTTTTTTTATAAAAAAAGAAAAATAGCCGGAAATTAAAATTTTAAAGTAATGCCATAATTTTTTAAAAACATAAGTTTTTCTGTTCTTTTCATGTTCTTTTTTTATCTACATTTCAATTGAAATATGTATTTTACTAGTTTTATTTCTCCACTTTCATAAAGTTGAAAAGAAAACATTATTTATTTTTATTTATTGTAAATACTAAATTAAATAGTAATGCATTATGTATGTATAGGAAAAAAAAAATTTATCCATATTTTATTTTACTTTTTATTATTAAAAAAAAATATTTATAAAACCATCTGCCTCGACCCATCTTCAATTGTAATATTAATTCTCAAGATAATTATAATACATATATAACTTTCTCCCTTTCTTATTCTTACAATACAAATAGCAAAAAAATATGTGCAACAGAAAAGTTATTTTTAAAAAGAAAACACAACATTGATTAAGAATATGTTTTATGTATTGAACCGGTCGTTTTCAAGTCATCATGTGTGTTATAATGATTATGATAAATTAAAGATAGAGGGTGGGTTTAAAAATTATATTATGCAGTAACTCAGCTTTACTTCCAAGCAACAATTTTATGGGTCCCAAAAAAGCATATATTTTTTCTAACAATATTTATCGGCTTTAGCAGCTCCAGGCCTGTTAAAATTAAATATGATTATTTATTATCTCAAATAATCAGTAACATCATTATATTTCATCAACTTTGGTTGAGTAGCATTTAAAACTTGTAAAACCATAAAAAAATAAACTATTAAGACTAAATTGTTTTTTTAAATATATTTAGAGGCGAACAGTTACTAGAGGTCAGCCGTGGGTGAGTTTGTAACCCGCCCACTCTCATACTATTAAATATTGGGCAGGTTAAACATTTTTAAAACAATGAGCAGATGGTGAATTTGAAATGGATTCATATTTATTAGGTTAATTTTTTTATTTCATAATATTGTATACTTAGGGTTAGGGTAGGTCAAAGTAAAAATACATAAATAGTTAACTGAAACTGACCAATAAAATAATTTAAAAAAATTTTTTTTAAACAATAGGCTGGCGAACGTTGGGTTGCAGACCTCTAACAAACACCCCCCACCCTCTGCAATGCGGTTCATGTTGGCCCAAACTATTATTTTGAAAAATTAAAGGGTCTTTTTGAACAATTTTAAAACACTTATAATTTAAGTTAGTCAAGTTGGCACCAAGAATCACCAGCCATTGGCCATGCACGAGCTGTCTAGCATTGATACAAATTATACATGTCTTTGACCAAAATTTAGATTTGCAATGAAACTTTCCAATTTTTTTTTAAATTATGGTAAAAGAATGAGAAATGATTATTTTATAAGTTTAAAATGGAAACTGTTGAAATAGTTAAAATATGGGGTGTTTTTTTAAAAAGGAAGAGAAAATAAATTCACAATAACTAAGAGGAATATTTTAGGTAGGGTATATCGATGGCACTTTTTGGAAACAGATCCAATCTGATTTTATCAAATTTATACAATTTTTGTTATCAAATTCAAATTACATATTATATTATTTTAATAATCAGTTGAAAGTTTCACTCCTATGTTATAAAATTTACATTATTTTTACTGTCAAAATTTATGTATGGTAAAAAAAATCAGAGCTGGAAATTTCATTTAATATACATTTATCATTCATATTTTCAATTTCCATTAAAACAATTTTCCAGCCCTAATTATTTAAAATAACAAAATTTTAAAAATTCTTAGGCTGGGCAAAAAAATTATAAAAGAATAAAAACGGGCCAAGTCCCTAGGCCAAGCTTGAAAAAAAATAATAAAATCAAATTTTTGGTAGCACCTGAAATTTTGACCTCTGCAGGTCTGATAAATGAATTGAAATAAAAATTTATAAATTCATTTATGAGTAAAAACTTAAATAAAGATTAATAAATTTGTAATTTTACTATATATGTAAGCAAATACGTTATACAAAATATGATAACATTTGTCCTGCTATTAAACAATTTAATCTTTGGAAATCCTGTAAGTTGACTTTTTGGAATTTAGCAGGTCAAATTATGGGTCTCATATATTTTCATGGGGAGGGGGGGGGGGGTGGGAAGGGTTCTCTATTACACCTCTGAAAGTATGTATTAATCTGATATCAATCTTAAAGTCTAATTTGTATTGTCTTCATTTTTCCTGTTCTTATTAAGTGTAAAAAAATCTCAAAATTATTTATATGGAAATAAAGAGCTAAATAAGACAAAAGATATGGAGGGGGGGGGGTGAATTTTTTTGAATATTTTCTCCTGCAACTCAAAATATTAATATCAATCCTAATTTGAAAGCCCTATTTATAAAGAATTGCACTGTTTTTCTTCTAAATTTGAGTTAATCATTTTAAAACATTGTTAACTCTTTTATATTTTTTTAAAGATTTCATGGTTTCTACCTCCAGCAATGCCTATGATGTTCAAATTTTACCAGCTAGACAATATTTTAAAATTTATATAGCTAGCAAGTTAGAAATTATAAATATTGCTTGTAATAACTGAAATTTGAATATTTATCAAAATATTATTTCCAGAAGAAAAAATAGAAAAAGCAAAATACTATAATATTAATGCAACACATATATCTTACAAAAAAAAAATGAATTTTACCTAGATTTAATGTGAGATTGACTGAATTGGGATATTGTATTTCTTGGAGCATGGTTTCAGATTGCCACCAAGTTAAATTATCATTATTATTAAAATCTGTCAAATATGATGCTGGATGAGCTAATTTAGAATCACTAGCATTGCACATAAGGCATGTACTACTTGGTCCTATGGCGTCAGATTGTAAACAATACTCGATAGGTGGGTTACCACAAGTATTTGTTACATTCACTAAAATGTTAAAAGCTGCATTTTGAAAGGGAGGCATGCACCTCTTAGCTTTACCTTTGTCATCATAGCAATCATTAACGGAATTTTGAGATGAAATGAATGTTATTGAATGTAAATTAATTATTATAAATATCAGAGAACTAAAAATTATCATACGTAAATAAGGAAGCATTTTGAGCGTAAATAATTTAATCACTTTTCAGTATTTTAAACAACATATCTCCCAATTTTAAAAATGGATAAGTGAAATATCATACAAATATTCTTATGTTTTCTGATAGGTTAGCAAATATTGGTCGATTAATTATAAATTTATTAGTCATTTTTTTTAATTATTACTTTTATAGAAGTTGGAATAAGAATTATAATAAATTTAATACATAAAAAATCTTGGTTTAATTTTTTTTTTATTTTTTTTTTATTTATGAATAAATATTATTATTTAAAAATTAACATTATTATATAGAGAATATAATAAAATATGTCATATATTAGTTTAAGTTAAAAAAAAAAAGATTGATACAAATGTATATTTTTACAAAAATAAAAAAAACATTTTAAAAAAAAAATAATTAATGAGATAGAATTTTATAATATAAATTGTTTTTAATAGTTTAAAAAAATTTATTAAATTTAAAAGTTAAGACATACATTTATAATATTTCCAAATTAATTTAAGCCATGCCCAACCCAAATTACAATCATTTGATATCCAAATTTCATATATAAGCAAAATTCAAAAAATAACATGTTCGCCTCTATAATTCGCGTAATCTAGGAGATGGGAGAGGAGGGAGGAGTTATAATCGTCCTCTCGCAAATTATTTTTAATATAAAATATTAATTTAGATAATATAAATTTTATCCCAACATCCCTCTTATATTTTAACTTTTATTATTCTTTCAAACTTTTTTGGGATAGGTAGGATTTTTGAAATACTAATACACCGCCTTAAAAATTTTTTAAATTCTTGTTCATTATATTATTTTGCGAAAACACACGTGCGATAATTATTTTCATTTTTAATATATTCACATATTGTGAGGTCATCTAATGTCTCAATTAATATATTATCAACAAATCACACCACTAAAAAGATTATTTTTTATTATCGACTTTAAATTTGAAAAGGATACAAACATGAGATAATTGTTTTATATTTCTACTAGCTGATAGCCCACTATAAATGACGGGGAATTTTCTCCTTTCAATGATAAATAGATAATAAATGTTACCTTTATTTAACGATGGATAAAGGGCGTGATTTAGAAATTTATATTTTTTTTCCATTATTTGTTATAAAATATATTTATTAAGTATATGGTTACTAATTTTAATTTATGTGCACAATAAAAAATCTTTTAAAAATTTTTTTTATTCATTTGTGTTTGTAATTTATAATCTAAAAAATATATTCTTGCTAGATAAAAGTTTGGCAACTTATTTTCAAGCAACATTTGAAACAGTTATATAAATGGACAAAAAAATTAAACAAATACAATTAAAAATAATTTATTGAATATATAGACATAGAATTTTATATTTTGCTCTTTAGTCAGAACCTCTAGAGAACTGGAATGTTTCAAATGGATAAAAATTAAAAATGTTCCCAAATAGTCAGATTTAGAAAAGTCTACAGATTTTTTTAAAAAATAAAATGTTTCATTAAATGACTCAAACTTATTAACCAATTTGCAACTTTAAACTGTTTATTACAAATAAAATCAGATGTGTTGACTATGCAAAACCTGCTCTTCACCGGTTTAATTTCTTTTATATCCCAATCCTTAAACAATGTAGTGAACTGTTATTATAACATTTTTATTTTTTTCTATATCAGCTCATAATTCCAACGTTGAAAGAATCTTTTCTTTAACCAATAATCAAATGAGTGAAATAGATTATCCCTATTTATTCTTCCAAGATATCTAAAAATTTTCAGAGAAAAGGTAAAATATATTATTGAAAATATGGAAAAAAAATATGATTTTGTTATGATCAGAGTTGTTAAAGTAGCGCGCTATCTTTTTTGGTAGCTATAGCTAATAGCGGCTACTTTTTTTGAAATTATTTAATTTTTTGCGCTACTTTTAATAAATATAATGAATATAAGTATAAGCACGAAAATTTAAATATAATACCATAATTAATTATAATTTTTATGATTTATTATTTAATTTTAAAATTGAAATATATAAAATGATATTCTGAGCAATACTTTCCCATTTCCTAGATTTCAAAAATTTTTTAAGATAAATATTAAAACAAAAACTGGCTTCAAATTTATATGTTCAAAATGTAAAAAAAATATTTCCTCAAATCCATCCAGTAGCTATAACCTACTAAAGAAACACCTAATGGTAAATTATCATTTTTACATAAAATAATAATATTTATTTTAAAAGACTGTTCATGTTAATAGTTTTAAGGAAATTGAACAACATTTAAATAACTTTGGCATAAGTGAATTCTATTCAGACAAAATTAATTAATAATACAAATGCCAATATTTCTCAGAAATTAACTAATATAGTTATTGTGGATTTTATAATTGATACAGTTCAGCCAATGTCCTTGGTTGATAATCCATCATTTACTATGATGATTAAAACTTTATCGCCTGGTACAACTAATTTATGTCGCCAGACACTTCTAAATAAAATAGCAAATAAGTTAAAAGCATTGGCGTACGCAGAGGGGGGGGGGCGCATGGGGATAAACCCCCCCCCCCAGTCAAAAAATGCAGATGCTGGATATATTTTTCAAAAATATTATTGTTTATATTAATTTATATTTGTTAATATCTGTTCGTATCTCATATTAAATATATATTTAATTACATTTATTATCACATTCATAAGTTATTTTATCAATTAATTTCGATTTCAAGTTTTCCGGCGTTATATTTACTTATTATTTTCAAATTTTTAGTGGCGTAATATTTATCTACCATTTTCAAATTTCTAGTCAAATAATAATTATTTCTGAAACTTCTGGTCCAACAGGGAAAAAGAAATTGCATTGTACATCGAGATAGAGTCTCTGCCATCAAGCAGTAACAGCTTTTAAGGAGATAGAAGAGCCAATTATTTGCTATTACTGAAATATTACAATGGCCTGAAAAAAATATATCCTCAGAAGCAAGAAAATATTGGATTTAATGCTTATTTCAAATTTTATTTCTCATTAGAATGTATTCTTTAATTATACAACTATTTTAAGTATTACTTTTCAAAAACATGACATTGACTTGATTAAGAAGATGAGAATAGCGGAGAGCATTTTATCAGAACTCAAGGAAATTAGGACTAATGTTGATGAAGAATTTCATATTTTATATTTTATTATTGAGTCAAAAGCAGAGCTATACATGTTTAATATTTGTCTCCCTCGACTTGTAACAAGGCAAGCTCATCGTTAAAACATTAATATAGGATCAGTAGAAGAGTATATCTTAGATATAGATACATTTATAACCCAAATAATGAATTTTTAATTCATCATGCAGCACTTACATCTGCAAATATTACTTCCACAAAAGCCTTCCCAACTTTTTCAGATGGTGATAGAAAAAAAATATTTGTTAGATTTTTATTATGAAGATGTTAAAGTATCTTATGATGCCTTACTAGCTGAATAACTATGTTTATAAGATTAACTATAGTTGATATAGTCCCAAAAAATGCTATGGATGCTCTGCATTATTTCAAACACATTTTAGATTAAATTCCCAATGTATTAAAAGGGTTTATAGATTCTTCCCATTAGTAAACTAATGAGAGAGCACTCTCTTTTTTAAGAAGAATAACAGAGGCTTGCAGAAGTACCATTTGTAGGGCACGGCCCGGATTTTTTTTTAAGATTTTTTTACGGCCCGGCCTGGGTTTTTTTTAAAAATTTTTTACGCCCGGCTCTGCTTTTTTTAAAATAAAATTTTTAGGTCCGGCCCTGATTTCTTTAAAATAATTTATATTTATTTTTGATTTTTATAGCTAATAATAACGATTTCAAATATAGGCTGTTTTAAAAAATACAGCCCGGCCTGGGTGTTTTTTTTTAAATTCAGGTCCGGCCCGGGTGTTTTTAAAAACAATTAAAATACAGTCCGGCCCAGGGGCCGGGCCTCCAGGTCTCTGAAAAACATACCAAGAAGTACAACATGTGAAAGTAGATTGAAAGTTTGGATATTTTGAATATTCATAGGCATTTGACGACAAGCAAGGATGAGATAATTGAAAAATTAGCTCAATCCCAACGAAGATTGGATTTTACATTGTAAATATATAACACAAAATACAATTATTCCTAAGAAACTTTTTGTGTAAAGGCTCAAAAAATTCAAATTTCTATTTTGGGTCATTTAAGTGATTCTTTACATATAATTTTTTTATAATTCACCTTAATTTAAAATTGTGCATTAGGAATAGTTATTAGTCCTAATAAATGCATGCTTGATATTTTTAAAAATATTTCTTAAAAAATTTTATTATCCCCCCCCCCCCAGAACAAATTCCTGCGTACCTGCCTGGTTTAAAGTGATGAAAGATGCTTTAATAGTAGAATTATCAGAGATATCTCATATATGTAGCACGACTGATAGTTGGACACAACAATGTATATAAGATTAAATAATCCCTTGCCCTCAAGTGCTAGTGTCGAGAGATTATTTAGTAAGGCAAAACTGATACTTTCTGATCGTCGCTCTAGACTTGGGGATGATAATATTGAAATGATTTTATTATTAAAATTCAACAAATTACCATAAATATTTTTATAATCAAAATTAACTATATTTTAATATTTATAAATGTTGATTTTTATATATTATTTACTATACAATTACATTATATGCAAAATAAAAAAAAAATTGTTTCTAAATTTTTTTTATAAAAAGTAGCCGTAGCTAAAGCTACTTTTTAAAAATAGTAGCTAATAGCGAGCTACTTTTTTTGACAAATAGCGATAGCAGTAGCGCGCTACTTTTAAAAGTAGCGATTAACAACTCTGGTTATGATATTCGTCAATTTTATCGCCAAATTTTTTACCCAGACACAATAGTTTTTCCCTCTCATTTCATATAAAATCTACACTTATCTCAAATAATTATTTATAAGCTTTTAAACCTTCATAAATACCCTTTTAAAAATAGACCTGCCATCATAGATTGAAATCAATTATGTGGGAAACCCTAATTATCTCACAAACACTGTGGTAGTATCCATCTCATTGCAATGGGTTATTTAGAAGATTATTAGCGAAAATAATTGCCAAGGGTCAAAACCTAGGATCTTAAATTATTATGTATATATGTATCATTAGGATTTAATATTAAGGGAGAAGGCAAAATAGCTTCTTATGCCATTCGTATTATATCCAAAATCCTCCTTCTAACATGGCTATTATCAAAGTATAATTTATAAATGAATAGAAAAATTCATGAACATTTCATAAATAGTTTAAATTTCCTGTTTATTCAAAATTCCTAGAGACACTGTAACATTAAATCTCCTTTATTCAGCCCACATAGATTCTGACGAATGGATCTAGCAGGGGGCACACGTTCTCGTTTTTACCTTGGTATTCAAATTCATTATCTTAAATTATATTTGATTTGGATATAAATTTTTGGTATCTTGATGATGGAACAATCAAATTCTTTATTAAAAATAGAATATCAATATCACTAAATAAATATATATTTAGCATAAATAGTTGAAGCTTAAGTAACTTTTATTATTTAAATTATTGAAAATTAATAATTTTAATATTGTAATTAACCGAGTTCAAAATCAGTAATCTATATTATTCATTTTAAAATTTAATTACCATGCCTCTTCTTAAAAATATTTTCAAGGTCCAAATAAGTAAAAAATATTTCTTTATAAAAAGTAAGTAGTCATATAGTTTATAATTCTCTATTATATATAATTGCTTATAAAATATTAGGTAAAATAAATGCTACTTTTACAAACGTATCTGACAGTTATAGAATATATAACAGTTAATATTTTAATAAATTTTACTGCTTTGAAAATAAATATAAGTAACTATTTGCATTCAATTCTTTAACGCCATCTATTTATTTAAAAAATATATTATTATAAATTAAACATCTTATTATTCACCTCACAATGGATGTTATCCTTATTATAAGACACATTATTGCGACGCCAGTTAAGCAAAAAAGCCGAGTAGACAATCCTAAGTCTAAAGAGAAGGTACTGTGGAACAACGACAATGCGCAGATCAAAGTTAAACAAAAAAAGCCGAGTAGACAATCCAAAGTCTAAAGAGAAGGTACTGTGGAACAACGACAATGCGCAGATGACGCCTTACCCAGGCAACAATAATAATGGGGGGGGGGGGTAGTGTTGTTAATTGGTTGATTGTGTAAAACCCAGACCCGGGGTTTGGGTCTAAAAAATCGATCAAACCAGCTCTGAGCACGAACCCCGAGCACAGACCCGGAGTTCAGACCCGGGTCGTGTTGTTGTGTTGTGACGATTTAATAAACATGTTGATAATTAAAATATTTTTTTATTGTAATGATAATAATCACTCATAGAGGGCGGGTTTAGGTCTTAAGGGTCAGGAATATTTTTATCAACACAAAATATCGATATGGGTATCAAATAAAATCTAATTTAAGAATCTTTAGATTAAAAGTATTCATTTTTTGTCTTGATGGATATGACTAGGTCTGGAGGTGAAATATATAATTTACATAGCGTGTTATTCCATATATATATTTTTTTAGTATCGATAGCTTTAGCGTGCTACTTTTTTTATAAAAAGAGAGATTATAAAAAATTATTGTAATAATTTATAATTAATTCTAAAATCATAATCTTATGAAAATAATTTTGGTATATCGACAAAGTAGGGGAGACCGGGGTACATTGAGTACAGGGGAAAGTTAGGACACTCTAATTATAATTTGAGCTATTATTTTATAAGACTGGAAATTTGAGCCTAACATAGATAATTACGTCATACATGATTGGCTAAAAAAGATTTGAAAAATATTTAGTATTTTAATATTTACAGAAGAAAATATGTCTTGGCATACCAAAAGTAATAAAAAATATTTGCAAACTTTATCGTTTATATTTATAAATAAAGCTTTAAAAATCATAATAAATAAATTTTAGGAAAGTTTAAACCCTTTTTCCAATCTGGCAAACTTTCAGAATCAATAAACATGAATTAATATAATTTTGGATGATATTTATAAAGTTAGTGGGCTCGGTCATAGTTGGTCATAGTGTAGTTGGGACACGCCATTTTAGCTATTTTATCATTTACTAGTGATGCGGAATTACAATAAAAAGGAAAGAAAAATCTTTTGTACAGAAGATTATCAAAACCCCTTAATTTTATATCCAACAGCCTCAGTCAGAAAGTCATCATTACTTACAGGTAAGATTATTTATATTATTATATATATTTTTTAGGCATTCCAAAATCTAATATAGCAAGATATTTATCAAAAAAGAGTAAAAATGAAAATAAATACCCACAATGGGATATTCAAATCACAAATGTGTTTTTAATACAGTGGAGGAAGATAAAATAGCTATTTATATATTAAAATCCTCTAATTTTTCCGAACTTATCTGATTTTTCGCAATTTTAAGACTAAATTCTAATTATTTATTATATATAAGCCAATTTTGTGTTGTTATTAATAATATATAATACAATATTTAATCTAATATATATTCTATAATATTAAATTCGGTGTAAAATTAATAAACGATTTATATTATTAAACATAATAACAGTAACCGTTTAATGGCATATCGATTAAGTGTAAACACTTTTAAATGCGAAAAACCCCACGATTTTGATAAAAATTTATATGGCATAATGTTAAATTACATTTATAATTGCGAATCGGTTAATTGCAAAATATCGGATAATTGCGAAAATTTTCAGGTTCCATTTAAATGAGAATAACGTTAATTTAATATGAAAGTGAAAAAATAAAAAAAAAATTTCGAAAAATATTATTCGTGATTTTTTTTACATGAACTGCACCTTTAACTTTTTTTAATTAATTATGGTTTACATTTTAGGTTGAAATAACATTAAAAATATAGGTCCCGATTATAATTGGTGGTCCTTGTTTGAAACTGTCTATGAGAACAATAAAATAATTGGAGAAATAAGACAAAGCAATATAATACTGAGTTACCTGAGTTAGTTCTCGATAAACTTAAAAATCGAACTCCAGATTTTTTGATCAAATATAAAAATGATATAGAAGAGAATAAGATAAGTTATTAAGATATATAAAATCATTAGAGGTAAAGCCAGTTAAATTAGGCAACAAGATATTAAGAGTAAGATAGAATCTAATGTTGTTGAGGACAAGTTCATCAAGGAAATAAATAATATATTGATTAGATACAAAGATGTTTTTAGAGAAGAGTTAGGTACTCTAAAAGATGTTGAAATTGATAAGTTATTAGGAAATTACCAGGCTAAATTTTGTGGAGCAAGAAGATTACCGTTTTCTTGGATAGAAGAGATTGATAAGGAATTAAATAAATGGTTAAAAGAAGGTATAATACGACCAATAGTGCAAAGCGACTGGGCGACACCGTTAGTCCCCGTAAGAAAACCAGATAATAGCTTAAGGTTATGCAGAGATTATAAATTTCGCTAAATCCTTGGGTTATTTCAGTAAGATTACTTTACTGAGAATAGAACAACTTTTGGAAAATCTAAAAGAAGCGATTTTTTTTCGAATATAGATTTCTCTAAATTTTATTTTATATTATATATGTTGCGATCGGTGTTTTTGTAATATATTTATTTTATGGCTTAAGAGAAATTTGACCGATATTCCAAAAGAAATTGCAGAGATTATTAGCAGTGTAATATGTTGAAGAATTTAAATCTAAAAATAAAAATTTAAATAATATTTTACCATTAATTAAACTCTTCAGCACCAAAGTTCGTAATTTAATAATTTAATCTAACAAAAAAAATTAAATATTCAAATATAATCATATACATAATTATAATAACATATTAAACTAATATTAAATTACTATACAATAATAATCAAAAATTTTAATAACATAACTATTCAAATTATTTAGCTATACAAAACAAATAAAATCCTATTTCAATATTCAAATATCTATTTAAATATACAACATCACCCCCCCCCCCCTTATCTTTCTACATCGTTTTTAGCATGTTCCCCATTTTCCCGTACCAATAAAGTTGCGCTATTATCTGATGTTACAATCACGGCGGGATAATATTTCAATTTGTGCATTCCTCCACAAGACCAACATTCTAATCTGCTTTTCTTTACCCAAAATTGCTCGGTATTTCTTTCGTACGGTTGTCTTTTTAGCCTTTCTTGAAGTAATTCTCAGTACCTCTGTTGTTGAGCTTCCATTCGAGCCACTTCTATCCATCTTCTTGACTCCAAGGATCCATCTACTTCCCGGATCTCAACCTTTAGAATCTTATTTCCTATTCTAAAATAGGATGCCATCTATAAAAGAATTACTATATAAATATATTTATATTTCTCAATAACCCTTTTATAATCCATTTTATTCTATCAAAATTATAATTCTCGTAATTATGTTTAACATCATTTTATTACTTTATAAATTATGATTCTCATAATTATGTCTATCATTAATTTCATTTCATCAGAAATTATGATTCCCATAATTATGTCTATCATCAATTTCATTCCATCATAAATTATGATTCTCATAATTGTATCTATCATCAATTTATTCCTTTATAAATTATGATTCTCATAATTATGTCTATCATCAATTTCATTCCATCAGAATTATGATTTTCATAATTGTGTCTATCATCAACTTATTCCTTCTGATAATTCAAAAATAATTATATCTAATATCCATCTATTGCCCTATGCTTCTAAGTCTTACCTGTTTAATGTGCCTTGTCCAGGTTCCTTTTTCCTTCAATCTTTACCTCTACTCCATTTCTTCCTAAATTTTTCTTTACTACACCCTTCCCCCATTTAATTGGACCATCAAACATAAGTATCCACACTAAGCTTCCGATTTTAAATTTATTGTTATTTAGACTTTCTTTCTGCTCTATCCTTCAAAAAATCTAATTCAGTTCTTGTTTTCCTACCTAAAAATATCTCAGCAGGTGACTTTCCTTTGGCTGTCTTAGAGTTGTTGTAAGCTAATAACAATAACCACCATTTTCCTTCTCCATATTTTTCTTTCTCTATACAGCTTTTAACAATAGCACTATTCTCTCGGCTTGCCCATTACTTCTCGGGTACACAAAATTTGTCAAAAACTCTACCTTTAAACGCTGGGCCTCCATCCGATACCAAAGTTTCCATTAATCCATATTTACACAAAATCTTTTATTTTCGTCAATGCTACCTTTGTCGTTAAACCTACCTGTTGACAATCTATCCATTTCGAACCAGCATCTACCATAATAAGATATTTTCTTTTTTTATATTCTAAAAAACCAACATGTATTCTTTTAGCTGGAATGTTCGTTTCTGGCCATTTATCTTCTTTATTTTTTGTTGGTACATTAGCCCACATGTTACAAGTATCACAGCTCTTAGCCTCTTCTTCTATTTAGCTATTCATTTTGGGCCACCAAATATATTTTCGGGCATTATTTTTCATTCTCTCTATATCTTTTTGTCTAGCATGTACTGCTGCTAAAACTTCTTTTCTTAATACCAACGAATTAACTAAACGATATCCTCTCATTAGACAATTGTCTACCACGTTTAATTCATTTCTAACTTTTTTGAATGATTTGTCTTCACTTTTCCATTCTATGTCTCCTTTCAAACATGCTTTAATTCTTATTAATTCTTCATCTTGTTTAGATACGTTATCTACTAGTTCTAAAGTTATTGGTTTCTCTCTTGTATCTCTTTTCAAAGATCTTATAATAATATTATTTACTTCCTCTTCTGCGAAAAATCTCTCTAAACTATTAATTTTATGAACAATCTTAATAAAATATCTGATAAACAATTTAGTTTACATTCTCTGTATCTTATTTCAAAATCAAAATCACCTACCAATTTTTGAAGCCTGGGTGACATCATTAATTCTTTATTTTCTTTCTTAAATAAATTCTCTAACTGTTTATGATCGGTATATAATACAAACCTTCTTCCAATCAGATATTCTTTGCATTTGTATAACCTAAACTTAACTGCAAGAGCCTTCTTCTCAATAGTTGAATAATTTTTTTCAGTGCTACTAAACCGTCTCGATAAGAATAAAATAGGTTTCTCAGCATTATCTGTCATTTGTAATAAAGCTCCTCCTATACCTTCATTAGATGCATCTAGTAATATAATATCTAAATTCTCATTAAAACAATTCAAAATCGGTTTTTCTACCATCTTTATTTTCAATTTTTCGAAACCTTCCTTCTGTGCTTCTCCCCCATTCAAACCTTTTATTTTTCTTTAATAAATCATACAACGGTATGACAATTTCTGCAAAATTTTTTATAAACGGATGATAATAATTGGTAGCTCCTAAAAATGCCTGTAACTTCAGTTTTATTATTTGGTGCTCTCATGTTCATTATCTTATCTATATTCTTTGCAATCGGAGAAATTTCATTTCCTTTTATGTCCTAAATACTTTATTTCTCTTACTCCAAAAACACTCTTCTTCATATTAGCTCTTAAACCATTTTTTAATATTATATCTAACACTTTAACTAATCTAGTATTATGTTCTTCTTCTGTTCTACCTGATATTAAAACATCATCTAAATAATACATTATTCCTTTTAATCCCTTGAAATATCGCCGCCATAGTTCTTTGAAATATTGGAACCGATTCAACCCAAATGGTAAACGACAAAAAGCAAATAATCCTATATGAGTTGTAATTGTTAACATTCTACTTGTGTTCTCATTAACCTTAATCTGTACCAACAGTTTTATCACATATAAACCTAGAATTTTAACCATGCTACCATCTAATTGTCTAGCTCTTATTCTTTTTACAATGAATCTTTCTTTTGGAAAATATTTATAAAATTCTTTTACACACATTTAAATTAATCTCGGTTCCTGTATCCAATAACAATCATATTTCAATTTCACCTATTTTTATCTTAATCCTAGGACATTTACTTTTCCTTATTATCTTTTCTAATTCAATTTTACGTAGTCTTCTATTTCAACTTTTTTTAAAAAAAATTTTTATCATCAAAATTATATTTATTCATATATTTTAAAGCATTTATATTTTTATCATTTATTCCTAAATTATTATTAAAATTATAAAAATCAGATATACTATTAATTTTATAACCTATAACATTCTCATCTTTTTATAGTCATTTATTACACGTTTCTTGAGCATGTCCTCTTTGACCACATTTGAAACTATTGTCCAAGAAACTTCTACAATTGGTAACTACGTGGCCCTTACGTTCACATCTCTCGCAATTGAGATGTTCGGTTAATTCACATTGCCTCGAAATGTGCCGCCCATATTTTCCACAACTGTAACACTTAACTGACCTAACATTATCTAACTGACTTATCCTATTTTCATTTCTTATAACATTCCTAAACTTTTCTAGCTCTTTATTTTCTAATTTTATAAAAGATGTGTTTCTTCCTACTATCAATCCTAAAGTAAAACTTAAAATTAGAAACAAGTATATAATTATACTTATATTTTCAAGTATTAAACTTAAGAAATTTATTTGTGTAATATACATTATAACGTACTCAATATCCACTTAATTAAAACTATCTTACTAATCTTAAAAAATTAATTGAATATAAAATTATAAGTAAAACTATTAATAAAATGTAAAATATATATATCATATATAAAAAAAAATTATTTTTTTTAACCTTAGTTCCAAATTTTTATCGAATAGTATAATTATTAGACTGAACCTTCTAAAGATTGGATACTATAAATCCGGCACCACTGTTGCGATCGGTGTTTTCGTAATACATTTATTTTATGGCTTAAGAGAAATTTGACCGATATTCCAAGAGAAATTGCAGAGATTACTAGCAATATAATATGTTGAAGAATTTAAATCTAAAAATAAAAATAAAAATTTAAATAATATTTTACCATTAACTAAATACTTCAGCACCAAATTTTTACGACTTTATTAATTCCAAAAAAACTACACCAAAAATTATCAAAAAAAATAGTGATAATGATTTTATAAAAGTTTTAGATTTTATATAATTTCTAAATATTATAAGAATGAATATTCATAAATTAAAACCTTCGAAGTTCGTAATATAATAATTTAATCTAACAAAAATAATTAAATATTCAAATATAATCATATACATGATAATTATAATAAAATATAAAACTAATATTAAATTACTATACAATAATAATCAAAAATTTCATTAACATAAGTATTCAAATTATTTAGCTATACAAAACAAATAAAATCCTATTCCAATATTCAAATATCTATTTAAATATACAACAATATATAATCATATTAAAATTATTTTTAGAATAAACATCATTCCAAACGTTAACTATCAAGCAAAAGGGAAAATCATTGAAAAATTAAGCACTACTTCAAAAACACAATTGCGTTAATTTATAAATGTCATGTTTCAAATCATATAAGATTCGAACTTCAAAAATTTTATTTAAAATTATTTTTTTTTATAGAAGGTTATGAAAGCTCTAAGAATGAGGAAGGAAATCTAGAACATCTGATCATTTAATAACAAAAAATCAGACTTTTAATGGTTATTATACTTCTCTTGATTATGCTCATGATCATCTAAGGGACCAAGATTCACACAGAAAGCTAGAGAATATAGTAGAAAAAGAATTATTTACTCCAGAGTCTATTCAAACTCTTATCACAAAATATTTTTATTAAATCTTACATTATTTTATAATAATTGTGATGCATGTATAATAAAATAAGTTCAAACAAAATATTGTGTTAACAAAGCCTTAATAAACATTCGTTCCAGCATGGCCTGTTAATACATTTATATTTATATTATTATAATTCATTAATTTTTTTTAAAAAGATTAGTTTATTTTGTAGAAGGCAATGAAAGCTCTAAAATGATGAAGGGAATCTAGAAATCTGATAATTTAATCCAAAAAAATAAAGCTATTTATATATCTTTTTTGAATAGGCACAGACAATCCAAGGGAACGGGATTCACTAAGTAAGTTAGAGAACATAATAAAAAATAATTAACCATCAAGTCTTTGATAACTCTTATCACAAAATATTTTTTATAAGTAACAAAAAATTATTATTATATAATATGATGTATACAGCAAAATATTTTCAAATCTAATATCATGTGAATTAAAACAAAACCCATTTAATAAACTTATATTTTCAGGCCTGGCCTGCTTTTTAATATTTATGTTTTCTTAATTGGCCACTGATATTTAAAAAAAATCAACAAAGAATGAAGAAAATAAATTGAATATCTTTATTATTTTATAATATATGAAATTTAATCAAAGTAGTATATTTATTATAATTATTCTCCAATAATCCTAGTATTTAAAATATATTTACGTGGGAAAAATAAAATTCATATTTAAACATACCAGGCCAGATAAATTTTTAAATTTATGTTTTTTATTAGTTATAAAACTTATTCAAATTTAAATATATATTAACTAAAAATTGTATTTATTACAAAGTTTGATGGTTTATATACTTAAAAAAAATATATATAATAAATATTTTTATAAAAAACACAACTGATTTTTAATAAATAAATTATTGATCGTTACTTAAAAAATTAAATATTATATACAAAAAAATATTTATTTTTGTAACAATTTTTTATTTATTTTTAGCAACTTTTGATTTTCAAAATCTTGATCAGATAAACAAGAAAGCTTTGTGCTCAACACAGCTTTCGCAGTGCTAAATACATGTTCAATTGCCGCAGAGGATGGTAAAGTTGAATTATATTTAATAAATAAAAGTTTTATTTCGGGGAATTTATTAAAATTAAATAAAAAATTATCTTTATTTTGAAAAAAGCTTAATAGCTCATCTTCTCAAGGATCTTCATTCATTTCCTCGTCAAAAAAATATTTATCTTTATCAGAAAATATTCTGGTATGTGTGTCGGATAAAGGAATTAAGTCTGCTCTTTCTTTATCAAGATCTTTTCTCAAACTGGAAATAATTTCTAACATTCTCCCTTTGTTGACCTCTAATTTTAGCCCAATTCAATTTAGATAGCGGTAAATTATTGCAGACAGTATATATTCATTATATATATATGTATGGATCTATTGAAAATAAAAGATAATCTAAATATAAATTGTAAGCAATATTTAAACTATATTTTTTATCTATACCCTCTAGGATTAAATTAATAAGCGGCTTACAAAACTTGAAATTATTTAAAGCCATTTTTTTAAAGTTTTACTATTAGAATAGTTATGGTGGGAGTGAGATATCCCATTTTCTTCCCTCTCTAAGATTGAAAGAATCGTAGCAATCGGTTCCATAACCTATAAAATCATATATATATACATATTTCTTAATTAGCACTAACCTACAATATTCACCCATTAACGACTTGTCGTTATCTGAAAATCTCTATAATTCAGATTTATCACAAGATTCGTCAAATTTTCAATTCTCCTTAATAAGACTATCTACAAACAATTTTTGGGATACACAATAAATCCACTAAATATGCTTTGTTAATTTTTAATACGAGGGTAGGCCTAGTCATCATATTTTTAGTGGCTGCAATTTTTTGATAATATTAATAAATGCAAATGTTTTCTACAATTCTTCAATTACGAAATTAAAAATTAATTCATCAACAGCTGATTGTGCTATTTTTATCTTTGATGTAGGTGACTGGCTTCAATTTTTTTTTATTCAAATGTTCAATAATCTCTTTCATTTTTGAGGAATAAAATACTATTAATTCCTGATTTTTTTATTAAAATTAACTTAGCTTTTTCAATAATTGAGATAAATCTTTTAAAAATTTAATTGCATTTTTTAATCCCTAGCTAAGCTTATTGTCAAGGAAAACATTAAAAATTAATTATGATTGCCAAAGATAATTTTTAAATTTCTTATCTTTTTCAGAATTTAGAATTATCATTTAAAAAGGAATCAAGAAAAATATCTACGTTCAGTTCTCTAAAACAATATTGCTTATAGTTTTATTCATATTTATTTATTTAAAAATACATATTTATTTAAACAAAGTTTTTTAAAATCACTATTTTATTCTTTAAATTTATTAACAATTTGAAACTAAACCAATAGCAATACTAAAACAAGAAATAGAAGATATTGTTTAAACCAAATTAAATATTTTGAACCAATACCAATATTTTATTAATTTTGGGTTTTTAATGTTGGTTCCCAGCCCTATACTATAGTAAAATTTAATTGCTTATATTTTAATTTCATGATTAAGATTTTCAAAATATTATGAAAGAATACTTTTTTTAATGGTATTTTATAATACCCATGTTTTAATATTCTATTATTAAAGTAATGTTTAAAATAATAATATTAATTCATCTTTTTACCTTCATATGCTTTTTGTTTGAACTACTGGACAATGAGGTTGAAATATTTGCATTAGGACATCATTTACATGTACAAAGTGTAGACTTTGTACCCTTAATTTTCTTTATTGATGTAAAATATGTTTCAAATTGGGGCCAGGGATTTTAAATCTTCTTCTGAAGAAGTAAGTACTATGGACATTTTATTTATATTAAAAAATAAATATAAAGGTAATTTTATTGTACAATAAAATATGTTTTTCTTTTTTAAATATTTTTTAAGAAAAAATTTAAAGTAACGAGTAACGTTTTTACCGTTACTCAAAAAAAAAGAAACGCGTTACCGTTACTCGTTCCCTCTAGAAGAAGGTGGCGAATGGCGTTCCTTTTCTTCAAAATTAGAAATTAAGCATTTTTATTTTAATCGTTGGAAATCTAAAGATAATGTCGTTAAACGCAAGGTTCATTAATAATAATGTTTAGTCTGTTAAGGATAGGCTTGTGGATCCTATATTATTAAGAAATTCTGAGAGTTAAATGTATCTTAAATTAAAAATATTCCTAAAAACTAATTGTTGACTGAATGAATTAACTATTATTATACTTATACTCAATACTGTGACCAACATGCAAGCTAAAATATTCCTCTACAAGTGAGTATGCCCTGTTAAATAAATTAGAATCAATCAATAATGATAAATCAAACGAGTATATAGTAGATAATCCAATTTTACCTGAGAAATGTTTTAAATATAAAAAGTTTAATATTTATTTTATGAATTGAAATTAAAATTACACACATGATTCTATATAATCAGTTTGGACTGATAAGTATCTATAATTATTTTTAGATTTTTTTGTATATTGCTATTTGACAGTGCCAGCTAAAGTAGTTAGCATGTAGCAGTGTTTTATGACATAAAATTTATTATTCCTCTTTATAGATATAATTTTACAGAAGAAATATTGTAATTGTATATGGCCCATTGTTATTTTTCTAAAGAATAGTGATAAAATTTAAAAAAATGATTTTCGTTGCATAATTCTAAATGCTTATAAGAGAAAAGTTTGAACTTTAAAGGTTCAAACTAAACTGATAAAATTATTTTATACCCGAACTTGAACCATGAACTATTATTTTTAACTAAATCCAAACCAAAGCTTGAACCGACCCGATATTCGTTAATGTTTGGATCTCTGTGAGAAAAAAATAATTAATGATCGATGTTTTTTCATAATAAATGCAAATATTGACATAATCGATCCATCATAGACTAATGAAAAAGGTGGAATTGATCTCTCATCTAGAATAATAGATACTGCTACACCTCATTCTCGGTTTGACAAAGAGGGAACCAAATCTAGCAAACAAATCTAGTAGTGAAATGAAAAAGCATGGGCTGCCATAATGTATAAAAAAGTACTCATTAAAATCTAGTGAAGGTCAATGGTACGATCCTGTAGGTCTTAGACCAGGACCGAGCAAGACTGTTTTACTGATAGGTCTTTTTTTAAGGATCGTGATCCGAACCGGTCTTTTATTGATATTTAAATTTGCCTTTATTCAATTCTTAAACTTTTTTACTTGTATATTTAATTTTATATTATTTTGCTAGAAAAGTGACTTTTGTGAATTTAGTTTTCTAGTTTTCCAATATATTATATGAAAACAAAAAGTTTGACAAAAAAAGAATATTACTATTAATTTAAATATTTTTATTATTTATTATATTATTCAAATTTGATTTGTTATTGTTAAAATAAAATACTTTTATATTTAATAAAATGATAAAACAAGAATTAAATTAGGCAAAAAAAAATTATAAAACCGGTCCTAGAAAGGTCTTTTATTTGAGCACAGTGGTCCACTCCATTATAATCTGGTTTATGGATATCGGTCTCGTTTATGAGTTAGGACCTGGTCAAAGACCGGACCGACTTTCACTAAAATATTATATAATCCAAAAACACAAAAGACAAACAAAAATATAAAAAAATCCAAGAGAATGGCGACAAAGGTTTTGGCTTGTGCCAAAGCATTAGTATACGACACATATACGAGCAACTGTACACAGAGACGTAAAATAAAATTTGCAGATTAGCCAAACAATGAGAGAAAATAAGGAATATAAATGGAGATTCAAAAGTAATCAAAAATAAAGGAAGAAGATATATAATAAAAAGAAAAGATATAATGAATTGATTGGAAAAGTATTTTCAAGAGCTTCTCAACCTACCTTATACACTACATCTAGATGAACACCTTGCTAAGATGTCATTCCACCAATAACAGAACAAAAAATAATTTGTAGCCTTTAAATACGAGTCAAGAGACCATAATGGTCTTCTAATAGAAAGTTTTATATCACGTAGGAGATAGGGGAATAAATTTCCTCATAAAATTCTACAAAAAAAATACTAGAAAGTAATAAAATCTCTCAAAAATGGAGGCAAAGCTATTTAGCTCCTATAAAAATTATCCACATAATTATTAATATGACATAGGCATTAAATTAAATAATAGAAAAAAGTCTAAGAGACAAAGTCGAAATAAGTGATACTCAGTTTATCTTCATGCCTGGAAGATTAGCGATTGACGTAATTCACGCAATTAGACAATTGAGTGAAAAATACAAGGAAAGACATTTTTTCGATCTTTAGAAAGCTATCGATAGAATTCCAGGAAGACTTATCTGTTGGGCTTACGCATCAAAAAGATGCCTGAAAAATATTAGAACCATAACACAATATTCTGAGCACAAATATCACATTGATTATTTCCAATAGCTGAGAGATTTGAGTAAAGGTCGACTCTCAGCCCACTGATGTTCGTAATAAATTAATGTACCATCACGAATAAACTTATAATTAGTAGTATGGAATATGATATTACTGATAATCTAGTGCCAAAACAAATGATGAAATAAAAGAAAAATTAATGAGTTGAATTAATATCCTAGAAAATCATGGGATAAAAGTCAACAAGGAAAAAATAGAATATATGGTAATAGATGGAGATGAAACAGATTTTATTCATGTAAATGAATGGAAACTACCTGCTTTGAAAGCTGCATTGAGGTTTTTTAAAACATTTTTAGAAAGTTCAATGTGTTTCTAAATTATTGGCTTAACTTGACCAAAAAAATTAGGGGGGGGGGGGGTGAGGGGAGGGGTAAATTAGAACACACTTATAAATGGCCTAAAATAAAAACTAACATTTTGCCTACCAAAAATGCACAAAATTAATTTTTATGACAATTTTTATAATAAATCAATTCAATAATAGGGTTAGAGTATGAAATATAATTCTGGAATAATAAGTCAAAAATTGCCTGTTTTACAAAATAATATTATTATATCTATAATGTAAAACACGTAAATTTGTAAACATTCTTTTGGAAAAATAGATTTGAAAAATTAGTAAAATAATTTAGTATCAACCTTTGCTTTTCGCGATTCATTTCAAGAATCACTAAAACTCTGTACATAAATTAGTTTTAATTTTAAAATTTCCAATTTAGCCTTTTTTATATACAAATTATTTAAAAAGAAGCATTTTGTATTTTTACGAGCAATTTAAAATTTTTTGCATTTTACATATAAAGGGGGGGGGGGGGTGGAGAATAAATTTTAGGGCATACCCCCCCCCCCCCCTTCGTAGTTAATATACTCTCCTAAATTTATTAAACTATTACACAGTAAAATCATATAAGTGAATTTTACTCTCTATGGAGTACAAAATAAATCAGAGTGCCACGAGTATTAAGCAGGAATATCTGAAAATCATTTACCAAATTTAGAGGAACTTCAAAAAAAAATATATAAGTCTAAATATTACATCTAATGATTTGACAAGTCTCATAAAAATTATTACCGTAAATTAGAGTCCTGAATCGGATTTATTTTTTAGAGTCTGATCCGGTTTAAGAAAATTTGTAAATTATTTTGTCTGACCGATCCAATCCGAATTGTTTTTTTAAAGATTTGAATCCTATCCTATTATTTTTCTCTAGAATTGTTGAAAAATATTACGATACTTCAACTAAAGCGTAAAAATTTGAAGCCTTGAAGGATGATAATAAAATATTTTGGTGTTATCCTTGAAAATAATATTCAAAATAAATACAAGAAGAACAAAATAATTTAAAATTTTCTTGAAATCCGTGTTCGGTCCAATTCGGAAAAGATTTTAAGATTAAGATCCGAATCCTAACTTATCGGAGAGAATATATGATCGTGTTCGGTTGGATTGGATAGGCATTTCTATGGCGTTACGAGTTTTATAAATTTTTGAAAAACTCTGGAATCATCGACACATTTCACTCAATTGTATTATAAATAGAGAAAATTTATCTCAAAATAATTTAAACAGTCCAAACCATTTGAGAAAAAATATTTAGAGAAGAAGATCTTATTAATTAAAGAGAAAAGTTAACCCTCTAGTTTCTCTGATTTAAACCAGACCACTGTAGTCTTTAGAATTAGTTCCATGGTTCGGAGATCGGTTTCAAAAGTAAAGATATATTTTTGATATAATGTTTTTATATATCAAATGAACAATTCTATCAATCAATTTCAGTTTTTGGTGAGCAATTATTATCCAAACAGGTGACTTAGTAGCAAAGAAAATAAATAGATTATCCATTTTTTAAATTACATTTCTAATTTTACCTAAAACATAAAATAACTTGATTTTAAGTATAAACTAAACTAATCAATAAAATAAGAAAATGTAGATATTATTATAATAGCACATCTTGAGTATGCCCAATTTAGCGCACATAGTACATTTCAATTGTTCCCCCTACCGACTATTTTTAAAATTTTTATTCCAAATAACATAACTGATTTATGTTCCTTTTTGCTCAAAAATATCTTTTATGATGGTGTAGACGTAAATATTTAAAAATGATCATTCTACAGTCTTAATCAGACCGAAATTTTAACAACCATTTTACCAATAACAGCTTTACCCAGGTGAATAATGCAAATCGTTATTGCGTGATTTATAGATAAGCTATAAACTTTCGATAATTTTATTTTATAGCTAAGACTTTAAGGAACATGTAAACATATTTTCAAAATATAAGTATTAAATTTTGCTAAGAGCAAATAAACTAGAGGCTAATTTTTAATATTTGGTAGAACAGTTTTTAATATGTCAAATCAGATATATTTTCTAAGATGAACATTGGTAAGAAATTAGACATAAAAATATATCTTCACAACAAATTTAAAGTCTTTAGGCTCAAAGGCTAAAAAGCTATTTGCGTTACCATTGTTACCCCATCAAGCATAACCCCAGTTTCCCCTAATATAATAACCAAATCCCTAATACTACAGTAATTTTTTATATAAATTTCTAAATTTCATTTGAAAATAATTTAAAATATAACAAATAATTATTATAATTTTTATTTTTAGTCAATCAAAAACATTATAACCTTATAAAATTAAATTAATTTCCCCAAATTGAACACAAATGTTTTCTTTTCTTTGATATTAAGAGTAAAATAATCTTTATTTTTAAATAATGAAGAATTTCAAAAGTTATTTATTAAATAATTTCATAATGAAAAAATAACCGTAAATAAAACCTTGATAATTTTTTTTAGCGTAGAGAAGTAAAGATTTAACCATTTTTGATAATTTTCCAAAATATAATTAAATTATTTATAAATACCAGTTGTATTCAATATCGCTAAAACCGTTTTTACTGCTAGGATGGGATTTCTTCTTGATGAAAACGTAAATGTTTTAAAATCAAATTGTTAAATATGTTAAATATGACCAAAATTGAATATTATATTTTTTAGTTTAAAAGGTCAGTGTAATAAAAGATAAGAAAAAATCGGTAACAAAAATGAAATTGTGAAGGACAAATGTACTTTGTTAACATGTAAATACGCTATTATAAAAAATGTATAAAATGACAAGAATTTTGTATATAGATATATATATAATAAAATTGGATTTTAAAATCAAAGAAGAGTTCTCCCGTGCCTTCCACTAAAATAAAATGGTGGCAGCGTCGTTCCAAAGAGCCAGATATATGATTATTTTTTTAACACCGTCCAAATATACTATCAGATTATAAAAAATATACCATACATACATCAAACAAATTACGTTCACGTTGCTTATAATGACGATATTGAAGACATGCAAGAGGTTTACGACTCAATAAATGGTCAACAAGCCGAAGATGATGAAGGAAACAAATTTATTATAAATGCTAAAAGATATGAAAAATTTTAATCATTACAGAACAATAATTGTAAATTATATAAATTAAATAAAGGTAACAATAAAATATTTTATAAATTTATCATGACAAAATCGTTACCAAATATAAAAAGTAATATAGAATATCCTACATTCAACAACAATATAGATACATACATTAAAAAGTTTGAAAATTTATTAAGCAGGTTCCCGAGGCAGAAAAAGCTAATGCGTTCATTCAAAGATTATCAGAAGAAGACTATTTGGACCTGGAATCCATTTGTGCCATCTGATTACAACGATTTGAAAACTTTACTGGAAAAATACAGGCTAATACATCCCGATAAATCAATAGACACGTACAAAACTGAATTTAACGCAGCCATTCAAGATAAAGGGGAAACATTCGGTAAATGGGTAACTAGACTATGTAAGTTGAATAATAAATGCAATTTTAAGGATCAAGAGAGAATAATTGAGAAGATAAAAATATCGTCAAATAATAAAAAAATTAGGGAGCAGATATCGAAATTAGAAAATATAACTATTACAGACATATTAAGAATTGGGAGAGAGATAAATGATGGGTATGATTATGAAAATATAAATATTAAAATGGATAATATAAAAATAGAAGGTGAAGCAGCATCAACTTCGACGATAAAGTTAGTACAAGGAGAAAAAGATGAAAAGAGAGAATCAAATAAACAAATAATAAAATACAATTCGAACACACCTAGATACAACAATCATCAACAATGGCAAAATAATTACAATTACAGATATCAAGGTAATTACTATCCAAGACATCAGAATAATTATGAACCAATCATTGTCAAAATAATTTTAATAATAGATTTTACAACGACAGAGGATATTACACACCAAGATCGTATAATAGATTTTCGAGATTTAAAAATAATTATAATAATAATAATTACAATTTTAATAAATATTATGATGAGATCAGGTTTAGACCTAGATACAATGAATATCAACATTATCGTCATCAGAATTTCGATCAATCACGTAACAATCGATATCAAAACTATGAAAACGATGAACAAAGATACACGAATAAAGTTAATACAGTGAACATAGAAGAAATAAACGAGGAAAATAACGTCAAATCAGAAAACAGAGAAGTTGAGAAAATAAAAACGTTATATTTAAACGACATACCTACTACATGCAAATAGATACAGGATCACGATTTACAATATTACCGATAAATATTGCAAGAAAGATTGGGATAAAGATCTTAAATAAATCGGATACTAAATTAACTGGATATGATGGAATAACAATAAATGTGATGGGCAATGCCAATGTAAAAGCCAAATACGATGATAACAACAACGACATTCAAAAACTGATATACGAATGTAAATCAAAAAAAATATGAAACCGATAAATCGCAGCTACGTCAAACTACATTTGAAACAAAATGCAATACCAAAAATTATAGCACCAAGACGTGTCCCGTATAAACGTTATGATTTAATTACAAAGGAATTACAAAATTGGATTGACGATAAAATAATAGAACCGGTGGATGATGTGTGATGGGCAAGTCCACTTACACCAGTTTTCAAAAAAGATGGTTCGCTAAGACTCTATGCAGATTTCAAAAATACGATAAATCCAGCATTGGAAGATTTTAAATCCCCTATACCACGTATCAACGACTTGATTGCAAAATTATCTAAAGGGATGAAGTTTTCAAAAATAGACTTCAAGCAAGCGTTCCTTAAGATCCCTATACACAAAACATCGCGTGATTTACTTACAATATCGACACACTAAGGATACTACTCGGATTAAAAACTTCATCGGCAATTTTTCAATAAACAATGGACAAAATATTTGGTGATATGAAAAATGTTATGTTCTACATTGATGATTTATTAAGGGTGATAACGATCAAGATCATTTAAACAATATAAAATATAAAAAAGTTTTTGACCGAATTACCAAATATGGGCATTTCTGGGCATGGCCAGTTATTACCGAAAATTTTTACATGACTTCGCAGACAAAGCAGATTCCTTGTACAAAATAGTCAACAAAGATAAATGGATATGGGAAGAAACACATCAAAAGAGTTTCGATGATATAAAATTAATAAGCTCTCCGCCAACATTAAATTTCTATAATCCAGAATTACCAATAGGCATAGCAACAGACGCTTCGAAAAAAGGCTTAGGAGCCGTGTTATTTCATATAGAGAAAGATGGTAAAGAAAAATCCATAGCTTTCGCGTCACGAACTCTATTAAAAGCGGAAATAAATTATACGAACATCGAAAGAGAAGTATTAGCAATAATATATGCAATAAAAAAAATTTCAGGAATACTTAATAGACTTTAAAATCTACACCGATCACAAACCACTCATATACATATTTACGAAGGGACTAAAAGATAACAACACGATATCAATGAGACTTCAAAAATGGAACTTAGCAATGGGAGCTCATGATTTTACAATAATTCACAGACCGGGAAAATACAATATAGTACCAGATTGCTTATCTAGATTACCACAAATTAACTCCAAAGACACTGTACAAAATATAGAAAATGAGGATAAATAATGATTTATGGGACATACCAATAAACTTCAAAAGAATATCGAAAGAAACAAATAATGATAAGGAATTAATGGAAATAATAAATAACATCAGGAATGGAGAATACATAAAGAATAAAACATACAAAAATATGGAAGTAGAAATAAGTTTAATAAAAGATTGTCTTTTTAAAGATAACCGAATCATCATACCACACAAAATGAGAAAAGAGATATTAGAGGAACTTCATAAAGGACATTTAGGAGCTGGCAAAACCAAAATGTTAGCAAGAGATTATGTATGGTGGTCTGGAATCAATACCGAAATTGATCAAGAAATAAAAAATTGTGAACATGCAACAAATGGGCAGATAATCCACACAACATACAAAATCCATGGCAAACAGCTACGAAAAATTTCGAAAGAATACACATAGATATAGCTCAATTTGAAGACAATAATTACATGGTAATCGTCGATGCTTACAGCAAATTTCCCATAATCAAAAGAATAAAAAATATAACAACAGAATTGACAGTAATAGAATTAATGAAAATAATTAGCTTATTTGGAATACCACACATAATCGTGACCGACAATGGAACGAACTTTACATATTTGTTTAAAAAATTCTGTGAAGATCATGGTATCAAACACATACTTACAGCACCACATCATCAACAGTCAAATGGACAATGTGAAAGAATGATAAGATCAATGAAAATGAACATGATAAGGAAGATGAAAACCAACAAAAAAATAGATTTATACATAGCTTTGGAAAAGTTTTTGTTTAATTATAGAAACACACCTAACGCTACAATCAATATAACTCCGAACAAATTAATGTTTTCAAGAGATATTAGAACAAAATGGGACTTAGTTAAACCAAACATAGACATAAACAACGAAATTAATCGCAAAATATCAATAAATAGAACTATAGAAAAGGGAGATAAAATTTGGTACAAAACGTTTAAGAAAACATTTGGGACAAAGGAATAATAACACATAAAGAAGGAAATTTATCATACAAAATAGAAAACGGAAATAAAATCATCAGAAGATATTTAGATCAAATAAAGAAAAGATCAACATATTTACTTGAAAAAGACGACTCGACACCAAATTTTAGAGGGGGAAGAGTTGGAGAGAACAAAAAGAAAATCAAGTTCAAGATAAAATATAAAATGAGTTTCAAGTTCAAAATCAGATCAAAGATCAAGATCAAGCCCAAAGTCAAGATCAAGAGCGAAAATATTTTTTGAGACCTAAAAAGATTTATAATTATAAATAAAGTTTTTTTTAAAAGGTAAACCATTAGACGAAATAAAAACACGATAGATCGAAGGAAATAACAAGCCACAAAAGCACAAAATTGGTTATCTAGGAAATGGATCGATCTAAACGATGTACTCTCAATGATAGGAAAGAACACTCGAGCTTTCGAAGGGAGAAATTTAAAAAGAAGGGGAAATGTTAAATATGTTAAATATGACCAAAATTGAATATTATATTTTTTAGTTTAAAAGGTCAGTGTAATAAAAGATTAGAAAAAATCGGTAACGAAAAATGAAATTGAAGGACAAATGTACTTTGTTAACATGTAAATACGCTATTATAAAAAATGTATATAATGACAAGAATTTTGTATATAGATATATATGATAAAATTGGATTTTAAAATCAAAGAAGAGTTCTCCCGTTGCCTTCCACTAAAATAAAACAAGTAATAATATTTAGTGTTGATGTTAATTTGTAAATAATTTATATAATATGAATTGTTATTTTTAATATAGATGTATTTGTTATTATTAACAAATTATTTCCCAAAGTGTTCGAAAATTATTAAAAATATCTAAAGAGTATTGAAATTTTACGTAACATATTGTGTATTTTTGATTCATACTTTATATCGACCAATTTCTTTCTAAAGAAAAAATAGAACTAGAAATTGTTAATAAAATGTCTTCCCTTAATGGGCAAAGTGGACAAAGCCAATCCACTAACTTGAGGCTGAAATCCGCTTGTTTCTTTTGGAAGTTTCTGTATCCACATATTTTCCTATCAAATATGCCGCTTTTACTTTAGAGATTTATAATATCCTTGAAATATTTTGATCATTCCCACCTTGTAAAATGCTTAATTCTTGATATCACATTCTTCATTAAATTCATTACAGTAAGATTCTCCCCTTGATATTAGGTATCCAATAAATGATCAGTGTTGAGATCACATGGTATTTATATCGTTTCTTTTTTAAACTTATTATATATATTTTTTCTTTAGATTTTTTAGAGTATTTGATTGTATTGACCAGGTCAAGTTCTCCGTTGTCAATTGACCGACTTGCCAACCCTGATCATATCTAATAAATGTAAGGAAAATTTAATGACCTGCTTAAAAACCAATACATTTTTTCCTTGTGTTCATGCAAATATTTAGATCAAGGTTTGGAAACAGATACGGTTATTCATTTAAAATTGGGTTCAGAATTATGATCCAATTTGATTTATTCTGTTTTGGATTCAAAATATGTTTTTATTTTACATTTAATCTATTTTTTAAATTGATTTAAAATAGTGGTGTGATGGTAAGTTATAATTATTTACATTTAAAAAAAAACCATATAAATGGTGTCGCTTGCGGAGAAGTTGCTCAACATAAAAAAGTAGAACTATTAAGAACTAGTATTTGATTGCAGGCGTTTGTATAATATAAATATATAAAAGGAACTAAGACAATTTTTAAAAATAATCCTAAAGTTATAATTTTAAAAATAAATTCAGATACATTCTATTTTTTTATGTTAATAAGGCCAACGGGGAAATTACCGTCTTAAAATAATTTTTTTATAAGATTGATAAGAGTGTAAAATTCTAGCGATATGTATTATATAGTTGTTTTGAAACATTATGACAGGATTACATATTATATATATTAATATTCTATAAAATTTAATTTAAATACAATTTTTGGATTAAGCAAATATTAGTAGTATATAATAATCTAGACATGCAAATAACATGATTCTAAAAATAGACGAAAACGATGATGACTAATAAAATATTAATAAATATAGTAAGCGCATTGAATAGAGATTTCTATCACGGGGGGGGATAACCTGTTTTCCCACCTTATAGGATCAATCAAGATCAAATACGAATTAAATCATGCATCATTCTTATTCAATTCATTTAAACGTTCGTTTAAAAGAATCGAATTATTTACTATTCATATTCGTAAGAATAATATTTGTATTCGATTTGAATAATTTTTTAACAATATCATAAAATAGTTCATACGAAAATATATCGACAGTATTTATTTATTGTACATCTAATTTTAAACAGAAAAAAATTATATAATCTGATGAGAAAGAACATAGAGTTAAAGTAAAGAAATTAACATGCTAATTTAATTTATAATATCAAGATGATTTTATTAGAAAAGAGTTTTACATAGTGCTGTAAACGTTACTTCAAATAAAAATGAGTTAATCGTTACGTTAGAAAAAAGGAACGCATTGCTGTTACCTTGTGAAAAAAGGACGCATTACTCGCTATTTAAGAAAAGTAACGCGTTGCCGGGTATTCAAAAAAGTATCTCTTTTTAGTTATTTTTTATTTTTTTCTCCATAGATAATAAAAATAAAATTATACAAAAATAATATATTATAAGTTCTTTATAATTTGATTTTCAAAATTTATATCAGTTAAACAACACAGCTCTTTCGCTGTATTATAAACACGTTCAACTGGTGCAGAGATTAAACTTACTTAGAAACTCGGATTAGATTATTTCTAAAATTTAAGAAAATAAAATATAAAATATTTTTTCCATGTTTTTTAAGAAAAAATTGTAAGTAACGAGTAATGTTTTACGTTACCATTACTCAAAAAAAAAACGCATTACTCGTTGCACGTTAACTTTTTAAACAAATAACGAATGGCATTCCTTTTCTTAAACAGTAACGCGATTATTAACAACGTTACTTTCATCGCTACTTATCAGCACTACATGTTTTCCATATTGTTTTTTATTTATAAAACATTAGATTTTTTGACAAGAGTTCCAACTAAAAAAGTCATTCACAAACAGTTGATGATAACCATGTTAATTACATCATTCGAAATGATAAATGATTAAATATTATTTAAAAATATATTATTATTATTCTGAATAATCCAAGTATTCGATCAAATTATTCGAATAATTCGATTTAAATAAAAAAAATAAATGAGTAATTTGTCAAATAAGCAATTTAAATAATTCACCAAATATTAGAAATATTTGTTTTATTCTAATCAAATAATTTTTTATACTATCCGTATTCGATTCTTTTTTGAATAGATCTATTGTTGCCAACTTTCTTAATTTTATTATTAGTGTTGCTAAATGGCTCGATTTGAGCCGATTTATAAAAAGGCTAACTCAATATTTTAGCCAGACAATATTGCCTAATCCTTGAAATTTCATAGATGTCCTAACATTTATGCCAATGATCAAAATCTTCAAATTTGCGTAATATTTTTCTGAATAAAATTTTGAGTTAGTCGCTTTTAAAAATCGGCTAAATCGAGCCGTTTGATAACACTAATTTTAACCCACCTTCTTGTCACCGAAAATATTTATTTTTACCCCTAACCAACTGAAATATATACTACTATTGAAACCCCAGATAATTATTGTTGAAATAATAGTGATTGTAAAATTAGTAAATATAATAGCATTTGTGTAAAAACTATGTAGTGTCAAGTAAAAATATAAGAATTTTAAATATTAACTTAAAGAATTAATTAAATCTTGCAAAAAACATAAAAATTTTATTATCAAAACTTTTAATCATAATTTACGATTGATCGATTTTTACATTTTTGATATTACCTTTATCAAAGACCTGCATCGTATTTCAATTTTTTTTAAATATACCCACACGGGTCGGGCGTATTTTAATTTTTTTTAATATACGCGCAGGGGCAGGTCTTAAACTGTTTTTTTTAAATATCCGGGCCGGGCTGTATATTTTAAAACCGAATATTTTAAATCGTCATTATTAGCTATAAAAAATTAAAAAAATAAATATCGGCCGGGTCTTAAAATATAAAACTCAGGCCTGGCTGGGGCAAAAATCTTTCTTAAAAAAAAATACAGGCATGGTATCTCTGCAGGTCACTGCCATTTATATTAATTTTAAACAATTAAAATTTGCATACTAAAAAATCCTTCAATTATAATTAAATTTACAGTTTATAAGTATTTTAATTACGACAATCACGACAATTCTCATCTAAGACAATTAAAAAACGTATTGCAAATAAAGAGTATAAATATATTACAACAAGTAATATATTCTATTAATTGAGATTAAGGGCCTAATTTTTTTTTTATCTAGCACCCGCCCACTCATGCTTACACTAAAAAAATTTTGCGCCCAATCACCCTCTGATGTTCAATTATATTTAGCCTGATCCGCACCCAGCCAATCACGAATAGCAGAATCTTAATCACGCCCGTGCCGATTGTTTTTAAAAATATTACAATTTAGCCTTATTTATATCCATAATCATGAAATAAAAGTGTCGTTTATATTTTTCAGTAATTAAGAATTTACTAAGCAAGTCACTTTTATAAATTTAAATCTTTATTTTAAAAAATCAAAAATGTCAATATTTTATTTAAGTTGCGTTCGTCCTTCCTCTACTAAACGATTATTGGCTATAAAAAAAATAATCATTCCGGAAACAAAAAATTTGTGAAAGTTCTTAGATTAAAAAAAAAATCTTGTTTTGGATAAACTATAGTTCCCATAAGTAATTTCTTGGTGAAAATACGGTTATTAAATGTGCAAGAAAAGAGGTTAGTTTTTTAAAGATATTACTATCAGGCCCAGTCACGCCCGGTGATTTTTTGGAAAAACCCGTAACGCCTGATCACCCTTCAAAATTCAAAATGTATTTAAACTCCCGATATGACTCGATAGATAACGGGGATTTTAACGGCCCATACCCATCTCTAATTGAGAGCACAAATTATTTCATTTACATAAATATAAATATTATAACGATATTTATATTGGAGATCTGCAAAAGTAGGCCTGGGCCTAATTTTTTTAAAAAAATCGGGTTCGGGCCGGGGCGGGCCTAATATTTTTTTAAAAAATTAGGGCCGGGTCGGGTCTTGGAATTTTTTTTAAATATATCTAAATTTATCAATTTTATATTTAATTTTTTATTTAAAATAAAAATATTTGATTTTATTCATAGAACCATATAATATATGCCTTTTATTTTGAGTAATTATAAAAATCAATTTCTATATTTAAATAAATTCGGGGCGAGTCGGGCCGGTAAATATTTTTTAAAAAAAATTCAGGTTCCGGCCGGGCCGGAAAAACTTTTGTAAAAAAAATTACGGGCCGGGCCGGGTTTGAAAAATTAGGCCCGATGCAGATCACTAATTATATACCATTTAGCATCTGATCGTAGTGAATGTGAAGATGATACGCAAATCGAACTAACTATTCTTTTATTTTACCTTATAGCTCTTAATTTTCTGTCGTATATATTAATTTTATATAAATACCTAACTACCCCATCAATGTGAACAGCCGAAAGGGTTATTAGTAATAAAAATTAGTCGAAACTAGAGCTTTAAATATTAAAAGAACATTATTTTTAGGATCGGGGGGGGGGGGTTCCTGCTATAGGGTACTCCCTAGGAGGTCATAAAGTTATGAGCAGAAGGAGGGTGATGGGCACTAGTAAGGGGTAGTTTCGATTTTTTTTGGATAATTTTGATTTGAATTGCTTATTTTGCTAATTTCGATGTAGATTTCCTTTTTGGTAGGGTATGGAGTAAGAAAGGATTGTAAGAAGGGAGTAGGAGAAAGTAAATGGGGTAGTCATTGGATTACAGAGTGTAGAGTCTCTGACGATGGATGCAAGAGTAATGCAAAACGATAGCACAGTCATAATATTGGAGGAGTCATCCATGTAAATTATGAACCTTTAATATAATTCGTCTAAATAATATAAATCATCTAAACTTTAAATATATCTTTCCTTTAACTTTTCATATTTTACAAGCTCCTATTACCAAAGTAGATAACTTATTCATATACATAAAAGAGAAGATTTCTGCATTCAATTCCACTAAGCCAATTGAATTCAACCCCGAAACCACCCAGCACAGTCCCTTATTAAAGAGAAAGAAGGAAAGAAAAAAAAAGAAAATTTAATTTGTGTAAAAAGATATATTATAACCGTATATTATATTTGCAATTGCAAAGATTACAAGAATATACTATTTTTTTTATATTAGTTTAACTCATGCCCAAGTGGCCTAACTAGACCCTAATTAATAAATATGGGGGGGGGGGAGTGGCTAAAATGACAAGATAATATTAATTTAAACATTTTTTTTCAAATTGTATAATACACTTGGTATAAAAGAACCGTACAAATTTTTTTTACATCATATTTTATAAATTATATATTCTATTATTTAAATCAGAGACATGCACAAGGACCATTTGCACGGCCCATTCTGAATTTTCTAAGATAAATTTAACGGCCTGGCCCGGATTTTGTATTTTTAGACCCGAACCGGTTAGGATTTTTTTTAAAAAAAAGTTTTCAGGCCCCGCTCGGATTTTTTAAAAATATATAATATATAATATATTTTTTATTTTTATAGATAATAATGGCGATTTAAAATATGACCCGGCTTGGGAATATTTTAAAAAAATTTTTTTAGGCCAGGCTCGGTTATATTTAAAAAAATTAAAACGGACCGGGCTTAGGGTCGGGGCTGCAGGTCTTTGATTCATAAATTGGGCAAAATATTACATATATTGATACCTTAAATTATTTAAAAATTTTAGATTTTTATAAGTATGAAGTCTTTAAATAATAAAAGTAATTTTATAAAATCTTTTAATTTTCTAGAAAATTATTGTCCCTTATGGTAAAATCAGATTCACAAAATAGGAAAAAAAAAGTTTCTTTTTTATTCAAATTAGAGGGGCTCGTCTGTAAATCTGCGGGTTAAAATGGAAGTTGAATAAATTTTGAATTTCAGGGCGTGATTAGGCATGATAAAAATTTTGAGGCATTCAATGAAAAATTTAATTTTTAAACTTGTTTTTTTTTACTATGTTAAAAACTTGAATTTTTATTTTTATACAAAATTCAAGAACTTTGATAAATTTAACAAAAAAATTTGAATAAATTATTCAAATTTTACCAATGATCGTTTATTATATGGAAAGACAAACCCAACTAAAATAAAAATATATTGACATTTTTCCTTTTCCTTTTCAAATAAAAATTTTGATTTAAATATGTAACGTGAATTATCATATTTGATATCTAAAAACTTAAAAGTAAAATTCAGAGGTTTATATGAGCCATATTCATCAATTTTAAAAATTATGATATGACCCTAAATTATATATTTAAAATTTTGAAATATAATTTATAAATGAACAAATCTCTCATAAATGATATAAATATTATGTAAAAATTATAAATTCTCACATTCCCAGGCATAGTTATAATCTTCCTCGGGTATGGCTTATCCTTCCCTGAATTTTTTTTTTAAAAATCGGAAAAATTAATATTATGATTTTTATTATAATATTTATCATAATGTAAAAGTATGTAAGATGTACAAAATAAAGCAATGTTTTATCAGTGTCATGATTATATTTGACATTTATTTTTAGAGCTTGAATGATTCCCTCTCCCTGTGTCAAATTATATAAAATGAGGCAATAGCAGAAAGTAAACTAAAAAATTCAAATATGCAAACAACTTGCAAAAATGGATTAAAACTTGTATAAAGCATGCAGACGCAAAATATGCAAAAATATGCAAAAAGCAATATGCTGAGCTCAGAAGGATGCAAAATTTTTACGAAGCTCGGAAAGTATTCAAAGAGGTGAATGGCGTAATATCACGAAAATCAAGCAAAAAATAAGCAAAAATATGTAAAAGGAGGTAAAATCACAGAAAAGCAAGAAAAAGATGCACAATATGCAAAAATGGCACAAAATAAAAATATACATGAAACATAATTAAAAATAAGCAAAAAACACGCGAAATGATGCAAAAAGCACGCAAAATGACAAAAGTGATAAAAAAAAT
The DNA here is from genome assembly GCF_954871325.1 of Gordionus sp. m RMFG-2023. Lineage (NCBI taxonomy): Eukaryota > Metazoa > Nematomorpha > Gordioida > Chordodea > Parachordodidae > Gordionus > Gordionus sp. m RMFG-2023. The sequence continues at coordinate 40,644,472 of NC_088775.1, read as the reverse complement.
TGGATTTCTTGCAAAACTATTGAATTTTATTGTATTAGAAAAATATTTCTTGTGCTCACTCCCACCTGTAAAATTTACTGGTGCGCCCTGCCAAATAATTCTTAAAATATTATAAAATCTAAATCCTCCCTCGCTACTATTTTTATCGTTCTGTCCCTTAAACACATTGTTTGTTTATAAATATAGTGTCTTTACTCAGGACCTTCTAATTTCAGGAGGATAGCTCAAGGGGGAGGAGGGGAGGGGTACCATCTTAGTCATAATATATAATTAATATTCAGTTTATAATAAATCATTTTATATCTTAATCATCAAGATCTGGGTGTCGGTGTAGGGGTACTTGGGTACGTTTATAAAAGTAGATAAAATATAATAGTTGCATTAGTCATTAAAACCATGCACCGAACTGTCCTAGTTAGGCCGAATAGATCTATTTTTAAAATTTTAATTAGCCGGACTAAGAGGTAAAACAATCTTTAAAATAATTTTTTGAGCAGGCCGGACCAAGATAGGATGCAGGGATCTATGCTTAAAACAAATTATTCATTATTCAATATTCGATTCATATTTCACGAATACGAATGACAAGATCGGAAACGAATCGTATATAAATAAGGAAAATATATTATTCGTCAAATGATTTTTTATCCATTATTCGATTGAATTATTCGAAATTATTCGGAAATTTTTTATATTATTTAAAATTTATTATAAATATTAGAAACTATTCGTAAATGTTAAAACTTATTTATAAATATTAGAAACTATTCGTAAATGTTAAAACTTATTTATAAATATTTAAAATTAATAATATTTAACATGTTAGTTGTGGAACATTTTATTTTTTTACTTTATTTCCATATTTTTAAATTTTAATAATCCTATTTTTTGATCAAGTTTTACCTAAAATTTCATATATATTTAGTAAAATATATTTTATAAGTAAATTTTTATAATTTTTATACATAAGTAATCTTTCAAGATGAAATCACTATTTTATTTTAAAAAATCAAAGATTTATTCGAAAAAATTTATGAAGATTTTTTCATACTCTGACTTTTTTCATTTTTAAAAATACGTTAATTTAATTTTCGAACTACGAATCAAATCGATTTTTTTATTATTATTCGTACTAATACAAATAAGGAATTATTCAATTCATACGAATAATGCAATTATTTATTTAAAATATGAATCGAATACGAAAATGCAAATATTCGATTTGTATTTTTGTAGATATACAGGGATCTATTAGTCACCCTAATTATCTTGATGTATGGAATTAATTTATTCATGTATTTTCGCAATGATTTTTATTTTTAAAATAGGGTTTTGTGGATGTATTGACAATTAATATAAAAATATTCTTCTTCCAAATAATTTACTCGGAAAAAAAATTATTCAAAATATTAAACAAAATATTCCAATTTCGCAATTTTATTTCATATCAAATTTTAAAAATAATTGTGAAATTTATAATTTCATTTTATCTCTTTTTATTTTTAAAGAAACAATCATTAAAAAAAATTTCTAAAAAAAAATAAAATAAAAATTACTTATTTATAGGAAAATATTTCAAAAATTTAGGAATTTTTTTATTATAAATACCTTTCTTACATTTGTAAATTATATAGAGAAAGATAGGAAATTAAAAGATATCATCTAACGACCTCTTAGAAGAGTACTCTTGCCGAAATTCAAAACATTCTGGCAAAAACACTGAAATTCATTTTTGGCATTGTTACCTGTCTGCCATATCCACCCTTCTCCTTTCCAATAATACCTTCTCTTCATCTTTCATCCATTATTTGCTATATGATACAAATTTTTTTTTGAATATTGTTAAATAATGGGGGGGGGGGGTTAGATTGGTGTAGCTTTAAAAAGATATTATAAGGTAAAATAAATTCGGAAAAAAAGGAGACAGATAAAAAAATATTTTAAAAAAGGAAGATAATTGAAGGCCTTAAGGTAAATCGCATAATTTGGCAATTTTTTTTTTATTTATTTTTTTTGATCCTTTTATTTGAAACCCCCTTATAAAAAGAAGTATAAAATTAAAATATCGTATAAATTAAACATACATACCTTTTCGCTTATTAAGAGACGATATGTGTGGGGGGGGGGGGGGGTAAAGGTGATAGGGTTGGCAACTCTTTTCTTTCCTTTTCTAACAAAAAATTGTTGAAATATTTATTTGTAACGAGAAGAAAAAAAACAACAACAGAGATTTATTAGTTTTTTTTATAAACAAGAAAAGACAAAATAATCTTAAAATAATTAAATCCTATTCGAAAAATAATTATATAATAAAAAGAATTTTGTATAACTTTTATTAAATTTTTTTTCCCCTTTTATTTTTTTTATAAGTAAGTTCACTTTATAACTGACTTCTTTCTATTAAATAACTTATTTCTTTTATTCCCCCGAAAAACCGAAATAATTTTGCTTTTATTTTATTGGATCCATTGTCCTTTTTGACTGATATTACCATTTTTCGAGAAAATAAAAAGGAAGCGACGTGACAAAGACCAAGTCTGTCCAGATATCTTATAAATTGTAAGAATAGTATTTATTTTTAACCGATGAATATGTTACTTGTATATATGTAATCAGTACATACCTGATAAATATTTCAGTGAATCCATGCAATTTTATATTAAAAATAATTGAAATTTTGGAATATAATCGCTGCGAACTTAGATTTTTAATTTTAAAAAAAAGCTCAACAAATTATTTTCCTATTTTCATACTTATAATAATTTATTTAGCGCGTTTTAATCCGAATAATCGGATAGAGCCGGAAAGTGTAAAATACTTATCCTATTTATTTCTGACAATTTTATAAGATATTATAGGTATTGCCTGTAACGCACATTGCTGCTAACATAGATAAGTTTTTATATTGCAATTTTAATACCTACAAAAACCCTATTCACCTCTTTCCCTCTCATTCTTAAGGGAGTGTTCTGTGGTAAAATTATAATTCCATGTTAGTACTAGAAGGATTATAAAACTTGACATATTCCCTCCAAAACCTCTAAAATTTTTAAGAACATAGACTACTGCGTTATTGGTAAGAGAAAAGGGGATAGTGCCAACTTAACTGGCCAGAGTAAAAGATATTTATTAAGGGTGCGAGTGATTACCTCGATTTAAAAACATATAGCAACCCTCTTTGTCACAATATTGATTCCTTAAATATGAATATATATCAAATATTTATAATTATTTTTTGATGCTTATTTTTCATAGTCAAGTATTGAGTAATAAAATTTTACATTTTTCTTATTTTGAACTATATCAATTAAATATTATTTACAATTTGAACAAGTACAGATTAAAAATATGATCGAAACAAAGGAAGACTTATTCAATGGAAGAGATGGATTCGCCCAATACTACAATAAGAAGCCAAAATCCTTTTATTTGTTGACCATAATATTGACCCTAATACTGTCGGGCTTTTTATTTGTGCTCTTTTTTATACTGAACTCCAGATTTGGATTCTTTAATGATCAAAGTCGGGACGAATGGAGAATCACTATGTTGATGGAGGAAATGGACGGCTTACACAAGGAAATCAGGGGATTAAAAGTATTCTTTCTTTTTTTTATTATAAAGTTTCGATGAATTATATATAAAAAAAATTACTTTTAAAATAATAATGTATAATCAAATCAAACAAAATACGATAGAATAATAATTAAAATATTCGTTGTATTTAATAAGTAAAAGTAACATTTAAAAATTAATAAATAAATGTAAATTCAAAATTATGATCGCAGAAGGAATTGGCAATAACTTCCTCAAGACAATATGCCCCAAATACTGATAATCTCAATGTATTAACTCTCGAAGCCATCACCCCTTCCCCATTTGAGGAAGATATGGCAGCCCTGGTCGATGAAGAAGAGAATGTTATCAAAGACTCCTTTAAAAATTCCCAAACTTCCAATATCAACAAAGAAAATATAACCACTAATAGTAAGGGTGTTAGCACATTACCTCAGCGCAAGATGAATAAAAGGTCTAAGAGACAGGTCAATCGGGAAAGCGGTTTTACAGGATATTACAATGTGGGACACCGAATTCCAGGAGCCTCCAGGACAAATGGGAATGGAAAAGCCGTTTTACATGGGGTATCTGGCAACATAGGTGCCGAGGGTAATTATTTATATATATACTTTTCTTTGTTTTTCTATAAAAATTACTAAAATATTTAAAAAATTATATTTAAAAAAAATTATAAATATAATGGGAGGAGTGTAGGTATAATAAATAAAGCTCCATTGAGATTTCAAATTGTATTCTTTGATTCAAATGATAGATTTGAAAGGAATTGACAAATGAAGACTTTGCACAAATGCAAGTTTAATTTAGGAAATTTAGATAGCTTTATGTTTAAAAAATTACCTGCTTAGATGTGGTAGATAGATTTAATTGACAGGATTGGTAGGGCACAATTATTAAATTTATATCCCGTTTTTTTTAATCCCATAATATTATAAATATCCTACCACAGATTTATTTTTAACATTTAACTGGCACCTGTCAAACTTTATAAAATTTTTTTTTTTTTAAAACAAATAATATGGATAATGTATTATTCAATTCCAGTGTCTACATGACATGATTTTCACTGGATGTAAACCCCGCCCCCTCAAAAATCTATGCCTACTCTCCTAAATGATCAGCTATTTAATAATAACGGTACTCCATTTATAAATTAAAATGAATGACTTAAATTATTTTAGCTCTATTACCAACTATCAAATTATTGTGAATATAAAAGAGTTATTTTTTAGATCATGAATTCAATTAAACCGAATTATAATATCATATATCTAACCCTTTTATCCATTTAAAAGTATGGCAGAAAATTTTATTTTGAAAATGTTTGCAAATGTATAGATTTGGTCGATGATAAGCAATATCATTGTATTATAATAAAAGTATTAATTTTTACAGCAATTATTTTGTCCTATTTCATCAAAAATTTAATAGATAACATCACAATAAATTCTCTTTATTGGATGCAAATACCCCCCCCCCCCTCCCTCCCTCTCCATCCGCTCATGTAGACGCTGTTCAATTTATATTGATAAAAAGTACACGCAAACAAATTTTAGAAAAATATGTGAATAATAATTTTTTAGACCATTATTTTTGAGGTCTAAATATATCTGGCTTGTATGCTTATGAGTAGGGTTTAAGGCGCCCTATTTTTAAATCAAATAAATTTTTATTAATTACAATGGTTTTACGGCAAGAGATTTAAAAAAATTAATATATTCTGATTTACCTCGCAATAACGCTGCATAATAGCCAGCATCCTTGGTCATGTTATGCCTAGAACTCCCTTATACTATGGGAAAGTGTTTCCAGGCTATCTATATAACTTCGATTATTTGAGGCGGAAGTCCTATTGCGATAAAAGATTTGATGTGGACTCTACAGTCTCTCCCGGCTTTGAGTTTTTATTCTTCTTTTTTATGATACTATACTTACCTTTTTATATTTCTTTATTAAAGTTTTTCCTTTTTTATGTAGTTTCTTATTTTTTATTATAACAATAATATAATTTTAGTATTATTTGCGCATTGATAAAAAACATTTGCTTAAATTATCAAGAATCTTATTTAATAATTTTATTTGTTCTCATAATTCTTATTTAGCTGACATTATTAAAAAGTTTCTAAATAATTCTGCCCAATATTTGCTATAAGTTTATTTCAATTCACTGAAAGTTTGTTCACCACTTGTAAACCTGAAAAAATAATATAAGAAGATATTTGTATACTAAACATATAAGAAGTAATTACTATAGGTAAATTTATGCTATTCGCAACATATCATATAGACATATCTAAGATTGCTTGTTCTTTGTGTAACGTCTAGTTAAAGATTCTTCTCTGCATATATTTGAATAAATTTTTATTTTCACTTTCTGGCTCCGATGTGAAAAAACTAAAGAAGAGATTCTTGTCAAAGTATTTTCCAATAATTTATAAACTTCAAGGATAAAAATATTGGGCATCAGTTATGAGATGATTTTTTTTAAAGCCTTTTTCTCAAATAAAGTTTATTTATTACGCCCAAAACATAGCATTACTTCCTAATTTTCTTTTTGTACTTTTTATAATTTAATTAAATACTTTTCAACTATCCCAATTAGAGGTCTGTAATGGGCGGGTTTTAGCCAAAAAGCCCGCCCACTCATTGTTTTATTTTAGACCACCCACCTAATTATAACTTTAAAAAAAAATTTACCCTCTCATCCACCCATATATCTATAAATTTTGTTTACCCACCCGCCTAATATTTAAAAATTTTCTTAATGGCTGGTTTGGCTCTTTATTTATTTATTTTAATATATTTTTAACTAACATATATAATATGCAATATTATGAAATAAAACTATTATTTTTAATAAATTGAAGTTTGTTCTGCGATTTTGCCTGAAAGATATTAAAATTTAACCATCAACCCGCCCAATATTGAAAATATTTTTAAGACCTCGATCATGCCCACCCGAAATATGGGCGGGCATAGGCGGGCTAAAATCCCGCCTATTAAAGACCTACAATCCCAATATTAATAATTTTATTATGATCTTTTTATCCCTAACTCCTATATTTTTTAGCCAGTGAAATAATGCAAACACCCCCTCCCTCCCATTAAGATGACATAAATTTTCTAGGATACCGTTGCTTCCCCCTTCTCCCATATTATTTTTTTTCGCATAATGATTATTTCTATCGTTGAAGTTAAGAAATGTTACAAAAGAATTTGATAATTTAGAAACAAAAAATATTAGAAACTGTTAAATAGCGGTAAAAAAATTATTCCTATTAAGATTTGAATATCCGCTTCTTAACCCTCACCTGATTATGGAAATAATTAATGATTTAAATTTAAAAAATCCTAAATAACCCTTTTGATTCTGTTACAGATTTCTTACTAAGTTATATATTTCTGATTTTCATTATTTACAATTTCGAATAAAAAAATTATCATGATGGGGCATATTTATATATTATATAATATAATAAAACATAAGGTAGCCTTAGTAAAAAATAATTTCTCACGGTTAAAAGTAAATTCATAACTTATTTTGTCGAGAATTTAAATAACTTATTCTCAATTTTTTTATAAAAATGTAATTATTAATTTTTTATATATTTATAAATATTACCATAGTCTGTAAAATTTACAAATGTATAAATTCGTGGAAAATGTTTGATGATAACAACAAGAATGTCTGTAATATATTTTTTTTACATTACAATTTTTTTAAAAGAATATAGCTATATTTAAATATAATACCTAAAGCTATCATCAAATTTTTAAGATAAAATTCTAAAGAATAATTGAATATTATAATACTAATATATCTAGAAGTTACTAGTTACATTATATATGTACACTCTATAAGTCATTTTATATAAAAGATAATATTTGTATATTTTATATACGTGATAATGGATAATATTTTTTTTAAAGGTCACAAATAATTCTCATACAGCCATAATTAATTCTCATTTGCATTATGGATATATTTGTTTAAATAGGTTACATATTAAATGATAACATTTTCTTTGTATCTTTGTTGGAATAGTAAGTCTACAGTGGCACAATTTTAACATTTGAATTAAATTATATATAATTGTGAATTTCAAATGGTTTTATATGTGATTTAAGAATAAATATATAAAATACAATTTTTATTGTAGGCTTTCTTAATGTCAAATTAAACAGACTTAATATAAAAAAATATTGTTTTCGCATTTTAATTAATTTTGATTATAATTATAATTTATATTTATAACAGAGTATTATATTTTATTTTTACAAAAATTTTAAAATACTTCCACTGCTTCAATTTAATCTGTCTGCCTATTATTTTTGAAAGTACCCGATGTTTAAAAGTTATGTGATTGTTTAATTCTTTATTTATTTTAAAATATTTTTACTCAAACTTATAAAATATACAATATCTGAAATAAGGAATTTAATAAATATAAATATGTATAAAATATTTCAAACCATTCCATTATTTAAAAAGATATTTTTTACATATTCAAATTTTAAAAAATTGCCGCCTGTTCATGCATGCCAAAACCACCTGTTGTAATTAATTTTTTTAAATTTTCTGTCACAGCAAACTGAAAGCAAGAGGAAGGGAGAAATTGAACTCTTATTTATTAGTATCCCACTCTGTTTTTCACAACAAAATTATCACTCTGTTTTTCACAACAAAATTATATAACAAATGACATTTCGCATTATGAGATGTTAGAACCCTGCAAAGTTGCACCTTTAATGTGTATTTATTCACATATTGCCACTTTAAATAAAAGTATATTTAACCCCTATAATCTAATTAAGATTTATATAAAGTAGCATTTAATTTAATATATATATACATAGAAATTTTATTCAGATAATACAAGCGAATTTAAAAATTATTGTGATTATATAAAAATAATTTAGACGATTGATGTCGAAAAAAGATGATAAATATAATCATAAAATAATAATTAATTTGGTAAATGGATATTATTTAAAATAATAATTGGCATGTGCCAAATGAAGTTTGACATGTTATTCTGATTGACATTTTTTTGAAACAAAATGATTATAGAGAATATTTCCATTCTTAATTTTTATTTATCGAGTAGAGTATGGTGACACCTCTTACAGCCAGACCCGAGCCAAAGGAAAAAGTCAATAATGTCCAAACCTAAACCGAGCCCCTCGAGTTGGGTCTGGCTCCGAACAGCCAGTAGGCCTCTATGCGAGGTTCACTTTGTGGAAATTTTTTTTATAAGATGTTAAGAGGAATTTATATAATCAGTCTAGGATATAAACTTCTCTCATCTAAAATACTTAAGTGACCCCTAGTGGATAACCTTTGTAAATTTTTGCACTACATCCTCATATTATGTTATAAATGAATAATTAAATGTTAAAATAGATAGAGCTTTAAAGTTTTTTTAAATTTATCTGACACACTTGTTACAGAAACTAAAATAAGTGATTTTTTTGCTCTACTCTTCCGCCTTCGGTCAAAAAAATGCATCTATTTTATTATTCTTGTTTATATGGTTCTGCTATCGCCCATTTAAGAATAGTTAGAAAACTCCTTCCATCATTTCAATTTCCTTTTCTAATCATTCCTGTTCTAATATCATTTTTAGCTTTAGTAAATCCCTCCAATTCTTCGTGGTCTTCACATTTTCTCCCATTTAACAATCAATGCCTCCAAACTTTTTCTTATCTATTCCAGATATCAAACTACTTTTCGGGCTAAGTTTTTCTTAATTTCAGAAATACCCGATCTTTATAATATTTACCATTCTTACCTTATACTTGCCATGAATCATAAGATTAGATTCTTAGTTATTTGCAATATTTTTTCCTCACTCTTCTTAGAGTCAGCTGAATCATACAAAAACGCCAATTTCAACTTTATCCTCTTGGATTTCAATTTTGGCTGCAATGCAGCTCCATTCATACTACTCATTTCTCTCTATTTTAGCCAAGAAAATATTGTTCTCTCTTCTCTACCCCAATCATCATTTTGCAACAACTAACTTAAATATTTACACACTCTTGGCCTACAAATTTCATTCTCCTATTTTTATATCACATAGCTATTCTCCCTTCCTGAGATTTATTTAAAGTAACCTGTCTGTCGATTGATTTCCAATCCTTATTTCTCTGCGCATTTCATAACTAGTTTATTTGATTCAATTCAGACGAGTACCATGGCGTAAGGTTTTTAAATGTTCAATACACTATGAAACGACTAATTGCTGATATCGCAGGACATATATCTGTCTAAGAAAATTTCTGATGAAACTTGAATAGTCTAAAATAATTATTATATTATATAAATTAAGATAATAAATTAGAAAATTGATTTACAATACTAAAGGGAGAGTATTGAAGTTTTGAATTTTAAATAACTATTCACTCTACTTTTATTCATCGATTCATCAAATTGTTTGATATCGAATATTATCTGGTCGTAAAAGTCATACACACTATTTTTCCGATATATATATATTTTTAAAATCTAAAAGGAAATTATTGTAGTTTATAAGTCAAGAAACTATAAATTACTAATGCAATTATAATTATATAATATAAATAATAAATTTCTGAGATATTTTGTTTGAAATATTATCGGGCCATTTAGCTATTAACAACACTAACATGAACTATAATTTTTATAAAAATATTTAAATTTAGTAATTTAGCTATATAAATTATTACTATTCTCCTAAAATAAGCTTGTCAATGCGAACCAGGACCAGAAGGAAGAACTGGGGAACCTGGTCCTAGAGGGGAAACTGGATTTCAAGGTCCTCCAGGTGGTAGAGGTGAGATTGGTTCCAGTGGTGCACCAGGCCAAAATGGACTCCCCGGACCTCAAGGGCCACCGGTTTTTACTTTTAAATTATCCTAAATTATATTTCCCACAAAAGGCTAAGTTTCTTAAAATTTAATTGATTAAAATGTTATATTTATGTAATAAAACATATTAGGAGATAATAATGTTATTGTTACATTATCATTATCAAATTTATCGCCTTAAATAATTTTTTCATGGTAATATATCATAAATTAACATATAATGTAAATTGCATTTTGAAAGGGATCTCCTGGAAGTATAGGAATGAAGGGCATGACAGGTGATAATGGAACTCCAGGGCAGCCAGGTAATGATGGACCAATTGGCCAACCTGGTCTGCAAGGCCCAACTGGCAGGGACGGATCTAATGGCTTTGATGGAAAAAATGGTGATCAAGGTTTTTAATAATGTATTTATAAACTAATGATACAATACTAATCATATACCCCGAGAGTCAAAATACTTTGCTCAAAGGTTAAACCATTTTTAACTTACTTACAGGTTAAATTTAAAATATTTTCCTTATTTTATAAATTAAGAAATATAAATTAGAAGACAATTTTTAACTTCATACAAAAAACGGAGGAAAAAAACGAAAAACATAAAAAACGTGGCCAAAAATAATTTTAGCGAAATTTTGAATCATTCATTAAATTTAAAAATTAATTTCTTATAATTGTCTTATAAACTCAAATCTAACAAAATAAGTAAATTATAAAATGATTGTGAATATGAAAAATTTATAGTTAAATATTGGCAGAATATATTTGTGATAAATGTGATATTAAAAAATATGCAATATTGGTAGATTTATATCGCAAGTAGCCCTCCGCCCAATTTTTTAAAAATATGACTGATTTCTACCTTATGGCATATATTTTTCAATTTATTTTGTCACATTCATAATAGAAATATATACGCTGCTAATTTCTATGAATTAAATCATTTCAAATTTTCCTTGGCGTTATATTTAATTACCATTTTAATATTTCCCACCAAATAATTTAAAATTTTCAATGCAAAACTAAAGTAAAATATTTCAAAAAAAATGACATTTGATTTGATTGAAATTATGAGAAAGCGTTATATTGAAACTTAAGAAAATTAAGGTAAATTAAGATGACGAATTTTCTAAATTATATGTCATGGTTGAGTCAAAAGCAAAGCTCGATGGATTTAATATTTGTTTACCTCGACCAGCAAGACAAGCCCATTGTTCCAATATTAATATATAGTCAGTTGAAGAATACTATAAAATAAATCTATTTATCTTCACTTGGATACTTTTATTACTTAAAGTGAATGGAAGGTGCTTAATTATTCAGGCAGCATTTTTTTATCTTTAAATATTATTACCGCATATCCTTCCAAATCTATTTTAAATCATGATAGCGAAAAAATTAAATATTTGGTAGATTATTATTGTGAGGGGATGTTAACGTATTCCATAATCCATTACTAGCTGGATGCAGAGTGTGGTAGAAAAGGTTAAACATGGTTGATAATGTTCCAAAAAATGATATAGATGCTTCACATAATTTCAAACATATTTTAGACTATTTTCCCAATATATAAAAATTATTATATATTTTGGAAACTACCCGGTAGTCCTTTTAATGAAAGAGTATTTTCATCTTTACCTAGAATAAAAATATATGAGAAGTAGTATTGTTAAATGGCTTGATTTGAGCCAAATTTTAATAACTGATAACCTATTATTTTAGCCAGAAAAATATTTGCTAAGCCTTGCGAAAATATTGAGTTAGAATTTTAAAAATTAGCTCAAAGAGCCGTATAACAACATAATTGAGAAGTATTCTGAATTTCGATTGAATGGTTATTAACCCTTTTTAGGTTACACCAAACAATGATGAAATCATTGAAAAATTAGATCCCAAAGAGGTTTCGAAACTTATTTTTTTCATGAAATCTTTGTGAGTTTCTATACTTGCAATAATTCTTACGAATATTTTTGTGCATTAATCAATATTTCCAACATTTATTTTTTTAAAATATGTATATTTATATAACAATTTTTAAATGCTTAAAAAATTTATATTTTTTTTTACAAAGTTCTTTTCCCATACATTTATTTTATAGTGATTCGTATGCCGATTATATACATTTACTCATTAATTTATATTTAAATTTGTGCATTATAAATTGTCAATATTTTAGTCTTTAATCCTCAGCGATCTAAAGAGATCTCTTTTATAATTAATTGAATGCTTGACAGAATAATGGATTACCTAAAGGATCTCCTTGTTAGATACCTTGTTTAGAGAGAATGATAGAACCATTAAATTTTAAAAAGGTGGGTTGGTTGTAACATGCAGCGATGTATGTTGTATAATTATAATCTGGGAATATTTCACATAAAGAGGGTATAAAATGTTCCCTTCTAAGGGAATTGAAGGCATTATGTAAATCAATTTTGAAAATGCATTGATCATGTGCATTATGGAGGATGACCCGTGTCGAGTGGGATGCAGCCTCCCTCCAGGAACATTAAAACCAAGCTGGTTTGGTTGTAGTAGATTGGATAGGTTAGATTTTATACGGGAGAAAATTATTTTGGAAATTATTTGCCAGAAGAGTGACCCTATTGCAATAGGTCTGATGTCCCCATTGGTGTTATTTAAGGATAAACGGGCTCCAAGAATGATGGGCTGAATGGAAATAGCTATATTATTATGAAAGATATGATTGAGCAATATGGTAAATTGTGTAAGGGTATTTTGATATAGGTGTAAGTTGGTTTAATTATATCTTGAAGATAAATGGCTCCAAAGCCATCAATGCCCCAAAAATTTTTCCGACCCCCCAAATTTAAAAAAAAATGGACTGCTAAGACATGAAAGCTCAAAAGCTCATTTAAATTCAATAAAAATTTGGCATGATAAAAAAAATTATTATATAAATAAGGATATGGAAATATCAACAATTTTGGTAAGTCAACAAATTAACCATAATCGTTAATATCTTAAATCAATAATTGATTTGATGGTATTTCTTAATATACAGAAGCTACCTTTTCGTGGGACTGGTTCAACCAAATTAAGGATGCTGCAAAAGATGAAAACATAATTTATTCTTCTGGACTATTTATAGCAATGTTTTCATAAACCATCCAAAAAGATCCCAAATCAAATTAAATTATAAAATTAATACCAAAAAATGCATAATATACATCACCCCAGATTCAAAAGGCAGATATGATGCTTAAAATATCTCAGATAAATAAACAAAAGTGAGTGCTTATTTTTTTGTCTAAAGGCTGATGAGGCAAAAGATTCATCAGATTGAAAAATCTGAGCATAATTAGTCGCTATTTTTTCTAGAGACAAGAAAATTAAATAGGAATAATTAATTTACAGTGTCTTTCTACAAAAAGCATTACTGATTTGCATTTTAAGGCAACTATTAGTTAAATACTAAATCAACGAATATAATAAGCAAGGCATAAGATGGTGCAAACGTCATGTCTGATCGAAATGGATGAGTGTAAATCCTACTTCAAAAAAAATTTAATAAAAAAGTTCCTTTTATACATTGCTAACTTGTGGTTCAAAATTGGTATATTGTTATCATTTCTAATTTAATGCAAATATTTTTTTTAGACATTTTAACGTATCCTGTAAATATACAGGTCATACTCTTAAGAGAGGTAGACTGGTCATTTAGAAACATCTCGCATCATTTATGAGAATTTTGAGGCTATTGGTGAAGTATTATATGAAATGAAAATAATAAAAGGTTTATTATCTGCAGAAGTTAAAGTAACACATAATTTTAAAAATATCCTAAAAATTATGTATAAAAAAAATTTCATCCTGCATTTAAAGAATTGTATAAATACTATTCAGCAGCCATCATCATTGGGGTATCAACGTCTTCTTGTGAGACCTCATTCTTTACACTAAAGAGATCTATCGAGCACTAGAGAATCGATGAAAGATCAACGTTAACAAAATTTAGTATTAATGGCTTATGAAAAAAGAATAACACGGAATTTATCTTTTAATTCAATTATGTTAAAAAAAATAAAAATTGTCGTAATATTATTTTTTATTCATATAAAATTTATAAATTTTTAATAAAAATAGTAAAAAATTTCTATGAGGGCTTAATTTTTTGTTTTATTTAAAAAAAATAGTGGCCCCTTAAGTAAGCAGCTGACCCCCCCCCCCCAGCTGGAATTTTCTGGCTACGGCCCTGGTTTTATATATGTGTTTTTTATTTTAATGATCTTTACATATAATTCGAATGTAGGTATGTATACAAAAGTATTGAAACCGAACCTGAACCTTAAACCCTTATTTTTATTTGTTTAAATATATCTTTATTAAATTTTCACTTTTATACTCCTTTTTTGAAAAAAATAATATTTATACCTTAACATACCAAATTTTAATTTATAAAATATTTTAAATTAAAAACCTAAAAAAATATTCAATAAAATACAATCAAAAATACAAACTACAGTATTATTATAATTATTTTATGAAACACGTTAACGTATAAATTAAAACTTATCCAGATAAAAGTATTTTGCTTTAAAAATAATTTAAAAACTCATTTGGAAATTATCAAAAATATTTAAACTTATAAAAAAATTTAAAATAATCTTCTTTGTTTTTCTTTAAAATTTGTTTATATGACTGAGGTTTTTTTTTAAAATTAATTTTTATATATAAATTGGAAGATTTTTTGAATGAGGTAAAAAATATACAATTTCTTTTTGGGTAAAACTTAAGGTCAAATTATCATTATTTTTAATATATTTTTTATTTGTGTATTTTATTTTCTATTAAATTTACCTTTCTTATATTATATTTTCGATATAACTTGTGAAATCTTTATTTAATGTATATTTATTTTATTTAAATAAAAGATCAAAATATATTTATACACATAATATAACGAAAAATCCAGAAGTGCCCATCCATAGTGTGAAATGACGTCGGAATTGAAGCCTGTTTCAATCTAAATATATTTTGAAATGGCGCAATCATTTTTAGGCAATTCTTAAATATTGATAACATCTGGGAAATTCTATCTATCGGGTTCTTTTACAACTCTTTTCAGGCTCCATCTCATTGATTTAAAGCATCTAGATATTCGAATCACTCATTTTGAGATTAGGTAGTAAATTTTCCACTAAATCTTTTATCGACAATCAATTATTATATTCTAATAGCTGCATAATTTTAGATATCTATTCTGAATCATCCCTTTTTATTCTCTCCCTCTTTGATTGATTATATAATCTACCAAGGGGTCATCGTAGTATTCAGGAAGGTGATCCTTTTGAATCGGTATACCGAGCCAATGGATAAATTGTTACGCATTATTTTTATACTCGTTTGTTCATGTATAGGTTTACTAAGCCATTTTTTGCTATGACGATTTTTTCCTGCTCCTGTTGCCATATTTTTGTGTGGTTGAGGATAGGTATCAGAATTTATCGTAGAAAAATTATATAAAACAATATAATGTTAAATGTTAAAAACCTATAGATGTTGAAAATCTAAAATGCGGGAGATAATGAAATTATTTATTATAAAGTTAAATGTTTTAAAAAATAATGTATAAGTTTTAAAAAAAATTTTAAAGAAAAAAAAGAAGATAGTTATAAATTTTTTTAATTTTTATAAATTGAAATGTGTTTTTTTTATTATTTTTGCAAGCAAAATACTTTTATCTGGATGGGCTTTTTAATTGTAAACATGTTTCATAAAATCATCACAATACTGTATTATTTAAGTTAAGTCAATAAATGACTTAAAGATCCATAAATAGATATAAAGTTAGATCGGCAAATTTTGATAGTTATTTTTTGCCGTAAATAAAACCTCTCCTTTTGGACGCATCTGATTTCTTGTAGGCTTTTCAATATAATCTTTTTTAATTTTAAATTTGCTATTTTAAAATTTAACAGGTGGCCCAACAGTGAACTCTTGTAGCTTTTTATTAATTAATATACTCGATCTATTTAAGTAATTCAATATACATTGGTTGAATCTATTCAAATAATGCAGTATCTGTTACTCACCTATCTAGGGAGAGATGGTACTCCAGGCAGAGATGGTCAAGATGGACAACCTGGTTTAGATGGGAGACCAGGCAAAGATGGCCTGCCCGGTGAGCCAGGTAGAGATGGTACAGATGGAAAAGAAGGCCCAACAGGAATGAAAGGAATGATAGGTCCTGCAGGTCCAAAAGGACCTCCTGGCACTCCAGGAGCCCCAGTAAATTTGAAATTTTAGTTTAACATAGAAGTTATAAAAATGTGTTTTATGTTTACTTTTTAATAATTAAATTAGAATTAAATTCTTTTAGAAAAATTACAAAGATGTTTAATTAAAATATCCAAGCTTATATATTTAATCAAAATTATGAAAATAATTGCACAATTCTTATAAAATATACCTAATCGATAGTTAGAACTATTTTTGTATAACTTCACTTCCCCATTAAAAATGATTTAACTCTTTATAACTATCAAACAGGGCTCTAATGGTTTACCCGGACCTCCAGGGACCGTGATGGAATCATTAGTTAAGGGAGAGCCGGGCCAAGATGGCACACCAGGAGAACCAGGGCTTCCAGGAAGAGACGGACAACCCGGAACTCAGGGTGAACCTGGAAATCCAGGGTATACAGGACCATCTGGTTTGACCGGACCTTCAGGCCCACCAGGAAGGGATGGATTAGATGGCCCAAGAGGTCTGCCAGGAGTCGACGGCATACCCGGAGAAGATGGTTCGAGAGGTCCATTAGGTCCCATAGGTCCGTCTGGCCCTAAAGGGGACAGAGGCGAGGATGGAGTCTGTGCTCAAGATTGTCAAAATATTGCGAAATCTGCTCTTAGAACTGGTAACATTATTTGAGTTTGGGAGTTATCTGATTCATATCATGTTTGTTTAAGTGTTTCCTAATCTGGAATGATATAATTGGGAAGAGGGGGAGGGGTAGGTGGTGTTTAATTATATAATAATTTTAATAGTATTATTAAGCATTACAATAATATTATAATTACCAGTCTTGTTAAACCGTTCGATTTGAGCTGATTTTTAAAAACGGCTAACTCAATATTTTATCCAGATAAATATTACGCAAGTCTAAAGATTTTACTCATAGATGGCATAGACATCCATTGGCGGAACCGAGGCTTTGACAATTAAAAATCAGCTCAAATTGAGCGTTTAACAACATCAACAATTACATTAAAGAAGATATACTATAACTTATGTAACTAAAAAAATACATATAAATCGATTTAGAATTTATATTATTTAATGTATACTTTAGAAATGAGCACGATGAAAGGATTACCTTATACGATATGGGGCTCATTGACTTGTAATAGAAACGAGGAACTTCTATACTACGGTTGACTTTAATTTTATGAAACAATAATATATTTTTATTTAGGACAAATGGCGAGTGGTCATTATCATTATGTCGGAAGTGGTGGTAATTATTTGTGCATGCCGGACTCTCCTAAATTTGCTAAATACCAAGATGGCTTGGATTCGGAAGCTTTGATATTCGGCGTTAGGTACAGTATATTAAAAACTGTTGTGGTACTGGATAAACAACATCAAGAAGTTCACAATCAAAATGCGTAAGTAAAATTAAGTCATCTTTTACATTTTTTTATTGATTCCATTCATTTAAAATATTATATTACCTTACATTTTAAAAAATAAATAAAAGTGCTTGCGCGGTTTGCCTGGACACTCAAAAGACCATTCAAATCATGATCCCTGGTCAAAGCATGTGCCCGAATACCTTTTTAGTCATGTATCAAGGTTACATTATGTCATCCAATGAATTGTACGCTAGAACCGAATACATATGCGTTCATTCCAAGGTCGACATCTATCCAAATGGTAGCAATGCCACCGATGCTCCTGGTAGCCAATTATATGTTGTGGAATCTCAGTGCGGTAGTTTAAATTGTGAAAAGTATCCTGATGGCAGAGAAATTAATTGTGTTGTTTGTGGTCGTTAATTTTACTAATACATATTTTTTAAAATTTTTCAACATTCTTTTTAATTAATTTTTTTAAATGAAGATTGTTAGTGAATGGAATTTTCTTTTAAATTAATCTTTTATTTTGTTGATTGATAATTATTATATTATATTTTTTTGGTTTGTTTTTTATGTGTAATATATTAATTAATAAAATTTCGAAATTATATTATTTTTGTTGTCAATTTTATTTGTTAAATTTTTTAAAAAAAATAACGATTATAATATAAAACATTACATGTTGTTAATGATATTCATAAATTGATAAACCAAGTTCTTCAGCTTAATAAATCAAATAAAACTTAGTGTATTACGAATAACTGTGTTCTAGTAAAGTATATTTGGATAATAATTATATTATTGCGTTTTATGATCTTTGATTTATGCTTCCATATTAAATGAGTTTTAGTAACTCTGTTTAATGTATAGAATCCTTAGAAAGCCTCCCTAAATATAACGGTATGCTCTTTCAAAAAAGATAAAGAAAATTTATAGTTACAATTATCAAAAAATTTCAGATCTTCTTAAAGTGATAGATGTGCCTAAGATCTTTTTGTACCACTAAACCCTAAGATTTTTAATTTCCAATGATTGTTCTAAAGAATGGGATTAAATTATTCCTAGTGATATTAAAATGCTAATTTAAATCCTTACTATTATGAGTCTATAGCCGGTTGACTATCTAATCTTGATATCAGTCTGCTTCCACCATATGAAGAAGGTATGACTCAAAATCATCATTGAAATATAATATGAGTGAATGGGAGAGGAGAAAATTGAGGTGAAAGGAGGGAGGTAAGATTTTTCTAAAAATTTTGTTGGTTTCGATTTCTTATTTTACTAAAAATATTTAGGGGATAGTTAAACAAATATTTATTGGTTAAGAATGCAAAATCATTAGTAAATAGTGCCAAGATTTGATATAGTGCATTTATTGTCCTGAATGGAATATCATATTTGTGCCAGGAATTATCTATTTTGTGTTATTTTTATTAGGAAGAGTGATTTTTATAAATTATATATTAATTATAACAATAAAGAAAAAAAAATGTCTATGGGAGAGAAATTCTTTTCTAAGATATGTACAAACTTTTAAAAAAATCTAACCAAATTTTGATTAATTTTAATAAAATAGACAAAAAAGCTTGAAGTATTTAATTTTATTTTTTGAGTGATATAATAAAATAAATGTTAATATATTTTAATTTAAAGTTAAATGTGTTTCTTCTTATTAACTCATTGGAATATGCCAAAGGAGTTGTTATTTTCTGTTTCAAAATAGTTCAATTTTAAAGTTGTTCTACGTCTCCCTCTTTGGAGCAAATTTAATAAAAAATATATATTAAAATGGAGAAAGTTTTACGCATTCCCCTTACCATTGCCTACTAATTATACTGTATTATCGACGTTTTCTTCAAGAAAAATATCGCTTAACCTTCAAAAAAAATAATATCAATATAATTTTTTTAATATAACAAAAATTACAATATTAATTTTTTTAATATTATTTTATTAAATATTTTTTTACACTTAAATATAAAAATTTTTTTACACTTAATTATAAAAAGTAGTAATATTTTCACTTTCGATTCGCCCAACAGAAAAAATATTCTAATTCAAATAAAACCCATCTAGATAAAAGTATTTTGCTTGCAAAAATAATTTAAAAAAACACATTTGTAATTTATTAAAAATAATTGAACGTATAAAAAAATTTAAAACAATCTTCTTTTTTTAAAAAAATTTCTTAACTTATTTATAATAAATAATTTCACTATCTCCCGCATAGATTTTTATACATCTACAGGTTTGTAACATTTAACATTATATTGTTTATTATATATATTTTTTTAGACTTTTCCTCATAGGAAGAAGAACCATCTTATTCTCAAAATATTTCACATTCAGCTTTATTTGACTTAACAAATATAATTCTTTTCCAATTCAAAAAAAAATGGTTAATTCTGATATCTATCCTCAACCACAAAAGAAATATGGCAATTGCAGTCAAAATCGCCATACCCACAAAATGGCTCCTTAAATCTATTCATGTACAAACTAACAGGGGCGTCGCTAGCTTTTACAATCTCAGGGGGCTTAAAAAAAAAATTTTATGGGGGTAGCCCGCTTTTGCCCGGCCTTCGGCCGGGTTTTATATTAATATATTATATTTTTTAAATTTGCTATCTGAACAATTATTCTGAATTTCATACTTTGTCATTTATTCTATTATGCACACAAATAAACGAGTATATAAATAATTAAAACAATACTAGACATTTCTAAAAATAATATTTTTTAATACAAAATTTATTTATTACAATATAACATATTTTCGATTACTGATATAAAAGATTTTGCGTCTATAGATTACAAGTTAAAAAAAAGGTTAATTAATTCATACATATGCCTCAATTAATAATGGTTTTAAAAAACCACATAATATAATATAATTCTTAGCAACTTACATTGACATAAAGTTCATGAAACTAATATAAATCTTACCATTTTAAATGTTTTATAGAATGGACTAATAAGGAAAAATTTATAGGCCTAACCAAATCAACAATTCTTGAAGAAGAGAATATAAACAAACAATCCAAATCATACAACTATATGGTGGTTAGAGCTTCCTCTTAGATGACATGATGGAAGCTTAAGTAATCGATAAAATTATTGTGAGATATTAAATTTCTAAAAGATTATCTTCCATTATTATATATAAACGACTAGACAGTTATTGCTCATTTAAATTATGCAATCATATGATCTCAGCAGCAATGGGATTAATCTTAAATTACATTGCAACACAAAGATGTTGATTAATTTGCAATCATAGTCATGCCACTAACGATGTAAGCTCATATTATAATTTATTATGTTATATAAAATGACAAAACAAAAACACTAAAAATCTTTAGAAGAAATAATTATGCAAATATATTGAAGCCTTGAGTTATACACGGCAAGGATGCCATGTTAGAAATGAAACATTTTGAAACTATAAAATAAGGACCAATGATGAAAGCAACAGAATTTATATATTATTATCGCACCACCTCTAGTTGGTATATTAAGTCTTAAAATAATTGTAGTTTGTAATAATATCAAAGTATTAACGTATTAAAAAATTTAAATCAAAACTGTTTTTCAAAGAAGAAGAAAATAACTTCCTAAAAACACTTAATAAAAATAGAAGGAAAAAATTATAAAAAACTTTGGGTTATTGTCTGAAACAATATATCTAGGAATTCCGCATCTAGAAAACCACATCTCTCTTAATCATGCCTTCTGCTAAGAAGTCTTAATCAAATCTACATATGTCCACAAGAGTATCCTATCTACCATTGTCTAATTATCGAGATCAATACTTTCTCTCCCAAGGCTCCTTTACTAACATTATACAAATATAAACGCACTTCAATGACATTGGCTTCTTTTGGCAAACAATATGTTATATTCGCTTTGTGAATATGTGATCGACGATTGTTAAGTATTAATTTGAATATAAATTATATTTTTATATAATTTGTTAGTTTGTGAATATATGATCGACGATTGTTAAATATTAATTTGAATATGCAGTCTAGGAATTTTTTTTTTTTATGAACTTGAATAGACCTGTAATTTTAATTATTTTTATGAATGCTTGTAATTTTTATTATTTTTATGAATTTTTAATATAATTGTAGTGTTTTTGCATATTAAAAAAAATGTATATAAATGAAAAAATTTTAAAATAAAAGTCAGTGTATGGTTTTATAATTCAAGAAACTTATTTTTGTGGTATAAATTTCAAGATTTGATCGAATTATTTAATTTTTATATATATTCTTTTTTATTAATACTAGATTCAATTAAATTCAAGTCTCTCCCACGAGCCTTCGACAATTTGATTACAATTCATATAAGGATTTGTAACACAATACATTCTTTAACATAGTTCTCTGAAATATCATTTCTGTGCCACCAGCAATGCATTTTATAAATAGTTTTTTTTCATTAATCCCTAGTTGTCCACATGTTGGGTTTATATATTCCTGCTACCGGTTTTCAAAACGCGTCCGTTAGAACATTCATCTTAACCTAGTTGATACTCTATTATTGTATAATCAATAAGTAAACGTTTTTGCTCAAGATGCCAAAACTATTGGAAACCTTGAGCAAATAACCCTTCTCCAAAAAGTCTTTATAGTCGATATTGATCAATTCTTATCTTACTATGAATTTTCAACCATATATATATGGATGAACTTCTTCATCACACACGCCTCTTTGTCGACGGATTCTCGAAATTCAATAACGTGCGAGAAGTATATATGATTGGCTTTATACCTTCTTTACCCTGTAATTTGCGTAACAGGACGACCACTCTTAATCTTATATTAACACGCTGCATTCAAATAAGGGTTGACAGATAAGAATAAAAAATTTTCTCCGTAGACGAAAGCGTTTTAACTTTATTTGATATAACTTTTATCTTGAGGAGGCCATTGCCATGCTAACATTATGCGAAACTTATAGAGCGGTACGGAGAATTGAGGATACCGTATAATTCGTTTGTTAGATAAAGCCCAAGAAAGCTCATAATTGCTACACGTTCTTTGGTTTGACTTGGCGGATCCCGAATTGCTTTATTTCCTAGCGTCGGGTGTATCCCTTATTTCTCAATTGTATGAAAAAAGAAACAGATTCCTGTAAAAAACATACCTTTCATCATGATTTTTGATCTAAGAATGCGAAAATGATTTTCATCATCATTTCCCGTTACAATTACATGTCTAAATATGTCTCAGATATCAAATAGTCTTTCAGTAGTTCATTAAAATGCTGGAATGCACCTAAAGAAATGCATTGCAATCATTAGATCCTGCGATGCCAGCTCTCCCTCCACTCGAATGTAAGTATCCCTTAGATTTACGACCGTTATTTTTTTTCCTCCTTCCACCTTTTCTAATAAATTATTTAACAAAGGAATACAAGGTGGGTGATCATAAAAAATACAAAGACTTAAAATAGTTTTAAAGCCGGCGCAAATGCAAATTTCTCTATTACTCTTACCAACATTCATGCTTAGTGTTAGTGTCGATTAATATGGTTAAACGGATCGATTTGAGCCTATTTTTTAAAAACGGCTTAAATAATTTTAGGCAGAAATATATTGCCCTAAGCCTTGAGATTTCTCTGATAGATGTCAAAGCCTTTTCCATCTATGAGCAAAATCTTCAGACTTGAGCACATGTCTACATAAACGGGGGGGGGGGGGGTAGGAGCAGTTCGCATCCTATTTTTTTGAGGGGAGTAGGCGGCTTTAATGGGGGTAGGATACATTTTTTGGTGGGTTATCTATTATACTGTAAAAATTAATGTTTTATTTAAGAATTATTATAATACAATTCATCAACCAAATCTATATATTGCAAACAATCATAGACATTATTTTTCAAATAAAACTTTCTGCTATCCTTTAATTTAAAAGGTTTAGACATTTTCAGCAAGCTCATAATGCTATAATAATGAATTCATTGTATATGGTGGGGTAATTGATATTATTATCTAAAAAATAACTCCTTTATAATCACAAAATATCGATAGTTGGTAGTAGAGATAAAATAATTTAAATTATTCTTTTTAAATTTTTTGATAGAGTATCATTATAATAAAGGTGAAATAAAAAATAGGAAAACATCGGCGCCGAAGACGGTGAATTTTTTTAGGGGGATAGGCACAGGTTTTTGAAAGGGGTTTTCATCCTGTGAAAATCCTGTCATGTAGACGCTGCTTGAGTACTATTTTTTCTGGATAAATTATTGAGTTAACCATTTTAAAAAATCTGCTCAAATCGAGCTGTTTAACAACACTAGTGTCGACCATTATAATTCCCTGTTGTAGTTTAAACAATTCCAGCCGAAATCAAACTCTCTCACTTCAATTCAATCTGTCTATAAGCGAAAAGGTGCTAGAAAGGATTTTGTCCTCTTTAATAAATTATTACTGCAAATATTTTCTTATGTTGTTCTGGTTTTCTTTGAACATATTTAACCCTAAAATATGATTAGATTTATAGAGAAAATATTTTTTAAATATTATTAATATTCCCTAAAAAAAATCATAATTAAAATATTTTCAAGATTCACTTCTGTCAAATTGTATCTGAAAGGAGAAAAAATAAATCTTATGGTTGAAAACATTTTTGTATGCTAAATTGATAATTCTCTTTAAAACAATTAAGATATCCAAATGATTGAAATTGTTTTACAGTATTAGAGGTTAGTTTCAGGTTTGGGGGACAAGTTTTTGGACTGTTTAGGTTCGGTCCTGCAAATAATAATAGATAATACCTGTTTAACGGGTCTATTCAGAGTTTGGATCCCTGATAATTATTGTAATATTAACATTGTAGTAATATTTTATATATATTATACTTTATATTTTAATGGTCTTTTATCTATAAAATATTATATTATCTGCTTGTTTATTGATTTGTGGCTATGATCAAATATTTAAAGTTTCGATAGTAAAAGTTAATTTATTTATTGTTGAAATAATATTCGAATGTTTTTTATATCGAATTAACTTTTACGAAAGTTATATATAAATATATTTATAAAATGTTCTAAGGATCATTATTTTATTACCACTTACTTAAATATGCTTAATTCTTGTCTAACTAGACCCTTAAAATGCCTAAAACATTAAGCTAATTTACGTAATATTTATACTTTTACAACTCGATTTTAAATGTATAAAATAGCAAAAATGTAAAATCTGCAATTTTTCGTTTGGAGGCTAGGAAATTTTTGTGGGGGGGGGGGCTAACCTCTAAATACCGCCCCTTCCAGTCATTAAGACCCTATCCCTTAACCTTACCTGCTTTCCTTTTGTAATTAAATGCAAATTAGATTTATAATTTTATAAGTTAATATATGAAACTTCGAAAAATGATACTACATTCATATAAATAACGGTTTTTAATATTATTTATTTGTCATCCAAAATTAGAGTGCTTGCTCCACGTGAAAAATTGTTGAAACTGGGAAAAAAATTTAAGATTTAGATTCAAATATATGAAAAACTTATTTAATTTTTAAGTGAAAAATATTGAGAGATAATAATATCAGGGTTGTGTAATTGACCGGTCAAATACGATACGGTCAAATTCAAATAAATATTATTTTAAACAATATTAACTTATATTAATTTTATAATATTTTTTAAATTCATTGTCACTCAATAACTAATGTTTCGCTCCCCGTTGCAGTCTTGTTCTGATTCCTTCATATTCAATATTATCATTTTCTTTCATATTTTTTAATCATTTTATTGTTGTTAAGATCTTCAATCAATTACTATTTTATTAAGATTATTACCGAAATCAATCAATTTCTTTCTAAAGAAGAAGTAGAATTAAGAATTGTTAGTAAAATGTTAATTCTCTTAATGGGCATAGTGGGCATAGCTCATTTCTCTAACTAGAGGCCGAAATTTTTTTCCATATAGAAGTTACTGCTTTCTACATAATTTGCTATTAAACATGCCACTTTTACTTCTGAAATTTATGATATCACTTTAAACGTTTTGACCATCAATACCTTCTAAAATGCCCAATTCTTGTATTATAACATACTTTATTAAATTCACTACTAGTGATGCCCCTCCTCTTGATATTGGGGACTTAATAAATAAGCAGTTTAGAGTATTTGACAAGGGTAAATACTCCCCGGTTAGTTGACTGAATTTGACCGGTCAATTGACCGATTTGCCAACCCTGAATATACTACCTCCTAATGATTGCATAAAAAAATTTATATGAGCAATTTAAATTAAATTTGTTAGTTATTTTTTGCTTAAAATGCTATATTTCAATTTTATTTATTATAAATTGGAAATAAATAGGGTTACTACTTATAAATAATTAACAATCTATAATTAATTTTAATTTATTTATATAAATAATAATTGAATAAAAAATCATGCGACTATTTAACTGTTAATTTCTTTACTACATTCTTTATCATAATTTTCTTTAGAAAATTTAAAAAAGGTGCACAACAGGGAAATATTATAGAGCATAAAATTATGAAAATTGCACATAATTTACAGTGATCTAACAAAGTCAAAAATTAATATTTTTGTACATTGTTTTTATTTATTAATTATAAATTAAAATAGACTCTTATCTAAAGATATTTTAAATGTCGAGTGGAGCACTCCGATTCTTGGAGAAGAATTGTTGATACTCCTTGAAAACTATTAAAAATATTCTTAATGATATTTAAAAAAAATTTTTTATTATTTAAAAAATATATATAACATAAACTTGACAATTTCCGCATTTCACTGAATAATTACTATTTTTACCTTACATTATTTAATTTAATATAATATTACAAAATTAATATAAAAAAATACGCCAAATTTTTACGTATTTTATAGCAATTCTATATCATTTTTAAAAAAATAATTTTTTTTATAACTCCTTAGAACATAACATAAAATATATATTTAATATATAAGATTGAATATTAAATAATTTACATTTAAAACCATGGATCGAATTCCAATCTTGTTTTTATATAAGATAAATATTAAATAATTCATGGAACTTATTCTGTTATTATTTATGGCATTCAATTTAGGTAAAGTATTATTTATTTTTTTCATTTTCATTATTCACCTAAACAAATTTTGAGCAAGTGTAATCTGTTGCTAATTATAAATAATAAATTAATGTTTAAGGAGGGGTCAAAAAAAAACTTAATATTCTCTTTGAATAAATTATCGTAACCATCACAAGATATATGTAGATTATAAATTTTTATTTTATTAAATACATCACAGAGCTTTTAATGACCGAGAATAGGATAAATAAATATGCTGCAGAGGTTGAAAAAAAATATGAAAAATTTTTGTCTAGACGCGAAAATTTGTATCCAAATGGTATAATAACCCAAGGTTTAAAATTATTACACAGTGTAGCCAATCCGATAAGATCTAATGAATATTATAACGAGAACCCAGTAGTATTGAGTTCGAACATAATAATAAAAACCAACCGAAACACTTCTAAAACTGTCAATATTTGGACAGAGGATATTCCAGATATTTTTAAAATATACCATTCCGAATATAAGCGAAAGCTTGAAAGAGATGACAATTACAATTACTATGATCAAACTCAAGATGTTCCTTTTTCTAAAATGTTTGATGACAATGGACACCTAAAAAGTAATTTGTAATAGCTATATTTAAAAATAAATCCTTCCTTAGGAAATAATGATCTATATGTTTACCATATTGATTTGGAAATAGATGAACCTATGTATTCTAGGCCAAGAAGATATTTAAATAATCATGACCAAAATTTAAACAACTTTCACATTATTGTAAATATAACAGACGTTGATGATAATTCAAACAACATCCCTAGTAAATATCTCGTTGATTGATTTGACAGATAATTTTAAAAAAAAATTATTATGACATTTAATTTTAATTTAAATATAATTCTAAAAAGGTTCGGGAGACGTTCCTGTAGAAATAAATGATGAAAATCAAAATTATGAAGAATGCAAAAAAGATAAAAGTTACAATAATTATTTTGAGATTATCTTCTTTTTTAAAATTCCATGTTAAAATCTTCTTTATTAAATTTTTATTCGTATCGCCAAATAGAAATGATAGATGATAGCGAGCTCACCAACATTCTGGTAAAAAGTGGTCCGAAATATAATTAATTTCAATTTATTATATAAAATTAATCAAAGATCAGTAACATAAGTTAAATTGCACCATTATAATGTATCAGGGAAATTCATATTATAGTAAAGACACATGTTTTAAAACCATATTTATAAGTTTTTTTAAAATTAATATTCCACCTCAAGAGTCTCCACCAATGTGGCATTTCTCAAAATTAGCTAAAATGCCCATTAAAAAATATATATTCATTTTTTATAACTTCTAAAATAAGGTTTGAATTGGATTCCTTTAAGATATTCTAGCAATTTTTCAGTGCATTATTCACCATAGGCAAGGCTATTGAGGACGAATATTTTTTGTGAGGGGAGACCGGGATTATATGGCAGAGATTTTGCATTTTTGGGATATTTCTTTTTAATCACAAAATAAATTAACTTTTTATTTTAATTTATTTTCTTTCAAAATTATAAGCATTTTTATGAAGCTAAATAAAATAACAAATTGATTTGTTTCTAAATACCATTTTTAGCAAACGAAAACATCCTTTTCTATTATAATGGCGCGGCTCGAATTTTTTCAAAAATATTTTAAGCCCCAGTCTAGCCCTACTCGATTTCCTAAATTTTTTAAGCATATGCCAAGTCCCATCTAATAAGGCCAATTTTCTGAACTCTGTCGAGGTCACAATTTTCCCCGTCCCCCTTGAATCGATGTAATGGATATACATGTACTTAAATAATGGATATACATGCACTTAAAAATGTAAGATTAATTCTTGATCTTTAATATTATCTTCCTACAGATTTTTATTATCAAGTTTTTTCCCCCGAAATTTTGGTGATCGAGTTTTTTTCGCCTACTTTTTTCCTGTTATCATATTTGTGATACATTTGAAAATATGGAGATGATCAATTATTGCCAACCATCTAAATGCTTCCCAAAATGTAATTCACATAAATATTTTAATGCTAAAAAATATTTGATTACTCTTGAACATTACTAGCTCAAAAAAATCCAAATTATGGACCATCTAGTACGGGCATCGCCTAGGTTTTAGGAATCTCAAATTACCAATAAATATTTAGTGGAGAAATATAAATTGTATAACATTTCTAGCCCTAAAATTTTCTTAAAAAATATTTTCAGCTAAGCCCTCATTCTGTAACTCATCAGATGTTTATTATCAATATATCTATATTGGGAAAATTCTAAGAGTTGCAAATGATATATAATTTATGAATTTAAGTAGAGCTTAAAATTAGGATTCATATAAAATTAATACAATATATAACCAACATATCGAGTTTAATTCATTTTAAAAGGGATTGTCGCAAAATCGCGTATTTTTTGTCGATATGCAGCCTATTAATTTATATTTTATAAATAAATATATTTTATGTATAATTATTATAATATAAAAGCATATATATATTTATTATATATAAAATGAAAATTAGAATAAAATATTTTTTAAAAATTGATAGAATCAATTATTAAAAAAAATGAAGTATCATTAAAAACATATCCAAAAAGCAAAAAATAACAATAACAGGATCTTAAAATAATTAAAAATTTTTTTAGATCATGGCAGGCATTAAACCATGAAGAAACTAGATTTGATTTGCAAACTATCATTGAAATCTGATGTTTTTAATAAAAACATTCATTTGGATCTCCAGATTTTGAAGATATTTTACGACCTAAAATGGTTTTTTATATATATCAATCTAATTCAATACGTATGGTTACTTTTGGGAAATAATTTAAAAAAATAAGTAACGGATTATATCATATAATAATATATATCTTAAAAAGTTTGTCTAGTCTAGTGAAGTCTATTTTTGGAGAAAAATTAGCACACCTTTTAGACATCAACTTTAAACCTTATGCGTTCAAAGCAGATCGGTCTAGGGGGTAGGGTCAGAAACACCTCCACCCCTAAGTTAATGTCTCCTATTCCACTAACTACCCCCACGCACCAAATCAAAATTGGAAAATCAATGCTACTAACCTACCACCCCTCCAATTTTATTAAATAAATATAGCGCCATAACCTATTTCCTCCAATTTCAATGAGAATGAATCATACACCCCCCCCCCCTTAGTGTGGTAGAAGTTTCTGGGATTATAAAATATTCTAACAGTCATTAATGAAAGCAACTAATATAGTGTTCTTAAAGTAGCGCGCTACTTTTTTCTTTTAGCGGTAGCTTTAGCACGCTACTTTTTATAAAATATAGCGATAGTTCGCTTCTATTTTAGAAAGTAACGAAGTAGCCCGAAATTAAAGTTTTATAATATAAAATTTTTCCATATCTTTTAGGAAAAATTTAAAGTAACGAGTAACGTTTTGTGTCACCGTTACTCAAAATAAAGAAACGCGTTCTCGTTGCATCTTCTTCAAAAAGGTAACGCCATTACTACTTTATAGCAGTAATATTCAATTCAATACTGCATTGCGTACTAGTATTGAAGATTATTTAGTCGCTTATACTTCCTTATCGTAGCTCTAGACGTGGATATGATAGTATGGAAATGTTATTATTGAGTTGTAATAAAAAATAAATAAATAATATATATATTTGAAATTTTAGTCATTATTTTTATTTGTGAAAGTAGATAGTAAAAAATATTTTTTAAAAAAATCTAAAGTAACGTAAAAAGTATCTAATAGCGCTTTTGGAGGTAGCGATAGCGCGCTTCTTTTAAAAGCAGCTTTTAACAACACTAATATATTTAAAAAAATAAATAATATATATTGAATGTTTATCTTTTATATAAGACCATATATCTAGAAATTAATAACAAAATTGGCGAAAATAACTTTTTCTATGGATTTAATTAAATATTATTTAAAAAAATCTAAATGTTGATATATTTTTTTGATAAATTTTAAATAAAGCTTAATCGAAGATTATGTTAGTAAATTTTTTTATATATATTTCAAAAAAGTTTTCAAAAGTAGTGCTGTTAAATAAATGGATTTCACCAATTTTAAATTAAAATTTTACCCAAAATAATATTGTGCATACTTAGAGATTTAGATGTCCAAACATTTCTGCCATCTATGAGCTAAATCTCCAGGCTTGCGTAATATTTTTTAGCAAAAATATTGGGCTAGCCGTTTTTATAGTTTTTAAAATAGGCTCTCATAAACCAGTAATTTATGTGGGCCCATATTTTTCTTGAAAAATTCAATCATATACAAATTCTTAAAATAAATAGTTTTTAAAAAATATTTCATAGCAATTAAGTGAATAATTATGAGCGTTTCATATATTTTTCTGAGCATCTTATTTTTTTTTATATCTGAACAAATTCTGGGAAATTTAGTTTTTAATCTGAACATTAAGAAATATTCTGATCATTAGGTGTTTTTTTCTAAATATTTATTCTGAGTCTTTAGAAATTATCTAAACATATACCTGAGTAATTAAATAGGAGTCTTTAAAAATAGTTAAATTTATAGCTATTGTTTAAAAATTTTCGATTTGCTAAATTCTGAATGCCTTTTATTGTTAATAACTATTTCCATAAAGAAATGCCATATTAAAATAATAAAAAAACAATTAACAAATTGGGTATATGATATTAATATTACATTGTATATTTTGAGTAGTAACAAATTTTCATTGTTTGGTAAAAAATAACAGTAAAGAAATTAATATATCAGAATGTATCTTTAATATCATTAAACAATATTTATAATTCTATAATCTTATGTATTCAAAAAACGTGTTTTATAAATCTTAAAAAAGAGCCTTACGCCATTAAGATATTATATTTTATATAAATCTTTTATAAAAAACCATAAAATTTAAATAATAGGGAAAGTATTTATAAATATAATTGAACTTTAAAAAATGGTAATATGAGAAGTATATTTATAAGATTACTAATTGCATTTAAATAGTATATTAAATACTGTGATATTTTTACTATACTTTTTTTGTATCAATAATTATCAGTAAATTTTGTGTTGTGTATCAAATTATGATTAAAAATAAAGTATAAATCTACTTTAAGCGCAAGAGATCAATGTAACCTCTTAAAATAAAATTCAAAGAATTTTTTAAAAAGGGACTAGTTTTTAAAAGCCATGATTAAGAAACTCTTCCTAAAAAGTTTGATTAACATGATCTGAGTAAATAACAAGTTAGTGAAATAGAAAATGATAGTGGTATGATGATTCATTTTAAAACAAAATTTATAAATTATTTATAAAAAAAATTGATTCGAAATGAGCATTAAAAAAATTTAATTGAATGTTCCCGTTTAACGCGCCGATACTCCTGAAATGTTAATAATATTTGGTTTAGCGTATCCTTGCAGGAGTAAGGGGGTGGGGAAAAATGCGGAGAAGAGGAAGCAATGCGGTTAAAAAAAGTGACGAGAGTTTTGAACGTGGTTTCAATGTAGGAGTCGTTGGCCATCAGGCACTGGGGGGAGGGATCCGTAGGAGTCGGGCTGTTATAATTGGCGTGTTGAACAGTCGTTCCTGTCGTGAGATTTTTTATTAAATCGAGTAATATATAAATAAAAAAATTTGAATAAACTTTAAGGATTATATTTTAATAGGGGCCATAAAGCAATCAATCCTTTATAATAGTTTTGCTTTTGTTAGATTCGTTAAAAATCAAATGATAAAGAAAAGAAAACTTAAAATGAAATTTAAAAAAAAGGTAGTAAGTATAATAACTTAATCAATTCTGTTTTGCCCGGTATTAAAAATGAACGCTCATCGTTAAAATGATTATAATCATATTTTTGGAAGATTTTTAATATATCGAAAACATATTTCAATGTTTGGGTTCAATTAATCCCTTCAAAATAGATTAAATCATGTAACTTTATTGCAATTGAGAGCTCCAGCACATTTAATTCACTGATGTGGAGGAGGGGTAATTTAAAAATTCGTCTATCATCAATTCTAGCAACAAAAAAATCAAAAAACTTGAGTGCCATACCATTTCTCATAAATAAAAATTTTGATTTTTGTTTATATAAGCACCACTTTATATTTGATAAAAATAAAATTTAGGCTGATGTTAATTGACATGGGCTCTTATTTTCTATTTTTCTTAAGTCGATGTAAATCAGTATATATTTTGAATGTATTCAGATGCAGATATATGGTCTAAAAAAGGCAATTAGATCAAATATACTTTTAAACTAAATATTCATGTTGTAAAGAAGTTCGTTTTTTTCTTTAAAAAATATGGCCCTTTTATTTTTGAGAACTTTTGAACGTGTTCCTTTTTTTTGAAGAACCCTTTTGTGTTTTACGTTTGTTCAGTTTTTAAAAATATTATTTTTATTCATTGAAAACAAAAAATATAAATCAGAATTTTTTAAGGAAAACGGGTTATTTTTAATCATTTATATCACATTTGAATCTTTTCCGCCACTATTTGTCCTATAGTATAGTTTATTAATTTGTATATTATTATTTATATTTTATAAATTAGCATAAGTATGGATGTTTTTATATCAATATCTGATTCTGAATAAGGTGAAATAACACTATACCATGACCCAAATATAATAAATACTATGCAGTATCCTATATTCAAGGAAGTAATTCTATCGTAAGCAAATGTAAAATGTATCCAA
This sequence comes from Gordionus sp. m RMFG-2023, assembly GCF_954871325.1. NCBI lineage: Eukaryota > Metazoa > Nematomorpha > Gordioida > Chordodea > Parachordodidae > Gordionus > Gordionus sp. m RMFG-2023. The sequence goes on along the minus strand of NC_088775.1, from coordinate 40,610,693 downwards.
AAGGTATAATATCAGTTTCAAATCTTCAAGTTCTAACTTAAAATTTAAAGAGACACTTTTGATTGTAATATTTATAATTTTATTTGTTGTATGGCTTATTATTATAGATGTATAAAGTAAAAATCATTAAATGTTATATATTATATACATAGATATTATGGATGTATGATGTACCGATATTTTATATCAGATCGGGCCGATATTTCACCCATTTTAAATATCGGTTATTGGCAAATATTATAAAATTTTAAAAAAAAGTTATATCTATAAAACCATATATTTTTATAAATAAAATCGAAATCCATTTTTATGTTTAATTTTTTTAATAGTAATAATTAGTTAATAAACATTCTGCCATATGTTATTTTTTTCCGCATTCTGTTTATAAAAGTATGCAATAATCTCTTCAGAATCTGTTTTTAGCAGGGATGTGAACCCTTCGACAAAAAAAAGGGTACAGGAATAAAATTTGAAAGGACCCGGGTCCAGGGAACATAAAAATAAAGACTCAAAATAAGATTTTTTTTATTCATTTATTATTATACTTCAATATGTCGTATTGGGATATGGAATCTCGTGGGATTCGGAATCCCAACGTGGGGATTCGAGATCTTGAATCCCCACGTTTTTTTTGGAATCTTTTTTTTAAATTAAAAAAAATATTTTTATTATATTTTTTATTAAATATTTTAGCTTTATATAAAAATTTTAATATTTGGAGAATTTCTTAAGAATTTAATAAAATCTTTCTTATCTTTCTTTTTTATTACTTTAAATGATCTTTCTTTTCTTTCTTTCATTACTTTCCTAAAATTTTTTATTTTAATATTTGGAGAATTTCTTATGAATTTAATAATCATACGTAGAGTTGTTAACATTTTTCTTTCATTTTCCTTCAATTTTAACTATAATCTATGTCTTCTGGTGGTTTAAATCATGAGAGGGTGGGGGTAAACATTTTTCCAAAAAAATATCTAGACAAAGGTATTAAATCCTCTCCATCTTTCCCGATGTCGAAATCTTCAATCGATTTCTGTTTTCCTAAGAATATCCCAAATCGACATATTTCTTTCTAAAGAAAAAGTATAACTAGTAATTATTAGTCTTAATGGGCATGGTGGGCAAAGTTTATTCCACTAACTTTAGGTGGGAATTGATTGTTTCTTATAGAAATTACTGCTTTCCACATAATTAACTATTAAACATGCCGTTTATACTTTTGAAATTAATTTTATCACTTAAAATATTTTGGAGTATTTGACCGTATTTGACCAGGTCAAATACTCCTCCGGTCAATTGACTGAATTTGACCGGTCAATTGACCGAATTGCCAACCCTGATAAAAAGTATTCAAAAATCATCTTCAAAACCTAGTTTATGGTGTACATCCTATCTGTTTTTAATTAATTTTAGACGATTTAAAAAGTTTGGAAATTTGTTTTTGTAAGGGCTATGTGTGGAATAACTATAAGCAGAAGCTAATCTGATCATATAAAACTTAGATTGTTTCAATCTAATACGGAAGACTGGAGTTATTTTATTCCATAAAAAATAAGTGTTATAAAAATAGACTTAGCAAATTTTTCAAAATATAGAATTTTTAAAAATATTATGGTTTGTCAAGTGATTGATTTTATATAAACTTACAAAAACAAAAATGTCAATCTTATCCCTTTTCATTCATTATTGCTTTAATTTGAATCCCTTATTTTAGCCTTTTTGAAAATTATATTATTTAGTTTATGAATAGAGTACTAAGTTTATTTTTAATTAGATTTGCTTAGCCAATTAGGGAGATTCGGAATATTTAAAAAAATATAATTTAATAATTTTTAAAAACGATGAAAAAAAATGAATAGAGTTTAATTTTATTTTTTTATATAAAAAAAATAGCTAGATTTAAAAAAAAATTGGTGTTGTTTTTTTCGTTTTTTCAATTTTTTTTTTTCAAAAATTTTAGGAAAGTAATAAGAAAGAAAGAAAAATTAAAATATGGGTTATTGCTTAAGTCGGGTATATTATTTTTTTTGTTATTTTTTTTATGTTATTTTAAATTAATATAGTATTATTTGGTGATAATTTTTTAAAATAATGTAGCATATTTTTATTATATCGAAATATAGTATTAAATGAGTCAATTTTATTCATTAAATTGAAATATAGTCTTAAAATCTAAGCAATTTTAGGAAAATTAGCATAAAATCTTAAATTTTCATCTTTAAAGTTTAAGTGATTTTTTTAACCTTTGTTGGGAAGGGTTAATTCGAAATAAATTGAAATATATTATTGAAATTTATACAAAATAAAAATATCGAAATATAGTAATAAACGAGTCAATTTTATTCATTAAATTGAAATATTGTATTAAAATGTATACAGATGATTATTAAATTCATAAGAAATTCTCCAAATATTAAAATAAAAAATTAGGAAAGTAATGAAAGAAAGAAAAGAAAGATCACTTAAAGTATTAAGAAAGAAAGAAAAGAAAGATTTTATTAAATTCTCCAAATATTAAAATTTTTATATAAAGCTAAAATATTTAAATATTTTTTTTATTTAAAAAAAAGATTCCAAAAAAAACGTGGGGATTCAAGATCTCGAATCCCCACGTTGGGATTCCGAATCCCACGAGATTCCATATCCCAATACGACATACATATTCGTAATTTACAAATGAAATAATTTATATTTTGAATGTTTTATTGTCGCACAATCATAATATCCTCAAATATCATCCTTGAGATTTCCACAATATATATTTCAAAGATGAAAATTCACGTTCTACCCATACCTAAAATAGATGATTATCTTTATAAAATTATTGTACTTGTGTCGCCGGTACATTCATGAAGATTCTAGATAAAATATATAATTCTGGATATATTGAAGAATTTTCTTCCCAGAATATTAAAATATTTATATCCCTATTCTCTTAACTTCTGAGAACTTTACTATTAAAGATGCAATAGGCATTTTTTGATCCTCCTTTCTATCTGATGATAATTTGATTTTTTTTTCTATATCTAAAAGTAAAATTTCAAGATCATCAATGTTGCTATCATTATTATTAACACTACAACCAATAGGTATTGTCGTACCCTCCAATATATTGTATATAATGGAGTTGCTTATGCAATAAATCCTTAAGATGGTCTTTAACCATTTGTTATTGCTCAATACTCAATAAAACTTGATATCGAGGGTCTAAATATATAGAAGTATACAACACTATTTTGTAAATATCGTTGAACTCGAATTTTAATGTTTTCTAATATTTCGTATAAGGACTGTTTTCTAAATCTAATCGGCATCTAATCCATATGCCTAAAATCAAATAAACATAATTGTTCTGATTGTAATCTTATTATTGTTATTTTTAAAGGAACTAATACATTAGTAAGGTCCCCTATTTGGCACCAATCATCTTCCGACAAAATGACTTTACATGCCTATAATAAAATCATTACAGAAATCTTTCAAACTTAATAATCGATCTAGCTTCATATCATATAAATTGAGGATCATCGTGTTGTGCATTATCATTTAAATTAAAATATTATTACTTGTACTACAAAATAATTCACTTTCAAAATAATCAACGTATTTCTATAACATAGCATATTAATAAATTTACATAATAAAATATTATTACACTGGAAAATAATTTATGATATCAATCTCTAAATAAAATGGAAGTCCAGGAAGAAAAGTGAAAGAAAAACGCGAAGATAAAATAAATGATTCCACAAAAAAAGTTAATAAAATTTATATTATTTTTTAAAAAAATATTTTTATGACACCTAGAACCCTTGGACCCTCCACTTTTAAAAAGGGTCCGGGTTCAGCCAAAATACTAGGGTTCAGTCGGGTTCACATCTCTGGTTTTTAGTGAAGCTAGTGATATTGACAGTCCCCACCACCACAGACTGACCTCTGATAAATTAAAAATTTTGGTATTTCTAAAAAGAAATCTTTGATATATTAATTTTAAATATTAATTTAAATATTTATTTCAAATTTCATAATATATTTGTTTATCACTTATTATGTAAATAGATTATTGTTATTACTTATTATATAAATAAGTGATTTATCAATAAATATATTTTATATACTTTTAGAATTGCAAATGAATTGTATATAAACTATAACTGATCATTATTATATTTAAATGACATATGTTATGGTATAATTAAATTATAGATGTTATACTAATAAAAAATATATTAAAAATTAAAACTATTGGTATCTTTACAGAATACAAAATTAGATATGATATGGGATCGGTAATCGGCCGATATCAATTTAATATCGGGAATATCGGATCTGATCGGCCTCCAAAAAGTGGTATCGGTATACCCCTAATAGATATAAAATAGTTACTATCTTTTTTAATTTATTTATTTTTAATGTGATTCTTTGAAATTATAATCTAATTACTATTATTTTAAAATTTATATCAAGGGTTTTTGAACACAATTTAGAATATTATAAATTTATATTGATATAATAAATAAAAATATTTTTTATTCACTATATTCAGGGTTGGGTAGTATCGCAAATACTTGTATCTTAAATATATTTTGGTGAATTTTGAAAGTAGTATCTTGTATCTATATCTTTAAATACATTTTTAAAAATGAGTATCTTATCTTAAACTATTTGTAAAAATTACTTTTTGATATATTCAAATGCTTATTTATTTTAAAAATTTAAATATTTAATGTAGGGAAGTACCGATATTTTTTATCAGATCAGATTGGGCCGATATTTCATCTTTTTAAAATATCGATTATATAGTGATAGATAATCGATATTTTAAAAAGTCTATTTCAAATTTCATAATATATTTATGTAAATGGATTAATGTTATTATCTAAATAGGTGATGATTTATCTATAAAAATATTTTATATTAAACTATAACTGTTCATTATAATATTTAAATGACTTATATTATGGTACAGTTAAATTATAGGTGTAATACGATTAAATATGAGATGAGTAAAAATGGCTCCATTTGAGCCAATTTTTAAAAATGGCTAACTCAATATTTTAGCCAAAAAATGTTGCCTAGGCCTAGAGATTTCGCTAATAAATGTCCAAAACTTTCTGCCATCTATGAGGTAAATCTTCAGGTTTACATAATACTTTTCTGGTTAAAAAATCAACTCAAATGGAAAGATTTTGCATCACTAGATGCATGCATTAAAAATTAAAATGTTTAACATGTTACAGAATTGTGATATCGAATCGGTAATCGGCCGATATCATTTCAATATCGGATAGGATCAGCCACCAAAAAGTGGTAGCGGTACACCTCTAATTTAATGTAAATCCGAGTTAAACTATTAAACATTCTTTTCAATTTCTTCACCAATAATTAATAACGTCCTAATGATATCTTCCACACATAATAATCAAATTATTTTAAGGTTATTAATATTAATATTTAATAAATTAGGAATTGGATTTTAATTTTGTTATAAAAACAAGTATACATGATTTACTTCAAATGGAATTAAGTTTTTTCAACAACTTATCGAAATTGAATTGAATAAACGATTGGAAATATAATTTAATTATGAAAATTTCTTTTTAGCCACCATTTCAAATGTTCTAAATTAAATAAGTTGATAATGATGATAGAAAAATATATTTGTAAAATAGGTTGCTTGATAAAGCGCATGCTATTTTTAAGGGAAAGCCCGTGGCATTACTAGCCTTTACAATTATGTGGGGTTCAGAATTTTTTCTTAAAATAATATCTTTGAAAATAACTTTCCTTTAGCTAATAATTTCAAAATAGCTTCTTTTTTAAAGGTATTTGTAAAAATATTTCAAAATTTTCAGGGGCTTGAGCCACTGTGCCCCCATACCTATAGTGCCGCTAAAGAATGCATTTGGCACGCCTACATATTCACGCTCTTTTATTGAAGAGGATAATTATTTTAGTTTTAATAATATATATTCTAAAAAATAATTAGGCTAATGAAATTGAATTGGAAATATTAAATTATATTAAAGACAATATATTTATCAAAAAATAAGGTTTGTTTTTTTTCCAAAAAAAATGGTTAACTTGTTTTATATAATTTAAATAAAATATTCAAGATCATACTTATGGATTAATCTTAATATTGGATTATATAATGTTTACAGAAGATTGAATCAATACTGTATAAAATATCCAAAAAATTTTTTTTACTTTTTTCTTATAACATAAACCTTGACCTACTAGATTTAAGAAGAAAACATTTTAAAATTAAATTATAAAAATCCTTAGATACTATTTTTTAAGAGAAACTAATAGAGAACAATCTATAAATAAAATGAAAAGGCTAAAAATTAAAAAAATAAATCCACAAATATTTTTTACTCAAAATATCGGATGATAGGTTTTTATAAAATATTTTCAATCGGATCAATGAAAAAAAAATTGGGACAGCCCTAATTTAGTATCGTTAAATAAATAAAATTTTTAATAAATCAAGTAACCATATCTACAGCAAATTAAAAATTTTATATAACATTTAAGAGTTAATAAACATTAAAATTTATCATATAAAGTGTGATGTTCGTATAAAATTTTTTTTATCTTAACCAGGTATTAAATCACAATATTTGGATATTTGTAATTGTAAAGGACACATTAATGGCTTATAAAATTTTATAGATATATATCATTTTATATTAAATGAGTAAACTGATTTTTGAGTAGGGGGGAAATAAGAGGTAAGGTCTATTTTTTTAAGATTAAAAAAATTGGCATTTACTTAGGAAACTATACTAGCTTTTGCAATCTATAATGACCAACTATACTCTTTTACAATAAAATCTATAATGACCACAATTCCAAGAGTAGGAAGAATGGCCCATTTCTGTCAGTGTGTGTCATAAAGTAATTATAACGATTCTTTAATAAATAATTGACCTTAAAATTGCTAATTATTTAGTCAATAAATATAAATTATATAGTCCCTGTTCGAATCAGTCGTCTAATATATTTTTCTTTAAATACAAATATAATCTATATCAATTTAAATGATAGCATAATTTTAAAAATTCGTCATTCAAAATGATGAAAATTTAAAAAATCAAGTTTACAAAAAAAAATATATTATAATTTTTATTTTTTACTTAACAATTCGTACATGACAAATTTGTCTTCGCGTGACATGATACTGTATAAAAACTGAGAATTTCTAAAATGTATAAATAAATGTAAAAATATATTGTTTTAAAAAAGCTTAAACTATCGTGTAAATAGCCTTAAATAATCTACAAATCTAAGGCACTGAGTTATTTTTAAAGACTAAGATTAATTTTAAAAATAAATCGCAATTAAATCATTATTATTCATTCCTAATCATTGTTGTAATCTCATAATACTACTTAATTTTGTTGATTATTTTTTTTGGGGGGGTTAATTGATTTTTATTTGCTTTTCATGGATGTATTTTATTTTTATATGAAAAAGAAGAAAACTAAATCATTTTTATTTTCGCGTAAAAAATATTTAAAAATTATATATTATTTTTGTTCCCATTTGAATTATCATTCGCGTTTTTATTGATAAAAATTATAAATAAAAAGTTTTAAAAAAATACTGTTGCGTCCTATTTAAAATATAGTACATAGTCATATAGTAGATTATAAAGACAAACTTGTTTTACAATAATTAGTGGCGTCCTTTAAAGAAATCAAAAAAAGAGGGTTAGGCAGCTCAACTAATTACTACCCTAACGATCTAAATTTTTTTTAAAGTAAAATTCAGAGGATAAAAGTAAAATATATATTTAAACTTTTTTTAAAAATTTACTTTTATATAACAATAATTCGTCGGTCTAGAATTGGAGTACTCCATTCGACATTTTCAAAATTTTGAGTTAAAAGTGGATAATAACTTATTTATTCCCAATATATATATAAACTAAATTAAAAAATATTAATTTTTGCCAAAGTTATAGCACTGTCAATTTTATGCTATTTGCATATAACGATGTAATTTTTGCTTCATATGCATGGCCTATCCTATTATCTTATTAAATCATGAGTTGTATTTCTCTCCTTTTTTAATTTTTTGCCATTTCATATTGAATTGTAAAATATTTTCATTCCATATCTATCCTAAATTATTTTAATGTCAAGGTAAATTTTTTATTAATAATTGTTTTTAAAAGTTATTATAATTCATTATTTTGATATTTATTCTTCAATATAAAACAAGATTTATACATTCAAACATAAAAAAATATAGGACATTGAGATAGTTAATTTTGACGTATCACATAAAGCATTAATATGCTCCAAACATAATTTTTTTCCCCATATTTGAAAAATATATTTCATTTTTTCATTTCCTAATATATTGCATATGGATTACTTCAAAAGTCAGGACAATCTGATAATTTTTGTTATACTTCTAAATACGGCTTTATAAGTTTAATTAATAATTTTATATACGAAATTATTCCTTGTAGTGGATATTTTTGTGTTTGTTATATTATGTGAATTAATTGATATTATTAAGAAGTGTGTAAGACCTTCTTAAAATTGTATCATTTTTTGTCATTCAATACACTATATCTAACCTACCTTTAGTCATATTATAAAATGTTATCATTTCAGGCTTGCTTGAATCATTTTTATCAATATTTTTATTATGGTGAAAAGTTGGTAGCATTATGACTGACATCCTTTTTTTTTCTTTGATATGATAATAATTTTATTTTTTATGAAAAAGGATAATTTAATTAATAAAGATGAATGAACAAGATATTTGTAATTACAATAAACACCATAAAGATTATGTTTAAACTAGTGTTGAAAGAGGTATGGATAAAATTATAGACAAGTCAAAAAATTTTAGTCATATCATTTGACCTTCAAAATGTTATAACATTACCAAGATCTGATGGGTCTTCATATTATAAAAGAAAATTGCCTGTTTATAGTGAAACTATATTGTAGTCAAGACAAATGTGGGTATTGTGCCATTTAGCATCAAGACCAAGCTGGAAGAACTGGTAATGATATTGCTTGCAGTATGGTAGCATTGTGATATTAAAAAATTTTCCAGTGGGCTGATTCCTGTGTGGCCCAAAATAAAAATTCAATTATAATTTATGCTTTAAAACATTATTTAGCTAATACAATGTTATAGTATGCAGCTGATAGAGAATGTATGGAAAAAATTATTAATTAAATATTTATTTTATTTCATATTCATTTTTATTAATTGTTAGAATAAATTAGAAAAAATAAAGAAATAGTGTTAATTTGATGATTTGATTATTTTGAGTTTATTAAATTCTAATAAAAAAATGTAATTGGAGCATTTTAAATAAAAAAAATCATAAAGCATTATATTTCTTCACTTGCATTTTGATTTTATCAAATAAATTTTATATTTAAATTTTTGAGATTATAATTAATTAATAAATATGATAAATTATTTGTGAAAGTTTTAATTAAATTGATTGACAAGTTTTTCCTATATTTGATTTTAAACTTTAATGTTGATTTTCTCATTTCAAACAATTGCGCAAGTGGAGCACTCCAATTCTAGACAGACGAATTATGACCGTATTCGCTCTTTTATATTTATTGCCTAACTAATATTTTTAATAAAAGTTTTAATTAATTTTTTATAATTTTTTTCAATAAACGTAAAAATCATATTTATATGTTATTATGATAAATACCAATTAGAATGAACCAGAGTTGTTAAGCCCTACTTTAAAAAGTAATGTGCTAGCGCTATCGCTAGTTTTTTTTTAAAAAAAATCAGTAAATAGGTTAATCAACAATTGGGTTTAGAATTGAATATGTGGAAATAATGATTAATGGTTCACCTATTCATTTTTTTTAATGAAAAAAGGTTAGAAATAATAAAAGGATAAAGTAAAATGAAATAATTAGTTAAAAATTTTTGTTTTGAATCGGTTTTTTTAAAATAATTTTAAATTATAAAAGTTTTTGTAATTAATTTTTTGGGTAAGAATTGTAAATTTAAATAATAAGCCTAGAATAAAAGTTCATTGTTAATGAAGGCGTAGATTTCAATACAGGTCTACAAACTCAACCAGAATCAAATCTCACCGATAATCAACAACCAATATAACGGATGTAAACAATCGTGTAATCAATATCAAACTATCAGCCACGAACATTGTCTGTCCGATAACGTAAAATTGGAACGACGCAATATCAAGATAACAACAAATCTATTACTGGTACTACAAAAGGCGCGAAAAAAAGTGGACAGCAATGTTATAATCGTCACTCTGATTCAACTGTAACAATACTGCAACGGCTATCACTGAAGATCAGAGAGGGTGTATGAAGTGAGAAAAAGAAGGAACATAAAAATAATTCTTGGACTATATGTGAGTAATTTATTAAGTTTTTATACGCTGATTGATTTTTTTATAGTTAAGCTTAAAATGTATCATTTTGGCCTGGATTTTTGATTCTTATTACTTAATTTTGCTGAATATTTATATTTTTTGGGGCTAATTGATTTTTATTTGCAATGTTTTCAAGGATGTATTATATTTTTATATGAAAAAGAAGAAAACTAACATTTTTATTTTCGCGTAAAAAATATTTAAAAATTATGCTTTATTTTTGATCCTTTATGAATTATCATTCGCGTTTTTTTATAAAAATTATATAGATAAAATAATAATAAAAAGTTTAAAAAAATATACTGTTGTGCCCCAATAAAAATATAGAACAAATTACATAGCCATAGTAGATTATAAAGACAAGTTTTACAATAATCGTGAATAAATAAAATGTAATATACCCATCGTTAATAATCAAGTTAATATATAATAAAGGTATGTTTGCATATATATATATACCTGCGAAACGAATCCCATAAATGCGTAATATTTAGCCACGGGAATATGGGTTCTCTAGCCTTGACGAGCCAATTGGATCCGAAAGACACTCGATAGGTTTCCAACAGAAAATTGCCAAGTAGTATAAATATTATTGGGTTGAGTGAACTTATGATGGACTGATTGATAAAGTGAATTTGATTATAAAGATATATAAATTCATTAATATATATATGACATTTAAACAAAGTTAGGTTATTTGTGTTAAACACTAATGGTAGTAAAACATTCTTTAGGCAACAGAACTCATAAGAGGAGTTCCATATCATAGGTGATCAACGGTTTGGGAGTTAAGATGGTTTTAGGATTTGGAATAAATGATCATTTTTAAAGAAAGCCAATCCTCCAATCTTATTTATATTCGATCGATATCAGACTGATTATCAGTTCTTGACTTGAGGCGGTCTTTTAGTGTGGTACAGCCCAAATCATTTTATATTTAACCCTTTAATAATTAGTATAAATATTGTATTATATGTCTAATGAAAATGTTCATATTAATTGACATAATTTTATATTTATCAGGAGCAATGCGATATTAATACTGATCTATAAAGATTCCCTATTAGATTATTATTTTTTATAACCTAAAATTATGTTAAATTTTAACCAGAAATTATTTTAAATATTTAATCATGGGTTTGACTAAACTGCAAATGCTTAGGTAAAGTTTTTTGATGTATACTCTATTAATTGAAGTGAGATTCATTTTCTTATGATATAAATAACTTATATAAATTAAATTATTAGATATATTCAATAATAAAGGAATACATTATTATTGTATTTATTTTTATCTAATAATAAAATCCATAAATTTAATTATATTAAAAATAATTATAATTACATTTTAAGTTTCAATAATATTAAATCCCAAAGTTGATGTATGATTATTTTATAGTGAACCATTTCTAAAAAAATTAGACGCGTTCACGTTCACTTTCAAAAAAAAGGAACGCGTTCACGTTCATAAAATTTTATGAAAAACTTTTTTTTTAAATTTAATCTAATATAAATAAATGTCTAATATTTTTTAACAATGTCAAATCGATCAAAAAAGGCACACTTTCAGCCGACCCCTTTTAAAATTGTTAAAAATTTCTGGATTTATATAGATAGGTAAATAAATGAGAAAGCCATTTATTTTAGCTCGCTAGCACACCTGGTTCTCGAGATTAGTGTTGTTAAAAAGTCGAGTTCTTACGACTTGCGACTCGAGTCGTAGAAAACGGCTCTGACTCAAGCCGATCAAGGAGCCGCATGAGCCTACTCACTTAGTCGGCTCGTATAGTCGACTCGCTGGGTCTGCTCAATTTTTTTGTTTTTTTATAAAATCTGGTAAATTAAATTTTGGGTTACTGATTAATGAGTACAAAATTATAATAAGAATATTCATGTCGTAACTAAAAATGGTTCAGGGCCCGAATTCGGCTTCAAGGGTTATATACCTAATTTTATAACATAAAAATATAATTTATATTGTAAAGATGTACCATAGATAAGTGACAATTGTCATAATCGTTGTTTTTAAAGTTTTTACGAATTTTTTTGACGTAAATGGGCTAAAATAAGCCTTGCTAACATGTTTAAATAAAATTTTAGTGAAGATGTACCCTGGATAAGTGAAAATTGTCATAATCGTTGTTTTTAAAGTTTTTCGAATTTTTTTGACGTAAATGGGCTAAAATAAGCATTGCTAACATGTTTAAATAAAATTTTAGTGAAGATGAACCCTAGATAAGTGACAATTATCATAATCGTTGTTTTTAAAGTTTTTACGAATTTTTTTGACGTAAATGGGCTAAAATAAGCCTTGCTAACATGTTTAAATAAAATTTTAGTGAAGATGTACCCTGGATAAGTGAAAATTGTCATAATCGTTGTTTTTAAAGTTTTTCGATTTTTTTTGACGTAAATGGGCTAAAATAAGCATTGCTAACATGTTTAAATAAAATTTTAGTGAAGATGAACCCTAGATAAGTGACAATTGTCATAATCGTTGTTTTTAAAGTTTTTTGAATTTTTTTGACGTAAATGGGCTCAAATAAGCATTGCTAACATGTTTAAATAAAATTTTAGAAAAAAACAAAAAAATTGAGCAGACCCAGCGAGTCGACTAAGTGAGCTGACTACACGAGCCGACTAAGTGAGCCAACTACACGAGCCGACCAATGCGGCTCATTTAGTCGACTCGAGTCAAAGTCGTTTTATCGACTAGAAACTAGGCTCGAGTCGCAGCTAAGTCGACTCGGCTTAGCCGTTTAGCAACACTACTCAGGATATAGGAGCTCATAGGTACAAAAAAGAGCCACTTTGGAATCTGTAAAATTTTTAAAATGCTTACACCATCCTTAAAAAGTTTTACATTTTTTGATATCTACTTTGCTACGATAGCGAATGACTTATTAGCTCGAAAATGTATAACAGCTGCAGTAAAAACGACTATTTTATTAGGCATATTATCGATTATATTTTAAGGATATTATTTTACAAAATAAACTGTTTAAAGCAATCTCTCTTTCTGAGTAATATTTTTAACTTGTCCGTTCAGATTATTCTAAAATAATTCAAACCGTCTGCAGCTTATTATTTTATCGTCTGTCTACCAATAACATCCGGGATTTGGAGTGCAAAAACATATATTCTAGGTGCAGATAAATTAAAATTTTATTCTATATCACAGATGGATGAACCAAATATTAAAATGTTGCAACCCATTTAATCTACAAAGACATGCTTATTATCGCAAAAATCTAAGAAAGATTCTATCCTGGATGACTCAAAATTACCATTCAATTTAGATATGTTAATATGCTTTTCATGCCGACAAAAATTAGCAAACATTCCTAAAACTTCAAATGACAATGTAGATATTGATTCTCCCCCTCATATAATTAATCAAGAGGCTATTGACAACATTAATATATCTACAATCAATACGCCCATTCCATTATAAGAAAACGCTTTTGTAAAAAGAAATATTCGAAGAAAAAAATATCTAGTGTAAAAAAAAGTTTTAACGACTAAAATTATACCATTATCTTCATCAAGTGATGAAAAATTCGATGAAATTCTAGATACCTTAAAAATCAATTTCCCACAGCTGTCAATTACAAATAAATATAGATTATTTATATTATTACCATCAAATTAGACAGTAAGAAATATTGTAAAAGAATTTAATATTTCATATCATATGGCGTTAAAATCAAAAGGTTTAATAAAAGAAAAGGGAACGCCGAATCCTAAACCAGGCAAGACAATAGATGCCACCACCTTTGCTGTTGTCAAAACTTTTTGTAGCAATGTTGAATATAGTAGATCGATGCTAGGGAAAAGGGATTTTGTTTATATAATAAAAACTGGTGAAAAGATTCAAGTCCAAAAAAGATTAATTTTAATTAATTTACGAGAGCCATATCTTAAATTTAAAGATATTCATTCATATATTAAAATTGGACTAATTAAATTTTGTTTCAAATATATTTTAAATTATGGAATGAATATGATTTTATCTATATTTCTATATATTCATTATGAAAGAAATTTATTATTGAAAATTTGTTACATTATTAAGTGTCTAATGGGCATTAGCCCACACCCCTCAGTTTAATTAGTATATTTAATAGAAATTCCAAATTTTTTAGTATAAAAAGTGTAAATATCCAGTTATTGATAAGTTAGCAGCTAAATTTTAACCATAATCCATAATTTCTTCTTGGCGCCAATTTTATATTTTTTAATAACCCTTTAGAGATTTTTTTGACCTACAATATGATATATTTTTTTACTATAAATAGTTTTTGAGATATAATCATTTTAAAAATTTTACAGATTCCAAAAAGGCTCTTTTTTGAACCTATTAGCCCCTATATCTCGAGAACCAGGTGTGCTAGCAAGCTAAAATAAACGGCTTTCTCATTTATTTACCTATCTAAATAATTCCTGAAATTTTTAACAATTTTAAAAGGGGTCGGGAGAATTGTTATCGATTTGACGTGGAATGGCCCATATTAGCCTTGTTAAAAAATAATATAGTTTTATCTTGATAATATAATTATAAATACCATATAATATAGCATTCATAAAAAAATTTTCTTATTAATTTTTAATAAGAATTATTTTTCAAAATTTTCATCTGATAGAGAGGGACGCTTGGAGTTAATACGGCATTAGCTATACTAATAACGCGCTCTACAATGGCAGATGAGGGGGTTGCGGTATAATAATTGATTAACAACTCTTTTAACGTGGGGAATTTATTAAAAACATTTATTGTTTTATTCTTTGCTTCAAAAAATTGAGATAAGTTATCCTCCTCCAATCCATTCTTTACTTCCTCGACAAAAAAAGGATATCTCGAAATTAACAGTTCTTGCATTATCATTTCTAGGGTTTTCAATGCATTTTTTCAATAACGCTATAAGTTTATTTTTTATAGGTTCGTTCTGAGGAAGATTTATCATGGCCATTGAAACTTGAATATTGGAAGTATAATTGCAGAAAGAACATATTGATCTTCATATATATGTTCAAATCTTTTAAAAAATAAAATATATGTAATTAATTTGAGAGTGATAGGTTTAATACTTAAATTGGGAATTTGGATGATATTTCTTCCATTTTAGCGATTTTTTTTAAATTTTCAATTTAAATACAAGTGTTTAGTCCCCTAGTATCTATTAATATTAATTTCAAATTTACTTTAAAAATTTTCTAGGAGATATAAGCCTTGTTCCCAATTTTTAGCGATTTTTGTTTTAGCGATTTAGAACCTATCCCTTTAAAATCATATTATATTATTACTTAAAAAGGTGTTTGACTAAACTGCAAATTCTAGGTAAAAATTTTTGGTTAATGATAGACATTACCAAGTCAACGTATAGCAATTTTCTAAATACCAACCAAATTTGCTAAATACCGACTAAAATTTATTAAAATGTAATAAGACCCTTATTATTTAACATATATTATAACGGAATCACTTGGTAAAGTCCGGCCTCCTATATATCATTCCCCAAGGATGGAACCACCAAGTTAGATTAGAAAAAAAACATGATCATTGCTGGGATTCGAACCCATAACCATCGGATTGGTAAGCGACGCTCTTGCCGCAGAGAGATTTTCCAAAAATCACGATTTTTCATTTATATATTATAAATTTGGTAGTGCCTATCCAAAATGAAAAATAAACAAATACAAATTTGATAGTGACTATCATTAACCAAAATTTTTGATATTTACTTTATTAAATAAAGAGAGATGTGGTTAATATCATTGAAATTTAAAATGTAATTATAATAATTTTTAATATAATTATATTAAAGGATTTAAATTATTTTATTATGAGATAAAAGGAAATACAACTAATAATGTATATTCCTTTATTATTGACCTAGATGATAACCTGTCAAGAATGATGGGGAATCAGATTTTTCTTCTTTACTCTATGATTTTTTTTTGGAAAAACTCTCAGATGGTAGATCCAAGAATTGCTGTCCTAAGGGTTTTTGAGGATTATTATAATAGATAGATTGAGCAGATAAATAATTTTTATAGATTTTTGAAAAGCCCGTCAAGAATGACGGGAAATAAGAATTTTCTTCTTTATTCAATGATGAATAAATTATAAATTCTACCTTTATTTGATGATGAATGAATCAAAAATTTTTCTATCATATGAGATTCTAGCAGTAATATATTTTTTATATTATAAATTACAAATAAAAATACAAATGAATAAAAATTTAGTTTAAAAGATTTTTTATTGTGCACATAAATTAAAATTACTAACGATATACTTCATAAACATATTTTATAAAAAATAGTGGAAAATTTTAGAATAACCCCTCATCTAAATAAATATAAATTTCTGAATCACATCTCATAATATGGGAAAATTTCTGATTCATTCATCATCAAATAAAGGTAAAATTAATTATTCATTCATCAGTGAATAAAGAAGAAGATTCTGATTCCATTTCATTCTTGACGGGATATCAGTTAGTAACTTATATTTTTGATAACGGATTTTTAAAAAATCCTTAAAATATATGTAAATTTAAGACAAGGTCACAACAGGCATTATTTTTTTTTGTTATTTATGCTAAAAAAAATGGATTAATATTTCCTCCATATATACACTTCACAATGGCTTTCTTTATTTCCTTGTGTCCAACAATTACTTGAATCCAGCAATTATCAGAAATTTTTTTGCAATGATTTAAATAACTATGGTTTGCCCATTTAAGTTCAAATAAAGTTAGATGGGAAATGAAATAATTCAATTATTAAAATTAGAGACCTTCATGGGCCTTGATTTATTCATCAGCCCCAGCCCAGGTCAGCAGTACTGAAATTTATTAAAACCCAGTCCCAAGCACATTAGTAATATTATTTATGCTAAAAAAATGAATTAATTTCCTCCATATATACACTTCACAGTGGCCTTCTTTATTTCCTTGTGTCCAACAATTTCTTGAATCCAGCAATTATCAGAAATTTTTTTGCAAATGATTTAAATAGGGCATATGAAAGTTTACACATCAAAAATAAAATAGGATATACTGAAATAAATAGTGTTTACTTTGGTGTTCAGCAATAAATATTTTAAAAACATTATCTAAATAAAATTTGTAAAAAAAAAAAATATTTTACCTGCAGTGGCAAATTTGGTATGGATATTGTGTAATTGCTATGATAATTATCATTGGACAAATATTTTTTAAAAGAACACTATTGATTAAATTTGATCGACGTTTTTTGAGGATTATTATAATAGATATATCTAATAATTTAATTTATATAAGTTATTTATATCATAAGAAAATGAATCTCACTCCAATTAATAGAGAATATATCAAAAAATTTTACCTAAGCATTTGTAGGCTAGTCAAACTAATAATTAGCTGATTTTTTAAAAAATAAATTAATCAAAATAGGTAGTAAATTGCCAGCAAATTTTAGGTAGCATTTAATAAATAATTTGGGCAATATCATTATTCAAATAAAATAACCTATGACCAGGAAAAAAAAATATTTATAAAATATTGAGCAGCAGAAAAAATTTTAAAAAAATCTTTCAGTATTCATATGAAAAACAGAGTTGTTAAAAGATACTTTTTAAATGGATCTAGATACAGATACAACGTCTAAAATAATATCTAGATACAGATTATTTAATCAAAAATCTATCTAGATACAGATACCACATTTTTATATCTAGATACAGGATGTGTAGTATTTATATTAATATTATAAAGTTTTTTTCTTTCATGTTATTAATTGTAGTTCATCTGAGATTTATTATAGTATTTGAAATTGTTAATTATGCACAGACAAGTATTTATATAATATAAACAAGAAATTATTAATTTTTAAAGAAAGTTTTTTTTAACATTTCTTTATGAATAAATTACCTCTTTTTTGTTATCAAAAGTATCTTATAAATTTTAATTGCCCTCATTTTTGTTATTATAGCCTTACAAAAATTTGAAAGTGATAAACAAGTATTCACTTTTACTTTTTGTAAAAGCAAAGGCTATTATTGTATATAACACATATACATTGAAACGAGTGTTATTGATAAACTTACAATAAAAGAGGTTAAACATTCAGAGGTATGCATTGGGCGGATTTTTGGACTAAAAGCCCGCCAACCCAATGTTTTAAAAATATTTAACCCGCCCGCATAGCCTGCCCTTAGTTTTCAGAAAATATATACCCGCTCGCCCTGCCCATTGGTCTAAAATTCCTTACCTGCCCGACCATTAGTCTAAAAAATTTTACCCGTCCGCCAATTCTTTATATAAAAATTTTAACCCAAGCTCGCTTATAAAATTTAATTAGGTCATTATTTCAATTTTTTAAGCATCTAATAAAAAAAATTTCAGCATTACACCTCTACAAATTGGCAATTAGACCCGATTTTATCGTTTTGTTTAATTGAGAATTGTTTTTTTGAAAATATCCAGTTATTCTTTTATTATCTATCAAATCTTCATAATTTACAGGTGAACATTGATGCCGAAGGAAGAAGGGTGTACCACTTTTGTTATTATATTTATAGATAGATTCGCAATCATTGCAGCGAATCCAATCTAGCTTTTTGTCATTTTCATCGAAAATGATTTTAAATTGTTTCCACATTGAAGATTTGAGTTTATTGTCTAATTCAGTATCTTTTAACTTGTTAAAATTATTTATTATTTTTTTAGATAAATATTCTTTATTCATAATATAATTTAAAAATAAAAAATATTTTTTTATTAAAAATTATGTTATAATAAAAAAAATTATGAAAAGGGCAAATATAAAGATAAACAATTATTAGTAAAATAAAATAATACAATGCAGATTGCAGACCCAAAAAAGGAAATTATAATTTTCAATATCCAAAAATGATTATTTATTTTAAGAGAAAAATTTTATTATATTCCAAGGAAATTTTAATACACAAAAAAGTTTATTTATTTTAAGAAAAAAGTTGTGTTTATTACATAATATAGTTAGGTAAGTGTTCTTCACTTTAAAAAAAACGATTGGTATAATAAAAAAAGAAATATTGTCATTGATCATTTAAATAATTATGATTATTTTGGTTTGTTTTTAAACAAAAATTTTAAATATCTTTAACCCACCAACCCATTGTTTAATTTCTTAACCCGCCCGCCTGCTTTCGAAAAAATTTTTGCCCCCCACTTATATGGGCGGGCGGGCCGAAATCCCGCTCAATGCAGACCTCTAGTAAACATAATAAGATTTTATTTTAATTTAATACATATTGAAATTAAATATGGACAAGCAAATAATTAAAAATTATATTGTAAATATAAAATTTGTGATAAAAAATGAAATTTTTTTTGATCTTCTTTGAGAATGCTCAAATAAGATTTTTGATTAAATTTCATCTAAAAATTCTAATAAAAAGTCTTTTAAATATTTGAAAATATTTTAGATAGAATTTCTTAAATATAATCTATTTTGTAATTTTGTATTCATTTATTTCGATAAAAATATGATAATACTATAATTTTTATAATAACTTCGATAAAATAAATAATTAATATTATAATTTATCAAAATATTCCATTGTTCCATGAATTTGATGTGGTACCTTTTTAAAAATTAAGAGCTATTATAATTATTAATATAAATCAATTATAAGGATTACCTAATTACCCGCGATAACCCAACTCCACTCCAAATAACTTTGCATGTGATTGTAAAAGTTAGTAAAATCATAAGGAATAAATCCGTGTAAGAGCTGAATAATATTCCAACAATTTCATCTCTTGAATTAGGGCGCAGATTGATTGCTCAATATTTATTTTTCAAGACTCCAAAAAAATTTTCAATGGGATTTAGCTGAGGTTAATATGGTGGTATTCCATCCTATCTTTATAAGCATCGATAAGATGGCTTCTATGGATAGATGCATTAGTTATTACAATAATTGCATCTGGTGGTAATACACAGATAAGCTCTGTCATAAAATCACGGAATAATAACCCATTATAAGCTCTTTCGATTATTTTATAATGGATTACTTCTCCAATTCCAATTGTACAAAGAATGCTTACATTTTTACCCTTAGAGGATGGGATTTTTATTATTAGACGAACATTGTATGGCGCCCATGCGTAGATTGGTACAGCATGCAAGTTTATTCCAGTTTTATCTAAGAAATATAATTTTTTTCTTTGGATATTTAAGATCTTTACACAATAGATTTGACGAATATTAATTTTCCCGGGAGAATTTCTTCTATCAGGCAACTTGTCAGGTCTTTTTTTCGACAAACCTATATTTTTGATATATTTACTATTTGTTGTTTTCGTTTTTGGACTACCAGGGGGTAAATTATCTATTATCTCCTAGTTAGTAAGAGTGTTATTTTCCATTAATAAGCTCATGATGTATCTTTCAATTATGGAAGAATCTTTTTTCTTACTTCCACTTTTTTGATTATATTCTTTCAAAGGATCTCCATTTATATCTGGTAATGTGTCCCGTGTAAATTAATGGGCCGATGTAGTAGACATTTTGACGTATTTTGCGATGTCTTTAATTTTCATTTGTTCTTTTTCAAGCATTGATAACAATTTAGTAACTATATCTATTTTTTTCTTAATTCCAATATTTGTGTATTCTTTTTGGTCTTTGAATTCTCGTCGAAAATTGGGAGTTTTCATTTAAATTGGAAAAATTTGTATTACTATTGGATAATAAAGATTCTATATTAAACATTTTTTTAAATATTAATGTAAGAAAAATTATTAAATATTTTACTAAAACACATTTTTATTTTAAATTAAATTTCTAACATATTTCTTTTCAACGATTAATCTTGTTGATTAATTGCTTGTCCATATTTAATTTCAATATGTATTAAATTAAAATAAAATCTTATTATGTTTACCCCCTTTTATTGTAAGTTTATTTTTAACACTCGTTTCAACTGTATGTAATACGTTAACATGCCTTATTTATCGTAAATAATTAGCAGAGTTGTTAAAGTAGCGCACTATCTTTTTTGGTAGCTATAGCTAATAGCGGCTACTTTTTTTGAAATTATTTAATTTTTTAGCGCGCTACTGCTACTTTTAAAAAATATAATGAATGTAAGTATAAGCACGAAAATTTAAAAATATCATAATTAATTATAATTTTTATGATTTATTATTTAATTTTGAAATTGAAATATATTTCCAATTTGTATTATAAACCTAAATCACCTGTTAATAATTTAAAATGGCATAGCATATGGATATCCAAATCGTTGAAAGTGATTCAGAGTTAGACAATGATATTAATAAAATGGAAGATACCAGGGAAAAAAAGATTCATAGCAATACTTTCCCATTCCCCAGATTTCAAAAATTTTTCAAGATAAATATTAAAACAAAAACTGGCTTCAAATTTATGTTTAAAATGTAAAAAAAATATTTCCTCAAATCAATCCAGTAGCTATAACCTCAAGAAACACCTAAAGGTAAATTATCCTTTTTATATAAAATAATAATATTTATTTTAAAAGACTGTTCATGCTAATAGTTTTAAGGAAATTGAACAACATTTAAATAACTTTGGCATAGGTGAATCTACATCCAAAAAGATTAATTCCATTCAGACAAAATTAATTAATAATACAAATGCCAATATTTCTCAGAAATTAACTGATAAAGTTATTGTGGATTTTATAATTGATACAGTTCAGCCAATGTCCATGGTTGATAATCCATCATTTGTTATGATGATTAAAACTTTATCACCTGGTACAACTATTTTATGTCGCCAGACACTTGTGAATAAAATAGCAAATAAGTTTAAAGTGATGAAAGATGCTTTAATAGTAGAATTATCAGAGATATCTCATATATGTACCACGGCTGATAGTTGGACACAACAATGTATATAAGATTAAATAATCTCTTGCCCTCAAGTTCTAGTGTCGAGAGATTATTTAGTAAGGCAAAACTGATACTTTCTGATCGTCGCTCTAGACTTGGGGATGATAATATTGAAATGATTTTATTATTAAAATTCAACAAATTACCATAAATATTTAAAATTTATTACATAAATTTTTTTATAATCAAAATTAACTATATTTGAATATTTATAAATGTTGATTTTATATTATTTAAATTTACTATACATTAACATTATATGCAAAATAAAAAAAAAAATTGTTTCTAAATTTTTTTTATAAAAAGTAGCCAAAGCTACTTTTTAAAAATAGTAGCTAATAGCGAGCTACTTTTTTTGACAAATAGCGATAGAGGTAGCGCGCTAATTTATTTGACAAATAGCGATAGCGGTAGCGCTACTTTTAAAATTAACGATCAACAACTCTGATAATTAGTAAGCCATTATTATTAATTTCATCGTAATCTCTTAAATACTTAGTAAACCTGGTGGATAAAATTATTATTTATTTCATTGGTTATTGTTACAATACGTTTAATTATAAATTTGTATAATTTGTGATTTTGTTATCGCCGGGGGGGGGGGGCTAATGGGTTAGATGTATGCTTAGAAACAGAAGGACGCAGGTTCAATTCTGGTAAGGAGCATAAAAACTTTCAAGTTTTTATTCAATGACTGATGTGTAAAGCCATATGGTAAGATGAATTTCGGAGCTTAGAGATGACACCCCGGTCACCGACAGACCTGGACAGCCGGGTGCTAAGGATACCTGTCCAATAAACAAAATGAAGGAAACAAATGAAAATATGAATATGAAAGCTAGGGTGTTCCCTCCAAGCGACGCGCAGGGTGTAGACCTCCATCCTGTGAAAAGTAAAGTAAAGGTCAAAGCAAAGAAGACAAGATTAGCAAGTTTGAATATTGGGACGCTTAAAGGTAAGACGAGAGAATTGGCATCAATGTTGAACAAGAGAGAAGTTGATATAGCGTGCATACAAGAGACGAAATGGAAGGGACAGAAGCCTTTGATGATTGGAGATGGGTATAAATTGTACTATAATGGAATTGTTAGCAATAGGAACGGTGTCGGCATCATCCTCAGTCAAGATCTAACCTCCTCAGTAGTAAAAGTCAACAGGATCTCTGATAGACTAATGAAGATAAAACTCTGCATTATACTACACATCCTTTCAGTATATGCTCCTCAAAAGAGTTGCAAGGAAGAAGAGAAAGATGACTTTACAGCTATCCTTGATGAAGCTGTACATAATTGGTGGTGACTTAAATGCGCATGTGGGGAAAGCAAGAGATAGCTACAAAAGGAATCATGGTGATTTTGGATATGGAGAAAAAAATGATCAAGGAGAGCATGTACTGAAATTTGCGCAAGCCTTCGACCTTACCTTAACCAACATCTACTATAGGAAAAAAGACAGTCAATCTAATAACATATGAAAGTGGTACAAGGAAAACACAGATAGATTACATGCTAATCTCTCGCAGAAGATTAAAAGATGTAATAGACTGCAAAGTCATTCCAGAAGAAGATATAGCCGCGCAACACAAGCTACTAGTCATAATACATCTCAAATAAATCCACTCAAAACAAGATAAAACTGGAACCATGCATCAAATGGGGCAAATTAAAAACAATGACAGATGCCTTTGCGATCAATGCAAACATTGAAACAATAGATTCCTCATAAGTCAGTGAAAAAGGCTTGACAAGGGGAGGTAACAAATCATACAAAGAACTATGGTGGTGGAATGTCAAAACCTTGTACAACCAATAACAGAACAAGAAATAATCACATGCTTCAAGCATATGAAAAACAACAAAACTAAGGGTCCAGACGATATTCCAATAGAAAGCCTTAAAACACTAAGAGATGATGGAATACATCTCACAAATCTATATAAAATACTTGGAAATGAAGTGGTTCCCCAAAAATGGAGGCAGAGCTATCTAGTTCCTATCTTCAAAAAAAAGATTGTCAAAATTACAGGGGCATAAAACTAATGTCACACTGTCTAAAACTATACGAAAAAATAATAGAAATCGAAATAGGAGAGACTCAGTTTGGCTTTATGCCTGGAAGATCAACAACTGATGCTATCCACGCAATTAGGCAAATGAGTGAAAAATACAGGGAAAAGAACAAAAAGCTACATATGGTCTTTCTCGATCTAGAAAAGGCCTTCGATAGAATCCCAAGAAAACTTATCTGGTGGGCGCTACGCCACAAAAAGGTTCCCGAAAAATATATAAGAATAATACAGGATATATATATGGGCCATAAAACAATGGTCATCATCAAGGGTCGGTTCTCAGCCCACTTATCTTCAGATTACTGAGTTGGATAAATATCCTAGAAAAGCACGGACTAAAAGTAAATAGAGAAAAGATGGAGAATATGGTGATAGGAGGAGATGAAACAGAGAGTATTGATATAAATGAATGGCAGATATCGGCAATTGAAAGCTGCAATGGGCTCCACTATACAAACAAACAGCACAATAGAAAAAGAGACAAAGAGTAAAATTAATCAAGGGTAGTTAAAGTGGAGATCTTTATCTGGAGTGCTATTTGACAAAAGAATCCCACACAAATCAAAGGGAAAAATTTACAGTTCCATAGTACAACCAACTATTCTATATAGTTCGGAAACATGGCCAACCAAAGAATCAGACGAGAGAAGTCTACAAAGTATGAAGATGAGAATGCTGAGGATGATTGCTGGGGTAACAAGAAAGGATAAAGTGCACAGTACAAGAATACTAAGTAATTTAAAGGTAGTGCCCATTAAGACTAAACGGTAAACAGACTTAGGTGGTATGGGCACACAATGAGAATGCCTATGAACTACATAGGAAATAAGGCTGTGAGTTTGGAAGTGATGGGCAAACGTAAAAGAGGAAGGCCAAAACTTCAATGGGGCCATAAAGTTAGAGCCAATATAAAGAAGTATAAATTAGATAAAAGAGATTGTATGAATAACATAAAGTGGAGAGAGATGTTGAAGGAGCTTACCACCAGAAAAGGTGAAAGCTTAAGAGAAAAAATAAAATAAATCGTGATTTTGTTATTTTAAATGCCTAAAGTATCACTTTGTATTAATCTAGATTGTTTTTAGACATATATAATATAGATCAACGATTATAAAAAAGACAACAATTTTGTTCAATAAAATATAACTTTCTTATATCGATAACTTTTTAACAATTACCACATTAAAATGATGAATAAAAGACGCCGGATTGGTTATTTGAAAAAAACATATACATATAACACTCCCGCCAGGTTTTAAATATTATGATTGGCTTAAAAATACGAGTATATACAATCGATAAAAAACCTATAATAGGACAGGATTTTATTTTCTTACCCATTTTGACGAAGTCTTTGTTTTATTTTGGATAATATTTATTTTTTAAACTAATTATGTTAATAATAAAAATTGACTTGACCCTATATAGTGGATTGCTCATAAAATAATAAAAGCTATATATAATCTGACTTGTATCAAATTCTGTGTGCCATTTTATTTTAGGTCCTCAACCACCCCCGTCCATCATGGTTAAAGCTACTCCCCATAATATGAACCCTGAGCTAGCCTGCGCGCTAAATCTGATGCCTGCCCTCATCCCCACCCCTTACTCTCAATGGCACTAGAATTTTGCGATTAAAACTTTAACTTTTTTATTTATGACTTTAAATTTAGTTTTAATAATTTTAATACGTGTTTGTTAAATTTTTATAATTATGTATCGTAGTATATAAATAAGGACAATGAATTCTTTTTAAAATGGTTTTCAATGGGCATTATAATTTGGTTTTTAATTAGTTCTATTTCCGTTTCTTAATTTTATTTAATCCAATGGTTCAACTTTTTATAGTAGTAACACCGTCAATAAAATATAGGCCAAGCCCATGATCCGAAAAAATATTAATGTTATATTTCCTTTATATTCCTTGTTTTTTGTAAAAAATGTTTAAAAAATCAGAAGAAAATATTTCATATACATGAATATTTAAACTAAATATTATATAACATTAAAGTAGAGAATAAAATATTTTGAGTTTGAGATTTTTCCCATATATGATTACATAAAAATTCAATGTGACACAGGCCAGGTCTCGTTCTAAAAAATGCGGGAAGGTTCGAGTCAAAATAATCGATCTGTTTCTTATTATCAATGGTAGTGCCTGTATCGGCTAAAAAATTCTGTGTATCTCTATAGTTTATCCTCAAAGGTTATATCACGATAAGAAACTTATATGAAAATAAAAAACATTTTAGTTTAGAGTAGGTGGGATTCTAACTTGGAAGACATAGAATGCAAACATATCCCTTTTTTAAATACATTTAAAAAATAGGACTAATAATAACCAGTCTCTTTATTAAGGGCCATGCTATGGGGAGATGTTTTTCCCAAGGAACCAATATAGTCTTTGTGTTTCAGTTTAGACCATCCACAGTTCGGACCTTAACTAATCACTGGGTCATATATTTTTTCCTTTATTAGAGCAATTCCATTACCAAATTTTATTATAAAATTGCATCTTTTTGGGTATCAACATCTTCCCAATATATTAGTTTGGTGACTTAGATTGGTTTACCTTAGTTGGTAATTATTTATACTTCTTATGAGCTTTGTTTTTGAAAAGAAATACGATATATTCAAACAACTTAAAAATATCATACCTTTTTTCAGACATATAAAAAAATACTTTTTGCCAAGATTGAATGGACTTAGGATTTATTTCCGTCATATTTGCAGTGAAGCCATTATAATTTCCGGAATATTGATTTACTCTATAATTATTGGTATTGCTTGAGTTGTTAACAGATGGGTGGTAGTTGTTAATATTATTTATTATAAAAGGTTGATTCATCATGCAGATATTTCTCATATTGTTCTGGATCCCGTAATAGGCATTAGACGAAAAATGACCTCTTATACCATCATAGTGTACATCGCCATTATGGTCATAACCTGCCTGAATATTTTGACTGCTAGAGCTAGGATCGTATAGATAATAACCACCTTTGACGTACCTGCCTGGATCATTGTAATCTGCATAGTGCTTATTGGAACTTGATCTCTGAAGGTTCGTTTTGATGGGCTCGCAAGTTGTGTGGCGCTGGCTTTTAATTTTCTTGTGCTTTTTACTAGATTCCTTGGCTAGAGCCCCATATTTTCTAATCTTGGCATGATGGGTCCAATTTTGTAAAATGGGTATTATCTTGACTTTTTCAGAGGGGCCATGATTATATGATTTAGAATGATTCATATTGTATGATGTAGCTGGGTTTTCGTCATTCTCGGAATTTTTTGATCCCGGATTATTCGCGATGTTCAATTTATTAAATACATGATCCATATCGTTTACCCGGTTTAAATTGCTGGATGGAAGATCGATCATGCCCACATCAGGGCAAGGGCTAAGTAGTGTTTCATCTGATTCAGGAGTGACTAGAGAGCTTTCAGTGATATTGAGATTCGATGCCAAATCTATGATAGTCCTGATCAGTCGAAGAAGGGAAGTTTCTGGTATTATGGATGAAAACAGTTTTGTAAATTATTGCATAAAATTATAAAATGTTGGTACAAAACTCTTGCACTTTTAAAATCATTGTTGAAACTAACTACAAAATTAATATGTGTTTAAAAAAAATTGAACCCAAGAAGAGATTTCATGTTATATAGTTAACTAAAGTATCATAAATTTAAAATAAAGAAAATATATATAAGTAAATATTTTGATTTAAAAACATAATTTTTAAAAAATCTTATTCCCAATATCAGGGCTTCAAACTGAACCTTTTTGAGAACCTAAATCTAAACCAATTTATCAAAACTAGACTTACAAAAAAACGAATAGAATCGAATAATAATATTATTCGTATTCGATTCGAAGCTATTCGTATTCGTACGAATCGAATAATTTATTAATCGTATTCATACAATAAAATCATTATTCGATTCGATTCGAAAATTTTTCTAAAGCTTATAAAAAATATATAATTTTTAGCAAAAAAAATTATAAACAGATGTAATGTTTTAAGATGACACTGAATCGAATA
This sequence comes from Gordionus sp. m RMFG-2023, assembly GCF_954871325.1. Classification (NCBI taxonomy): domain Eukaryota; kingdom Metazoa; phylum Nematomorpha; class Gordioida; order Chordodea; family Parachordodidae; genus Gordionus; species Gordionus sp. m RMFG-2023. The sequence continues at coordinate 40,582,262 of NC_088775.1, read as the reverse complement.
ATTTATTAATCGTATTCATACAATAAAATCATTATTCGATTCGATTCGAAAATTTTTCTAAAGCTTATAAAAAATGTATAATTTTTAGCAAAAAAAATTATAAACAGATGTAATGTTTTAAGATGACACTTTTTAGGATTCTCTAAACTAATTGTCATTAGCATATAAAAATTTACAGAAAATAAACGATATAAAACCCAATGATTTCATATACGATTTTTAGAATTAGAATTGCTTATAAAAAATATTTAAATTATTTCTTCAATCTAATCAATTTATTAAATTTTCTAAAAATGTACAATAATCTCATTTTATAAACATCAAAATATAATACACAAAAAATATAATTATGCTAGATCCGAATTTGATAACCAGTTTTTTAACCATAAAATCTTTCTAATAGTTTCCTCCTTCAAAGACATTCTATTTTTCATTATCTGAGAACAACGGCTCACAAGAAGCCGAAGATCCCTGAATTGACAATATATCAGTTGCCATTTTCGATAACACAGGAAAACGATCCCCATGCAATCTCCACCATTCTAGCGGACTTTTATTAGAACTGATTCTTAATTCATTAAGATATGTTTCCACCTCACATATTGATGAGATGTTATTTTGTTTGAAAATTTTATCCATGTTCTACTGTACTATTGCGCTAACTGATGTTGTATTGATATTATACTTCACTTAGTCTTCATTATATACATCCTTAAATTTTTCTAATAGAGTTGTTGTATCTATGTTATATGATGTTGGTAGTTGTTCCAAAAATTCCATTTTTAGTTTAGAATTTAATATTGTTGATATTATAGTATGAATATTTGTTAAGTTATAATAATTTTCTATTTTCTCAATCGCACGAGATCAAATGAATTTGGCTGTTCGATTAACGACTTGCAGTGGACCCTACAACGAGGGGTGGGGGAGTGGGTCCGAAGCAACTGCTTCAAAAAATTTGAGAGGGGGTACAAAAAAAAATTTTTTTTTAAATTTTTTATTTTAATATTTTTTTTTAAACATCCATCCATAACCAATTGATTTCTGGTTTATGTATGTAATAATAAGATCCCCCCCCCCTTATTATTTAATTTAATATGTATTGACGGAAATTTTAGATTGATGTTTAGTAAATTAGGTTGTTATCCAAAAATATTAACCAAAAAAATAAAATGTGTTAGAAGAAAATATAATATCTAACTCTTTTAATGATCACTAAATTTAATAGTAATATTATTGTGCATGAATCTTCACAGGCACATATGATGGCCGATTATGGAAGGCTTTCACACAACAAAAATTCCATATTACAATTTATAATACCCCAGAAAAAATGTGTGAATAATAACCGTTCTATCATAAGAATATTTATAAGATGTCTAGGTTATTTATTATCTCGTAACCAAGCCTTCTGGGGAAACAGGCAACAATAAGGCAATATGATGAGCCTTATTAAACTCATTGCAGATTCTGAACCTGTACTGAGAGAAAACAAAATAAGGGATTAAAAACGAAATTATATTCAAATCTATTATTATATAATAACATAAATATTCTCATTGAAACCATGAATATGGTTATAAAAAAAATTTAAAATGAGATTGAAATTAACAGGTGCTTTTCAATCATAGTTGATGGCACATTTGATATTTCGAAATCAGAAGCAATAGCTTTGATAGTAAGATATGTTAAAATTAGTGAGACTCCTAAGCCCATTGAAGGACTGATAGACATATATTGTATGGGAAATACAACTGGTCTCGATATTAAAAAGAATATAATATCCAAACTTGGCTTCATGAATTTACCTCTTGAATTCCGTCTCAAACATGAGTGGAAGAATCAATGAAGTGCAGGCTTTGATTAGAGCGGAGGCGCCAAAGGCAGCTTTTATTTGGTCCTATTGTCATCGATTAAATTAAATCATTGTTAAATTATGTCAATCAATAAATGAATTGCGAAATGTTTTTGAATATTAGACGAGATTATATATATTTTAATGGTGTTAAAAGATATGAGGTGCTCAAAGCATGTTAGAGTAATGCACTGACAAAATAGTAACGATTTCTACGCATCAAGAATACCACTCGGTAATATTATCTTATTTGTTTAGATAGAAGCTGGCTATAGTCTTATAAAGCTATTGTAAATTTTTTCTACTTTATGATGCCTTGAAGGCAGCTTTAACAAATTTAAAAAATTCTGAAGATACTGCCACTTCCACTATGGCTAGTGCTATAGTCTCTAAAATAAAATTTTATTTTATTTTATCACTTTGTGTTTTGGATAAAATATTGTTGATAACAAGTTTGGCTTGTACAAAATTTCAAACCATTTCGAAGGATATAAGGTTTGCAATAAATCAAATTCAATTGACAAGAGATTGCCTGATTAATTTGAGAAGTATAATTTTAATTATTGTCTTTAATTATTTTTTAATCCTAATAGATAATAACACTGAATTTTTGGATGTTTTTTTAAAGCACAGTATTTTATGAAGGAGAGAAATCTAATTTTATCATTGAAAAAAAATTAGTTAAACAACTTCATGTTTAGGTCTAATATTATATTTTCTAGCGGGCCTGGATTTTAAAAAATTTTTCTTAACGGGCTTGGGCTTGGTTTGAGCCTAAAATTATTAAATTTAGATTATTTAAAACAGTTGCTAATTTAAAGAAATATTGCCTTTTTTTCTTCTAATAATAATATATTTCAGTATTGTAAATAAAATGATTGCCTATATATTTAAATATTGTTTATTTTCATTAAATAAAAAAAAATTAAACTTTTGGATATGGGTTTGGCCGGGTTTGGGAAATTTTTTTGAAACTTATCATGGGCTTGGGCTGGGCTCGGAGTTTTTTTTAACATTAGATAAAGGCCGGACCGGGCTTGGGCCTAAAAAAATTTTTTTACTGAGGGCCTGGGTAAGGTGTCAAAAAATTAAGGCCCATGAAGGTCTCTGCAATAAATATTGATATAATTATAAATTCTTTCGCTTTCTCTTCCCCCAATTTACCTAAATTATTAATTTAAATATAATTTTTTTTTACATTTTATTTATATTATATATTAAAGATGCAATAAAAATTATTGTTAAAATTTATGGGTGTCAAAAAATAATTGGCCATTTTTTCGAGATGGGGGGAGGGGGACTTTCCAAGGGGGTATTCTGCTTCCATCCCTAAAAGTGTAGGGGCCATTGACGACTTGTTCATAACACCAAAAATTATTAAAAAGAAACCATATAAAATAAAATAATTAAATTTTAGTTTACTTTGTTGGGACGTTTCCCTTTTTATAACTTTATCAGAAAATATAAATTATGTATGATTTGGTAAGAAATAAAATAAAATAAAACGAAATGATATCCAAAGAAAATTTAATTACTTCATTTTAATTATACTTACAATAAAATATTTACGAAAAATTAAGAATATTTATAAATAAATATTTCGAATAATATGAATAGCACAATTATTCGATTCGGAATATTTCGAATAACAAATAATTCGTTTTAGGCCTTTCAAAACTAGAACAAAGAGCTTATGAGATACCCAAGTCTATTCTTAAACAAGAGTTTCTCATAAACCTAACAAAACAAAGAATGAGGTAATTAGCTCTCTATTAAATTGGTAACTTTAAATGATAAGCTAATTAAGGGAAATTCTGAATTCAATTCTTAATGCCAATTGAGAATAGAATTGTATAAAAGATGAAAATTATAAGAGTTTTTTTAGTCACTCTTTCTCTCCTACTTTGCCCCTTAAGCCATATATTTATTTAATTTCCTCGGTACGTAAAATTTAAAATTTTTTGGAAAATATTAATAATTTTTGAAAGAAACAAAATAACGAATACATTTTTTAGTGTAAAATATCCTCACTTCAGAGTTGTTAACATCTTTTTTTAAAAAAGGAGGTCAGCTAGCGCTCCTACCATTTAAAAAGGAGCTAGCTCCCGATCCAGAGTTTATAAAAGAAGTGTGTTCCCGCTCCAACTTTAAAAAAAAGAGCACCGCTTCTTTGATTTTATATTCAAATTATAAAGTATATAAAACAACATTGTTTTATCTATATATATTCATATCAAAAAAAATTAATTATGCAGCAAAAATTTTTTTAATCTTTTGCTTTTAAAAGTAGCAAATTCTAAATTTGAATCTGACAGGCAGCTACCCCTCTCGCCTAAAACCTATTACGCAATATGAAACATACATTCAACAAAAGCACTAGAGGAATAGGAGGGTATTGTATTTTATAAATAATTCTTTAAATTGTTATAATTAGTGTTGCGTAATCGGCTAATTTTAGACGACTACAAAACGGCTTAGCCGAGATTTTAGGTGGAAAAATCGGCTAAGCCTAATTAGGTAAAGCCTAAAAATCGGCTAAGCCTAATTAGGTAAAGCCTAAAAATCGGCTAAACCTAATTAGGCTAAGCCTAAAAACAGGCTAAACCTAATTAGGCTAAGCCTAAAAATCGGCTAAGCCTAAAAATGGGCTAAGCCTAAAAATTGGCTAAAATAAATTAGTCAAAATTCTGCATCGATGTTCAGCATTAATTATTACTTATTTATTTTATTATATTTAATGTAAATATTTTATTATTATCAACAAATAAACATGATATGATTTAATATTTTTTATTTATATTATTATATTTTGAAATGAAAATAAATTTGTTTATTTGATGTTTTTTTAATAAAAAAAATAATATGCTGCTATATTGTAAAAATGTAATATTCTTTTTAATATAATTTATTAGTGATTTTCACAATCTTCTTTGTAAATACATCTTTTATTGAGGAATTATATTATTTTATTAGATAAATAAACAATTTTTTAGGTAAAATCTTTTATCATTTTTTTAAAATTATCTATTTATTATTAAATGAGGTGGATTTTATGAAACTTTTTTGATGTTATTTTATATGATCTTTTTATGAATAATATTTTAATGTGACAATTGTCATAATCGTTCTTTTATAAGTTTTTTAAATTTTTTTGAAGAAAGTATGTTAAAATAACTATTAATAACATGTGTAAATATAAATTTAGTGAAGATGTACCAATGAAAAGTAACATGTCATAATCGTTAATTTTAAAGTTTTTTGAATTTTTTTGACGAAAATATGTTAGAATAAGTATTAATAACATGTGTAAATATAAATTTAATGAAGATTTACCAATGAAAAGTGACAATTGTCAAAATCGTTATTTTTAAAGTTTTTTGAATTTTTTTGACGAAAATATGTTAAAATAAGTATTAATAACATGTGTAAATATAAATTTAGTGAAGATGTACCGATGAAAAGTGACATTTGTCATAATCGTTATTTTTAAAGTTTTTTGAATTTTTTTGAAGAAAATATGTTAAAATAAATATTAAAAACATGTTTAAATAAAAATTTAGTGAAGATGTACCATAGAAAAGTGACAATTGTCATAATCGTTATTTTTAAAGTTTTTTGACGAAAATATGTTAAAATAAGTATTAATAACATGTGTAAATATAAATTTAGTGAAGATGTACCGTAGAAAAGTGACAATTGTCATAATCGTTATTTTTAAAGTTTTTTGAATTTTATTGACAAAGATATTTTAAAATAAGTATTGATAACATGTTTAAATAAAAATTTAGTGAAGATGTACTCTAGATAAGCGTAAATTATCATAATCGTTATTTTTAAAGTTTTTTAACGAAAATAGTTAACTTGCATCGATATTGATTTTATAATAGAAAAAAAAGTTTACCCAAATTTTAAACAAGATTGTCTGGTGAAAATTGGCAAAAAAATAATAATTTCTAACTAAGGATTAGATATTATGATATAAATTTTGTATATTAATTTCTGACCCTATGAACGGATGTAATAAAATGCCAATTTGCTTTTGTTTTTGGGGAAGAATCTATTATTACCATATGTTTTTTCTATGGCATATACTCAGGCAATTTTAATTTTAGAATCTATATTTTTACCCATTTACATCAAAGAAATTTTAAAAATAACGATTATGACAATTGTCACTTTTATATGGTACATCTTCACTATATTTTTATTTAAACATGTTATTATAACTCATTTTAACATATTTTCGTCAACGAAAATCAAAAAACTTTAAAAATAATGATTATGACAATTGTCGCTTATCTAGAGTACATCTTCACTAAATTTTTATTTAAACATGTTATAAATAAAAATTTTAAAATATTTTCGTCAAAAAAATTCAAAAAATTTTAAGAATAACGATTATGACAATTGTCACTTTTCATTAGTACATCTTCACTAAATATATATTTATACATGTTATTAATTATTTTAACATATTTTCGTCAAAAAAATTCAAAAAACTTTAAAAATAACGATTATGAAAATTGTCACTTTTCATTGTATTCACTAAATTTACATTTACACATGTTATTAATACTTATTTTATATATTTTCGTCAAAAAAATTCAAAATACTATAAAAATAACCATTATGACAATGTCAATTTTCTATGGTACATCTTCACTAAATTTTATTTAAACATGTTATCAATACTTATTTTAACATATTTTCTTCAAAAAAATTCAAAAAACTTATAAAAAAACGATTATGACAATTGTCACTTTTCAATGGTATATCTTCACTAAATTTTTATTTAAACATGTTTTTAATACTTATTTTAACATATTTTCTTCAAAAAACTTATAAAATAACGATTATGACAATTGTCACTTTTCTATGGTACATCTTCACTAAATTTTTATTTAAACATCTTATTAATACTTATTTTAACATATTTTCTTCAAAAAAATTCAAAAAACTTATAAAATAACGATATGAAAATTGTCAATTTTCTATGGTACATCTTCACTAAATTTATATTTACACATGTTATTAATACTTATTTTAACATATTTTCGTCAAAAAAATTCAAAAAACTATAAAAATAATCATTATGACAATGTCAATTTTCTATGGTACATCTTCACTAAATAAACATGTTATCAATACTTATTTTAACATATTTTCTTCAAAAAAATTCAAAAAACTTATAAAATAACGATTATAACAATTGTCACTTTTCTATGGTACATCTTCACTAAATTTTTATTTACACATGTTAAATATATTTATTTTGTCGTCAAAAAAATTATAAAATAACGATTATGACAATTGTCACTTTTCTATGGTACATCTTCACTAAATTTTTATTTAAACATGTTTTTAATACTTATTTTAACATATTTTCTTCAAAAAAATTCAAAAACTTTAAAAATAACGATTATGACAAATGTCACTTTTCATTGGTACATCTTCACTAAATTTATATTTACACATGTTATTAATACTTATTTTAACATATTTTCGTCAAAAAAATTCAAAAAACTATAAAAATAATCATTATGACAATGTCAATTTTCTATGGTACATCTTCACTAAATAAACATGTTATCAATACTTATTTTAATATATTTTCTTCAAAAAAATTCAAAAAACTTATAAAATAACGATTATAACAATTGTCACTTTTCTATGGTACATCTTCACTAAATTTTTATTTACACATGTTATTAATATTTATTTTGTCGTCAAAAAAATTCAAAAAACTTATAAAATAACGATTATGACAATTGTCACTTTTCTATGGTACATCTTCACTAAATTTTTATTTAAACATGTTTTTAATACTTATTTTAAAATATTTTCTTCAAAAAAATTCAAAATAACGATTATGACAAATGTCACTTTTCATTGGTACATCTTCACTAAATTTATATTTACACATGTTATTAATACTTATTTTAACATATTTTCGTCAAAAAAATTCAAAAGACTTTAAAAATAACGATTATGACAATTGTAACTTTTCATTGTTTTCACTAAATTTATATTTAAACTAGTTATTAATACTTATTTTAACATATTTTCGTCAAAAAAATTCAAAAAACTTTAAAAATAACGATTATGACAATGTCAATATTCTATGGTACATCTTCACTAAATTTTATTTAAACATGTTATCAATACTTATTTTAACATATTTTCTTCAAAAAATTCAAAAAACTTATAAAATAACGATTATGACAATTGTCACTTTTCTATGGTACATCTTCACTAAATTTTTTAAACATGTTTTTAATACTTATTAAAAAATTCAAAAAACTTATAAAATAACGATTATGACAATTGTCACTTTTCTATGGTGCATCTTCACTAAATTTTAATTTAAACATCTTATTAATACTTATTTTCTTCAAAAAAATTCAAAAAACTTATAAAATAACGATTATGACAATTGTCACATTAAAACATTATCCTTAAAAAGATCATATAAAATCATCAAAAAAGTTTCATAAAATCCACCTCATTTAATAAAAAATAGATAATTTTAAAAAAATGATAAAAAAATTATAAAAGATTTCACCTAAAAGATTGTTTATTTATCTAATAAAATTTACAATATAATTCCTCAATAAAAGATGTATTTACAAAGAAGATTGTGAAAATCACTAATAAATTATATTAAAAAGAATATTACATTTTTACAATATAGCAGCATATTATTTTTTTTTATTAAAATAACATCAAATAAATAAATTTATTTTCATTTCAAAATATAATAATATTAATAAAAAATATTAAATCATATCATGTTTATTTGTTGATAATAATAAAATATTTACATTAAATATAAATAAAATAAATTATTTTACTAAAATAAATAAATAATAATTAATACTAAGATTCGATGCAGAATTTTGACTAATTTAATTTTAGCAGATTTATATAGGCTTAGTTAGACGATTTTTAGGCTTAGACGATTTTTAGGCTTAGCCGATTTTTAGGCTTAGCCTTATTAGGCTTATGCATAGTTTTTAGCCGATTACGCAACACTAGTTATAATTATCAAATATATTTATTATCATATTGTTTGTTAAGAAAAATTTTTTTAGTATAATATCTCTTTGATAATCAATTTGATTGAATCCAAAAAATTTACTAAATCATAGGAAGGTATTTTCGATGAAATTAAAGTAATTTTTCGCTATTTTTTATATAAAAAAAATTTCCGACAAAATATGGTCAATATTAAAAAACATTTGGAGTTAGAAAACCCATATAAGCATGATGCTCAACTTCAAATTTCGAAAAAATAACGATTATATTAATATTTTTTTGTCTTTAATAAATATACATAGTGTTGTTAAACGGGTCATTTTGAGCCGATTTTTAAAAACGATAACTCAATATTTTATTAGGAAAAATATTATTCACTTAAGATTTTGTTCATAGGTGGCACAAAGAGTTGAACATCTTTTAAATAAATCTCGAGGGTTAGATAATATTTTTCTGGCTAAAATATTGAGTTAGCCGTTTTTAAAAAATCGAGCCGTTTAACTATACTAAATTAAATCTACATTACTAAAAGTTAAAGTCAAAGTTTTAGAGTTTTTCACTTAATATGTTATCTAAAAATACCATGGATTTATGATTAGTGTTGCGTAATCGGCTAATTTTAACCGACTACAAAACGGCTTAGCCGAGATTTTAGGTGAAAAAATCGGCTAGGCTTAGGTAAAGCCTAAAAATGGACTAAGCCTAAAAATTGGCAAAAATAAATTTGTCAAAAATTCTGCACCGATGCCTAGCATTAATTATTATTTATTTATTTTAGTAATAATTTATTTTATTTATATTTAATGTAAATATTTTATTATTATCAACAAATAATAAAGATATGATTTAATATTTTTTATTTATATTGTTTTAAATGAAAATAAATTTATTTGATGTTTTTTTAATAAAAAAAATAATATACTGCTATATTGTAAAAATGTAATATTCTTTTTAATATAATTTATTAGTGATTTTCACAATCTTCTTTGTAAATACACTTTTTTATTGAGGAATTATATTGTAAATTTTATTAGATAAATAAACAATCTTTTAGGTGAAATCTTTTATAATTTTTTTTATCATTTTTTTTAAATTATCTATTTTTTATTAAATGAGGTGGATTTTATGAAACTTTTTTGATGTTATTTTATATGATCTTTTTAATAATAATATTTTAATGTGACAATTGTCATAATCGTTATTTTTAAAGTCTTTTGAATTTTTTTGACGAAAATATGTTAAAATAAGTATTAATAACATGTGTAAATATAAATTTAGTGAAGATGTACCAATGAAAAGTGACAATTGTCATAATCGTTATTTTTAAAGTTTTTTGAAGAAAATATGTTAAAATAAGTATTAAAAACATGTTTTAATAAAAATTTAGTGAAGATGTACCATAGAAAAGTGACAATTGTCATAATCGTTATTTTATAAGTTTTTTGAATTTTTTTGACGAAAATATGTTAAAATAAGTATTAATAACATGTCTAAATAAAATTTAGTGAAGATGTACAGTAGAAAAGTGACAATTGTCATAATCGTTATTTTTAAAGTTTTTTGAATTTTATTGACAAAAATATTTTAAAATAAGTAATGATAACATGTTTAAATAAAAATTTAGTGAAGATGTATTCTAGATAAGCGACAATTGTCATAATCGTTATTTTTAAAGTTTTTTGATTTTTGTTGACGAAAATAGTTAATTTGCATCGATGTTGATTTTAAAATAAGAAAAAAAGTTTACCCAAATTTTAAACAAGATTGTCTGATGAAAATTGGCAAAAAATAATAATTTCTAACTTAGGATTAGATATTATGATATAAATTTTGAATATTAATTTCTGACCCGATGAACGGATGTAATAAAATGCCAATTAGCTCCTATTTTTGGGGAAGATTCTATTATTACCATATGTTTTTTCTATGGCACATACTCAGGCAATTTTAATTTTACAATCTATATTTTTTTTATTTAAACATGTTATTAATACTTATTTTAACATATTGTCGTCAAAAAAATTCAAAAAACTTTAGAAAATAACGATTATGACAATTTTCACTTTTCATTGGTACATCTTCACTAAATTTATATTTACACATGTTATTAATACTTATTTTAACATATTTTCTTCAAAAAACTTATAAAACGATTCAATTGTCACATTAAAATATTATCCTTAAAAAGATCATATAAAATAACATCAAAGTTTCATAAAATCCACCTCATTTAATAAAAAATAGATAATTTTAAAAAAATGATAAAAAAATTATAAAAGATTTCACCTAAAAGATTGTTTATTTATCTAATAAAATTTACAATATAATTCCTCAATAAAAGATGTATTTACAAAGAATGTGATATAATCACTAATAAATTATATTAAAAAGAATATTACATTTTTACAATATAGCAGCATATTACTTTTTTTATTAAAAAAACATCAAATAAATAAATTTATTTTCATTACAATATATAATATAAATAAAAAATATTAAATCATATCATGTTTATTTGTTGATAATAATAAAATATTTACATTAAATATAAATAAAATAAATTATTTTATTAAAATAAATAAATAATAATTAATGCTAAGCATCGATGCAGAATTTTGACTAATTTAATTTTAGATATAGGCGTAGTTTTTAGCCGATTACGCAACATTATTTATGATATAAATTCCATCTTATGTTGGACCTATCAAATAACTTCCCAATTCTTTTTCTACCATATATGTGAACATATTTCGCTTAGTTATTATATTAAGTTGACACTTTTAAATTGAGCGTTGGGATATAATTTTAATTCTTCTATTTTCTGAAGCTTTCTCCGCATCAACTGTGGCCACTAAATTGATCTTTCTGCTCTGTTGATTAGGATATTGTCCAAAGTTGAAAATCTTCATTTATTTCAAAACTTTTATCCTCAAACATTCAACTTCTTTTAGAAGTGAAAAATATTTCTTGTAGGATACAAATGGAAATTTTAGTTTATTCCATTTTATTAATAGTCTTCCATAGTTTTTATGTTTTCTAATTTGAGTTTAAAAATTATGAAAATGAAAAAATATATATAGCAACGCGGTTTAATATTTAATATAATTAAAGTTTCATAAATTTAAATAAATATTATTTTATTATATTCAACGTTTTATTCAGAAAAATATTATGCAAGTCTAAAGATTTTGCTCAGAGATGACACAAAGGTATGGATATTTATTAGCGAATTCCCGAGACTTAAGAAATATTTTTCTGGCTAATATTGAATTAGAACAACACTAGTTTTGATGGTTAATTTTTATAGGTAACTTTAACTATACAGCTATATAGTAAAATTAATTAGTTACTTTAAATTTATATAACTCAACATTTTAAATATAATCTTTTTATTATATATAACAATTTAATTTAAATGAAATAAAATTGAGTAATTCCATCTCAAATCAAGCTTTTCAGGCCAACCTTTTTTAATTTTGGTAAAATTTTGCACACTGAGAAAACATTATTAGATGTCATCGAATCTAACATTTTAGCCCCTTAGTACTTAATAGTTCTTGAGATACCAATTTCAAAAAATAAATTTTTTAAAAATTGAGATATAATTTAAAAAATAATCTTGCTAAAAAATGAAATTATGTGTCATTTTGTAGTTCTGAGTTATTAAAATTTTTCGAATGTATTACTTAAGAGGGTGTACATAATAAAGTGTTCTGAAAAGAATTCATTATTTTTTTTAAAAAAAAAGTATTTTGCATTTAAATTAATTTGAAAATTTCCCCATCAGAGCTCACCCAATATCATGATTGTTATAAAATATGTATTAAATTGAGAATAAGAAGTAACTCACCATTTATACTGGATGACTTGATGTCGGAAGCTTCGAGCATATCCTTAAATTTAAAATAAATTAATACAATCTATCAATCATCATATAGAGCTCTTACTATTTAAGTGTAATATAACAAAAAACATCATAATATTTTTAGTCTATTCAAATTAAATTCTGAGCATGCTTTTGCCCTACCTTAACAAAGTAACTAGATATAATTATAAAATTACATGATGAATATAACATTATAAACCTAGATCATGAAATAATAATTTTTAAGTAATATAATAACTAAAATTTACGTTGGATGTGTAGGCAGGTATATGTTGAGACAACGATTTGATTCCTAATATATTATCGTTAGTCAACAGTATTATTTTTTGGTCTAAATGCGTTGTTCCAAGGGGAAAAAATAAATTACTTTATAATAAAATAAATAGTATTTTTTTTCTAAGTAAACTCTAATAAGCCATTGCTTAATTACTAAAGGATTCCACTTTTTGGTCTCAAATGTTCTTCTAAATTCTTATCTTATTATCAGATAGCAGATCACGTTTCTTGATGACTCAAATCCTTATATAATAGTTAAGTGATTGGCAAATTTATTTATTAGGCCAACCTTTCCTTTTTTCTTTTAACAGAAGACAAAAATGAAGAATATCATCGTCAGCGCACTTGGATGGGAACAGAAGATTATTTACTTTGTTTATCTGTTGGGTGATATAGTTTATTTATTATTCAAGTTAAAAAAAAAATTTTTTAAATTACGTATGGTTGTCCTTTGATACTAATCTTGTACTTGGATATATAAATGCAAAAGTCTTTTAATTTTTGGCGCTTCATAATATTAAAGAGATGATTCGCTATTTTCCGGGATTGGTACTTGATCTAAATAATCGATTAATTTCAAAAAAAACTACATATTAAATAATATAACATCTATACAGAATGTTCAAATAAAAACATCAAATCCTAAATGGCCTATAATTTTGTATAATAAATAATTTCCCTACGATATAAATTTTAAAAAAAATGGTGCACCTTTTAAAACCACATAGAATTCATTTTTATCTGTTAACATAATGACAAGGTCCGTTATAAAATCTTTTTAAATTGTCCGGCCAAAAATTTTAGGAAAAGTGCGCCCGTTCCGGTAAATCTTATGTACCATTTTCCGGTTATTACATTGATATCTATGTCTAATTTTTTCACAATGTCAATTAAGGTGCTTAAATTTCTCCTTTATAGCTATTTATTTCTTTCTATAGCTATCTATTTCTTCCTACAATTTATTTTCAAATATTCATTTTTTTTAAAAAATTTAAATAATTTTTTATTATATTTTCAATTTCAAATATTCCAAAAGTCTAAAATATATATTAAAACTTATATTATAGGAAAAAAATAAATATATATTAAATCAACCAAAAAAAACTCGTTTCTCAAGACTCCCTTCGATTTTTTAAAAATTATGTTGGTAATATATAAACCAGAGAACAACTTTTTTAAACTCCAATCGTATTTTATATTTTTAAATAAACTCGGGCCGGGCCTAAAAAATCTTTTATAAAAATACCCGGGCCGGGAGGGCCGTATCTTAAAATCGAATATTTTAAATAGCTATTATAATCTATAAAAATTAAAAATAAATATAATATATTTTTAAAAAATCCAGACGGGCAGTGTAAATGGCACCTCTGGTCTCTGATATACATTAACTAATAAAAAGTAAAACTTTTACTTTTCAAATAGGTTTACTTTTAGATATATGCCCATATTTAAAAAAGCCAATGTTGAAAATACACTTCATTTAATTTTACCTATCTCAAAACACAATCAAGCTAAAAACATAATTTAAATTTTATTAAATCGCTCTAGAATAGCCTTTAATATGATATAAAATCGCTCTAGAATAGCCCTTTAATATGATATAAAATTTATTATTGAAAATAAATCTATTACCAAAAACTGGAAATAAAAGAAAAATATTATTTTTTTTTTTCAATTTTTTAGATAGATAATATACTCCTGAATATTTATATAAAATCCTAAACTGGATCGAATACTGGGGCAAGAGTTATTTCATTTTAAAAATAAGTTGAATGGCTTAAATCCTATATTAAACCAAATATATAGTAGCTTATCTTTAAAAATGTGGTCAATATACAAAAAAAATATGCATTTTTTTAATATTAAAAAAGCAAAAAAAAACGTTTACCAAATTGTACTATATTATTATAAAAACGCAACATTATAAGAAATAAATAATGATTTTGTAAAGAGTAATAAAGTATCAACCATAGTAATAAAAAGTAAATCAACGCTAATAATCTTTTCACCCTACCCAAAAATGGACGTTCACCCAGCAAAAAATTTTTTTTTTTAGATTTGACATTTTTGACGTGACAACTCGGTGAGTAAGCTATGTAATTTATTTTTTTGCCGGATATAATCTTTGTGATCGTCAGAAATATATTCTCATTTTAAATATTATTTATAGAATTTCGGTTTATTATGGCAAATAAATCTCATATATATCAAAATAAATCTCTCAAAGTTTAATCTTCTTAAATAATAAAACAAAATAATTATATTTGCCATAGTCATATTGAAGATAAATTCTAAGAGCAACCATCGTCATTATTGATAAATTTTACATCAGCATTTTTCTACGATATAGGCAATTTATTTATTTTAGCAACTGTCATAATTTTATAAAATTAATAAGCGTCTTATATTTCTCAAAAAAAAGTTATTTCAAATCCAGTAATTGTGCTGCAACCCCTTTCAGTTAAAATCACAATTAATATATTATGATCTTAGATGGGTTATTCCGTGGATGATACAAATTAATTCTAACATATCGATTGATCAAAAAATATAGTTCTTGCCGAAAAAATTTCAATAATTTTTTACTTTTCCGAACCCAGTATAAAAACAAAAAAACTTGAAAATGATTTTTGCCACTGCACATGGCAAAACTCCTTGCGATTAAGGGCTTGATCAAGCCCACAATATCCTGATGATAATCATACACTACCACCTATGGATTTATGCAATTACGAAAGAATTAATATCCCTGGAATTCATTATATATTCATTGAAACATTGAATGCATAAGCATGGAAAACCAATTTCGAAAATAGATTTTTTACATGCAAACGAATTCCAGGAATAAAATTTTCATGCATTTATTCCATAAAAAATGAAAGACAAATAGTCAAATTTTATTCAAATTCATTAAACTGCATGTATATTATTTAATGTTTATTATAATATTAATTTCCCATTGATATTCATGTAATATAAATAATTAGTTAAATAAAGTTATAAAAAAAAATTTCTATTTTTTTTTCTTTAAATAAAATAGCTAAACTTATGTTAAATTCAGTGACATGGGAAGGGGGGGGGGGTTAAATATGACATAATATCCATAGTGATCTGCATCCAGATAATTTTTTTTATATCTGTCCAGAAAAGTCTGCCCGAAATAAGAACTATTTTTCCCGGTTAGAATTTATTTAAATATAAAAAAATAGAATTTTAAATTACACTAAAAATAATCGAGTTTATGATCATTCTACAAACAAAAAAAATATTGGCTATATTTCTTACAAAAATTTTAATATATTTATTTAATTTCAAAATTTAAGGCAGGCCCAGTCTGATTTTTTTTTTAAATATTAGGCCCAATCAAGAGATCTCCAATGTCAACCGATCTATTTTTTTACATGTCTGAATTTTATGTTTTCTTTTTATTTTGAAAAAATTTCTACATATTTAAATATAAATGATATATTTATATACGATTATAGCCATATAACCAATATTTAAGGTATGAAATCTCTTGGATTAGTGTGTGCCCCAGTCTAAGGTTTTGTGCAAAAATAAATATAATGTCATCTATAAAAAAATTGAAGGGGGAAAAGCATTTTTCTTTTAATAGCTACCGGTTCTATTTCTTCCTTTTGGTAATAGATTTATTTTCAATAAAATAAACTTTATATCATATTAAAGGGCTATTCTACAGCTATTTAATAAAATTTAAATTATGTTTTTAGCTTTTTAAAAACGGCTAACTTACTATTTTATCCAGAAATTTCTCTGAGCTGACATAAAGGTTCAGACATTTTTTAACGAAATCTCGAGGCTTAGACAATATATTTTTGGTTAAAATATTGAATTAGCCGTTTTTATAAATCGCCCAAAATATATTATAATGTCAATTATAGTTTATATTCACGAATCTAAAAGTATATAAAATATCTTTATTGATAAATCACATTATGAAAAAAAAATTTATTAAGGTGCTATTTTATCGGATCCGAAAATTTAAACATTTTGGCCGATAACCGATATGTTAAAAAAGATGAAATGTCGGCTTGATCCGATAAAAATATCAGTACATCCATAATAATAATCTTTTTGAAAACTGCAAAAAAGTTATTTTAAAAAAGTTTTAGTAAAATAAGAGTGAGAAAGAGGTTGCTTGGCTTCCAATCTGGTATCTGATAAAACAAATCCTAGTTCCAATTCTGATTCCTGTTGTGATCGATGAATAAACTTTTGTAGAGAATTTGTATTTAGCGAATAGTATAATTATATTTTGGGAGTCACATTAAATTTATTATATGATTTAATTTGAATGCTATTAATAGAAGAATATAGACTATCAGAGTATTTTTTTACTTTTAATTTTAGATTATATTTTTATGTTTTTAAATATGGTTTTACTTCGCTTTTAATTTTGTTATATCATGAAATAAAAGGGATGTGATTGATTACTAAAAGTATTTAATTTTATATTAAATTATTTTTATTTTAGGAATTTTATTTTTCCAATGTTTCAATTTTCATTGCAATACAATTGGAACAAACTTTCCAACATTCCTTTTTAAAGGAAGTTCCAGATTCTGGTTCTAATTCCCAAATTTGTCCCAATTCCGAAGGTTCTAGTTCATTTCCAAAGCAAAAACCGCTTATATTTGATTTAAAAAATTTTTTGAAAATGTTGTCCTACCCATTCAATTTTTAATTAATTAATTAAACAAGAATAACAAAATGTTACCATTAATTTTAGACAGTAATTATTGCTTTTAAATTTTTATTTAGATATGATATTTTTTTAGTTATCTTTACTTTCACTTTTTGGTAACGATTATTTTTTACTTGTAATTTTTGATATTAATAACAAACAATTAAGCATTCATTTAAATACATGCCATTCACTTTTTGGTAATGATTTAATTATTATTTGCTATTAAATTTTGATATTAATATCAAACAATTAAGCATTCATTTTAAATACATGCCATCCACTTTTTGGTAATGTTAATTATTATTTGTTATTAAATTTTGACTAGTAAAAAAAAAATAGGTATTCATTTAAGTATATGCGTAGATATTTTTTTATTTTTTCTCTCTAATCGCTTAATAAAAATAAGGTTAAAAATTTTTTTTTGAAAAATAACAAAAATATAAACATAAACGCTAATACTTTTATAAATAAATAAGGTGCCTATACATGGCTCATATACATTAATATCTATTTTACACAATAATTAGATGTATATATCTAATATTTAGGGTTGTTAAAATAGTTCGTTATTTTTTTCAATAGAGATAGAGCACTACGTTAAAAAAAATATTGAAAGTAAGTAGCTTGGTATTTTCTTTCATATATAATGAAATACTATGAAAATTACTAAAATTTATTTATAATTTTATAAATAATTTTAAAATCATAATTTATTGGGCTGTGCCGATATTAAATATCGGATCGGTACCGATATTTAGCGTTTTCCGAAAATAACGGATCGGGCCGATACCTGTAAAAACCCGATCCGATCTTTTTACTTTTCTTTTTTTGTTATTCTATTTTATGTTATGTATATTTATTTTACATTATTATAATATTTTCTAAATAATTTTTTTAAATTTTATTTCTTTTTTAAAATAGATTTATAAGTATTTTAAAGAATTTTTTTAAATATGGTATCTGAATTATATAAAATATTTTACAAAAGACAAATATAATTTTGCAAAATGTGTTATCTGCGGAATCATCTGAGTCTGCCTTCAATACGGCAGGAGATATAGATAGTCCATATCTTAGAAGCTTATTCCCAGAAAATCTGGAGGGCTCTCATATATATTAAAAAAATCTAATATATTATAATATTATATATTAAATATTACAATTTTATAATTCATACCAACATAAAATGGATAATTATAGTCTTAATTGTAGAAATAAAAAAATTAAATTAAATTCATAATTAGATTTTTTGCATAAAAAATATTGATTTCTTAATTACAATTGGTTCAAACGGGGATGATTAAAAATCAGTATAAATATCGGATCGGTGTTGAAGCAATATCGGGAAATATCATATAGGATCGGTGAAAATATGTGGATCGGCACCGCCCTAATAATTTACATTTCAAAATCTCCATTATAAATCTAATTTATCAGGTAATCAAATAAAATGAAGCCAATATAGATTGCTGTGGAAAAGTCTTTGAGGTATAAAACTAGAATTTGGTTATTGCCACTTTTGGGGGGTATGTTATTTTTTTTGTTATTTTTTTAAAAATTAATATATCAAATTTTAGATATTTTAAAAAAGTTTTTCTACAAATTTTTATTTAGGATATTTTAAAAAGTTTTTTCTACAAAATTTTGTATTAGGGGTCTATGGAGCCTCTCTTAGAAATCTCCCACGGGGCCTTTAGTCTCCCAGTCCGCCCCTGTGATGAAAGAAATAATAATCCAATTATGAGATATCTTTAATGGGGTATATTGATAATTTGAGAAAAGATATTATTATATAGGAATCTTCATTTTTGATGATGAAAGAAATATCAATTCATTAAGGTTATGAAAGATATTTTTAATGGGATATATTGATTATTTGAGAAATATATTATGATCTATATCTTCATTTTTTTAAATGAGGAAAGAAATATCAATCTAGTAAGGTTATGAAGGATATTTTTAATGTGGTATTGATTACTTATTTTAAAAAAAATTAAATATATAAAAATAAATTAGTATAGGATTTAAATTTTGATGTATAAAATATCGTAGGATCTATCATCCAATAAATCAAGCTTCTCTTTGGTTTACTGGAAGAGGCTGCATCCAAATCATATTTAATTCAAATTAAAGTGGTTAATTATTAAAACTTCAATATTGAATGTTTCTCAAAATTTGGCTGATCAAGTCGTAAACAATCTTATAATTGATAGAGTTTAGCCAATTTCCTTGGTCAGATTATTTTCAGGTACCAAAATAGTTTTTCAGAGAATTAATGGTCTGGCTCATTTTCAAGAAATAAAAGAGGATTTTAATATTAAATCTATCAGATGTCTCTTATATCTGTGAAATAGCATGTGAAACTCATAAAAGAATGTAAAATAAGGTATTTATTTTCAGATTTATAAAATATTAATTTTTTAAAAAATTAGAATCTAAGACACTGAAACGAAAATCTGCTGTATTAGCTCTAAAATGTATAAATGGTTACCTATATATGATGCAATTGCAAATATTATTTTAGACATTCATATTTTTAAAAGAACTAAGTTGATGATGATAACGTGCTAGCTGCCATTATTCTCCCTAATTTTAAGTTGAATTGTTTTTATATTAATTTTACAGGATCCAAAAGATAACTATATAGGCTAATGGTATCAATAAATAATCTTATATACATTAAAAAATCCTCTAGAAACTTATTTTAATCTAAAAAAACTCATTTATATTAAAAATATGGATATAAAATTAAATACTGCACTGTCTTCAAGTGCTAGTGTTGTATCTAGTAGGCAAAGCTTATACTTTCTGATCATCACCCTAAAATTAGGGGGGCAACAAAAATATAATATATATTTTATTTTAAGTTTAAGTCATATTTTTATACCAATATTTTTTTCATTTTCGAATTTGAAATGTCAATTTATGAACATAGATTAGCTAAATAAAAAGTATTTTAAAAAGGTAGCTAATAGCATGCAACTTATTTGTCAAGTAGCGCGAAAACGAGCTCCTTTCAAAAGTACCGGTTAAAAACACTGCTAGCCCTCTAATATAATTGAAAACATCTAATATACCAATAAAAATATGAGCATAAAGAAAAATGAGATACGTGTAATATTTATAAAATTTTTAGGTTGCGCCCAACATTTGTTTGAAAATTTTAAGTTATAAAACTAAAACCTAATGATAAAGTTTTCAAAAATTCGCAAATATATTTTGGCTATATTTTTCTTTTAAAAAGGGCTTATTTTTCGTTTTTCGAATAACATTTTTGATATAGCCTTATATAAATATTAGGGATGTACCAATATTTTTTATATGGGATCGAGTCGAATTCGTCTTTTATTAAATATTGGCTATCGGCCGATATTATTAAATTTACGATTATATAAGTATCTTAATTTAAAAATTTAACATTGATATTAAATTTTTAATAAAGAAATATAATTAAGTTTAGAACATTCTAATATAGTTGAAGTAATAAATTTAAAAAACGAACTTAATAATTAAAAATAGTTTAAAAAATAATAAAAATACATTATTAATTTTTATAAAAATGTCCATGATTTTAAAACTAAATATTCATTTACTGAATTGCCTAAAATAATAGGTTAAATAAAATTTGAGAATATCATTAGTATAATTTAAATGACTTATGTTATGGTTATGGAATAGACATAGATGGTAATGTATTATTTTTAAAAAGTAGATAGTACATTGAAGAATCAAAATATAATATGTATAACAAAATCAGATTAATGATATAGGATAGGTAATCGTCCGATATCAACATAATATCGGATAGAATCGAATTGGCCTTCAAAATGTAGTATCGGTACTCTAATATATCGTCGGTCTAGAATTGGAGTACTCCACTCGACATTTTCAAAACTTTTGAGTTAGAAGATATTTACTAATTTATTCCCAATATATATAAAAATAAAAACTAGATTAAAAAATCTTAATTTTTGCCAAAGTTATAGCTCTGTCAATTTTGCGCTATTTGCATATAACGATGTATTTTTTGCTTCATGGCCTATCCTATTATGTTATTTAATCACGTGTTGTTTTCCCTCCTATTTTTATTTTTTTTTCTATATTGAATCATAAAATATTTTCATTCCATATCTCTATTCCAAATTTAATGTCAAGTAAATTTTTTATTATATACAATAATGAAATTAAACAATTTTTTAAATTATGCTTATAATTTAAGTAAATTATTATGCATTACATGCTCATATAAAAATTGAAAATTAAATTTTAATGAAATTTAACAATTTTTTAATAATTAACTTGCTCATAATTTAAATAAATTATTAAGCATTTCTTGCTCATATAAAAATTAAAAATACAATCTTTATAATGAAATTTAACAATTTTTTAATAATTTACTTTCATAATTTAAATAAATTATTAAGCATTACTTGCTCATATAAAAATTGAAAATACAATCTTTATAATGAAATTTAACAATTTTTTAATAATTTACTTTCATAATTTAAATAAATTATTAAGCATTACTTGCTCATATAAAAATTAAAAATAAAATCTTTATAATGAAATTTAACAATTTTTTAATAATTTACTTTCATTATTTAAATAAATTATTAAGCATTACTTGCTCATATAAAAATTGAAAATACAATCTTTATAATGAAATTTAACAATTTTTTAATAATTTACTTTCATAATTTAAATAAATTATTAAGCATTACTTGCTCATAAAAATTGAAAATTTTAATATTTATAATGAAGTTTAACAATTTTTTAATATTCTAGAAGCAAAGCAAATGAAAGAAAAAGACTAAGGGAATGTGGTGAGGCCTATATCAATATCAAAGGTGATTTGAAAAGAGCAAGGATGGTTCAGAATGATCATTCTAATAAATGTATTTTTCAATGTCATCTAAAAGTTAATGCAGATCAGAGAAAAATTATTCATGAAGTTTTTTGGAGCTTAACTGAGCTAAGGGATCTTTCTATAGCAAATTTATTGTTAGGTCTCCATGTAAAAGAAGGGTAAAAGATTCTTTAAATTATAAAAACTATTCATATTTATATTTTTTTGAAGTGGAGAATGTTAAAGTTAGAGTTTGCAGACAATTTTTTTTACAAACACTTGATATAAGTAATAAACGAATTAGTTATTTTTTTAAACATTTATACCAAAATACTGGAACTTATTTGGCTCCTAGAAAAGGTAAAAATACTAAAAAAAGTTATTTCTGATCAGGATAAAGATTTCATCATTGATCACATAAATACCATTCCAAAGGTGCATTTGCATTATAGGCGAAAAGATTCTTCAAAGGAATACTTTAAAAGAAGTGTCAATTATAAAATACTTTATGATTTATATTCTAAAAAATGTGAGGAATTATCAAGAATTCCTGTTAAAGCTCATTATTACACAACAAATTTAAAAATAATTTTAATATTGGATTTGCTAAACCAGTTAAAGATAAATGTGATAAATGTGAACGATATTTAATTAATAAAGAATATATGAATGAACAGGATATTTGTAATTACAATAAACATCATGTAGATTATGTTGAAACTAGTATTGAAAGAGGTATGGATAGAATTATAGGTAAGTCAAAAAAAATTTTAGTCATATCATTTAACCTTCAAAATGTTATAACATTACCAAGATCTGAGGTTGCATCTTCATATTATAAAAGAAAATTGTCTGTTTATAATGAAACTGCATATTGTAGTCAAGATTAATGTGGGTATTGTGCTATTTGGCATCAAGGCCAAACTGGAAGAACTGGTAATGATATTGCTTGCAGTGTGATAACATTAGTAGACGTGATATTAAAAAAATTTCCAACTATCCCTCATCTAATTCTATGGGCTGATTCCTGTGTGGCCCAAAATAAAAATTCCATTTATGCTTTAAAACATTATTTAGCTAATAATATGACAAGTCAAATCAAAACAATTCAAATCAAATATGGTGCTCCTGGCCATTCGATTTTATAAGAGGTCGATTCAATACATAGTCAAATTGAAAGATGTTTAAGAAAACATGAAATCCATAGCCCTCTAACTCTTTATAGATTAATAAGAGGTGCAAATCGCAAAAACCCATTTGAGGTGATTGAAATGACCCCAAATAATTATTTCGATTTCCATTCTTTATCAAAAAAATTAAAATTTAACCATACACCATTCACTAAATTAAAGTCAATAAAAATCTCAAAAACTGAACCTTTTTATTTGCAATATAGATTGTCATTTAAATCCAATAATATGATTAAAGTATCATTTTACAGGATTCGAAAACACGTAGATCAAATTTTGACCAAGAATTAGTTACAATAAATTTTTCAAATATTAAATTGATCCCGAGAACGAATGGTAAAATTAACGATGAGACTAAAAAAGATATTAGAACAATGTTAGAGTTTATGCCCAGAGCTGATAGAGAATATATGGAAAAAATTAATTAAATATTAATTTTATTTTATATTAATTTTTATTTATTGTATGAATAAAATAGAAAAGAAAAAAAAGATATAGTTAATTTATTTATTAAATTACATTAATAAAATGTAAATAGAGCATTTTGAACATTAAAAAAAATCATAAAGTGTTATATTTGCTCCACTTGCATTTTGATTTTATTAAATAAATTTTATATTTAAATTTTTTGAGCAAAAATTTTTAGGCTATAATTAACTAACAAAATGATAAATTATCTCTGAAATTTTTAATTAAATTGAGCAATTTAAACATTTGCGCAAGTGGAGCAGTCCAATTCTAGGCCGACGATATATTAAATTTAAATCTAAATATAAAATAATAAAATAAAATAAAAATGATTAAAATATAAGGTAACGAATAATGAATAAATTTAAAAGGATGAAGGGTGTTAAATTAATTCGTTTTTTTATTCCAATGTAATTAAAGACTAGCAGGGATGACTCGTCAGCCTGGCTCGAGAATAACATCGTCAATAAAATATAGGCTCAACTATATAAATATTGATGTTATATTTCCTCCTTATTCTTTCTTTATTGCTTGATTATAATGATGGTAAAAGTCTGGATTCTGGTAGCAGTCCAGTCCGGGCCAATCTTTCTATAAATATTTTAACTAACTCATTAAATAATTAAATATCGACCGTAATAGCGTTTAGCATTTACAAATTATTATTTTTAATATTTATTCTTAATTTCTTTTTTAGGGTAACTCTCATTCATATATTTCTCCATGAAACTTAAAAGTTTATCAAGAAAAATTATTTATGGCTCAAAACAAGCAACAACTATACCCAGAGTAACAAAACAAATATTTTCCAACGTAGAAGATTTTGTCATAAAAAAAGAAAGGGGCTTCTAATAATAAAATAAAGCCATGAAGTGTGTAAACTCTTGGATAAAAAAATTAGGCCCCTCTTTTAAATATTATTGAAGATTTATTTTAAATAATAAATGCTAGATATTCTAATATAAAACAAAATTGTAAGTTCAAAATAAATAAATTTTTAAAAATAAGAAAAAAAAGATCAATAGGTAAGAAATATTTCTTAGTTATCTTCATAAACTTAATGTTAATATGTAATAAATCGAGTAAATTTATAGTTGGGTTCAAATATAATTTGACGAATTGACCAATATTTGACTTTTTATGACGATTATAACTCTATTTAGTATAATATAATATTTACTATTTAGTAAATATATAAAATATGTTCATAAATTAATGGATATAATTAAATTTAATGATATTTGCTAGATTTATTCTAAAACTAATGTTCCATTTACTCTGTTGTAGTCTTTTGCAGATTCAACCGAGTTATTTTTATTTACTTTTAAATTTTTATAAAATCATGTTATTTATTTTATAATTAATTTCCCATAGTCAGAGTTTTTAACCGATTTCGGTTCTTTTTATGAATATTATACTCTAAAAGAACTTCATTTTTTAAAAAAAGTTGAACTTAGAAGGTTACAATGACTTTGCCACCTGCAAAATCCCTTCCACCAGCCTGATATCGACATATCTGATTAATGTTTATCGATTATACCATATTTCATAAAATATGCTTATCAAGATATCACTTTCATATGGAAAAATTATCATAAATATAATAACTAAATGGTTTGAATATCACACTGCAGAAATTAGTTCCTTTATTATATCACAAAATTTATTGAATAATATACCCTTATAAAGATGGTTCTTATTTTTTACTTGGGTAAAAATCTATTAACCCCTTATTATAGCTAACGGCTTAAGTATATTTAAATTTTTTTAATTTTTTATACAAAATTCATTTAAGATATTATCTCTTATTTCTCTTGGATAAATCCAAACTACTCATTCAACGATAGGTGCTTTCAGAGATAATCATCTAAAATTATCACTACTAAAAACTATCAAAAAATTGTGAATTCAAAAGAGTTATAATTCAGAATATGAATTAATTTAAAACCTTCTAATCATATACGATGATGTATTATTTGGCATAAATTTAAGCTCCCTTTTAAAGTACATTTAAAAATATGGCAGAAAATTATCCAAAAATAAGTTTTTTTGTAAATTCAATGACTAAAGATTGTATTGTATGAAATATATCGATTTGAGGACGTTTAGAAATCTATGTATATGTATTAAAAAGTCTAATAAAAGTACTAAATAAATTTTTACAGCAAAATATTATGCCCTATTTCATCTAAAATTTAATTAGTAATCCCCCCACCCCAATAAATTTACCCAACCCCTTTAGGTACCTACCTCATACGTCCTTTAGATGCTTACCACTATTCCCCTTTAAAAAAAATTGGATTGGAAGCAAATTGCTCCTTCTCATGATCAGTGACCGCTATAACGGGGGGGGGGGGGGTCGAAGCAATTGTTAAATTTAAATGGGGGAACTGAAGGTAATATGATGGGCCTTATTAAACTCATTGCAGATTCTGAACCTGTACTGGGAGAAAAACAATAAGGGATTAAAAACGAAATTATATGCAAATCTATTAACATATAATAACATAAATATTCTCATTAAACTATGAAAAATATGGTTATAAAAAAAAATCAAAATGAGATTGAATTTAACAGGTGCTTTTCAATCATAGTTGATGGCACATATGATGTTTCGAAATCAAAAGCAATAGCTTTGATAGTAAGATATGTTAAAAATATTGAGACTCCTAAGCCCATTGAAGGACTGATAGACATATATTGTATGGGAACACAACTGGTCTCGATATTAAAAAGAACATAATATTCAAACTTGGCTCCATGAATTTACCTCTTGAATTCCTAATTGAGCAAAGCTATGATGGCGTCTCAAACATGAGTGTAAGAATCAATGGAGTGCAGGCTTTGATTAGAGCGGAAGCGCCAAAGGTAGCTTTTATTTGGTGCTATTGTCATCGATTAAATTTAATCATTGTTCAATTATGTCAATCAATAAATGAATTGCGAAATGTTTTTGAATATTGGACTAGATTTATATATTTTTTAATGGTGTTAAAAGATATGAGGTGCTCAAAGCATGTCAGAGTAATGCACTGACAAAATAGCAAAATTTCCGCATCAAGAACCACTCGGTAATATTATCTTATTTGTTTTAGATAGAAGCTGACTATCGTCATATAAAGCTATTGTAAATTTTTTCTACTTTATTATGCCTTGAGGGCGGCTTTAACAAATTTAAAGGATTCTGAAGATCGCCATTCCACTATGGCTAGTGCTATAGTCTTTAGAATAGAAAAAAATTTATTTTATTTTATATCTTTGTGTTTTGGATAAAATATTGTTGATAACAAGTTTGGCTTGTACAAAATTTCAAACCATTTCGAAGGATATAAGGTTTGCAATAAATCAAATTTAATTGGCAAAAGATTGCCTGATTAATTTGAGAAGTTTTATTTAAATTATTGTCTTGTATTATTTTTTAATCCATAGATAATAAAAATTGAATTTGTGCATGTTTTTTTAATGGCACAAGATTTTATGAAGGGTAGAAATCTGTCTTTTGATTTTGAATTACAATCCAAAAAGGAGACGTATATATACTTTTAATAAATAAAATATTTTATTTTGTCTATAAAGCAAGTTTATGCTGCACTTGATTTGACATTATATGCAGTTTAATTTAAGATTCAATGACGAATCTATGAAATTTTTATATCAAACATTATTTTTTTACACCAAAAAGAATAGCAAAATAGGCATTTGATAAGGATGATATTGAGAATATCTGTGAATTTTACCATTTAAATTCAAGTCAAGTTTTTGAAAAAATGTCCAAGTTTCGAAATATTTATATTCTGGCAAAAACGAGTGGTGTAATTATTATACATGACCTGGAGAAGATTCTAAAGATTTGTCAGATACTAAGAATTGTAAGTTTATTTTAATAAAATATATATATTAATACATTATTTAACTTCTTCTGATGATGATAATGATTCTGAGACTTATGATTCAGATTGGAAAATTGTTAGTTTATACCATATCGTTTATTTTAAAAATTTTCTGCTCTAATTTATCAATTTTGCCAAAACGGTGTCAAAAAATTATTATTTGGAGGGAATGGAGGTACTTTTCAGGAAGTATTCTGCTTCCATAGCTCAGAAAATGTAAGGACAACTGCTCATGATGATGCTGAGCTATCATGTGTTTATTTTAAAAACTGAGATATGTGGATTAAATAGAACTATCATCCCAAAATTTCCAAAATATATATCAATTGTTTTTTTTATTAATAAGGAATTTCAATGATGTAAAACGTATTGCTTGAGAAGGTAGCGTTTGCAAACATTTCATCATATTTTAAGTTGTTTTAGTACTCTCATTGACAAAACATTTTATGCTAAAGTATTTTCTTTTTTATTAGGTCAGAATTTATGATGAAATAAAAATCGAAATGTCAGATGTAGATACTTATAAAAATTGTCCCCTAAAATGAGTAAATGATTGTCATTTTAACTGTTCTTTGCCAGATTTTACTACTAGAAATGTCTGTATTTTTTGTTATATTCGTTTTTTTTAGGATTAAGACAGATGCATTAAGGTGTATTTAGCAGACACACATAATATAACTGATTAGTAGTATTGTTTCATTGTATAAGAGTGTGTGACAATAATCATATGATATATTTAATAATAAGTGTTGTGACCTCAAGATTTTAACTAAAAAAAAATTACCTAATTAATATCATCCAACATTGATCTTTTACAATTGATTTTTGTATTTTATATGTAAATTGGTGGAAAATGGATATTTAAGGATGAAGCTTCAATGGGAAGGTCTTACTCAATGGGGTAGGGGGGGGCAGGGTTATGGAGCATATAAAACAATCTGATTATAAAAAAATTAAAGCAATTATATAATGAAGTAAGGTATAAACTTCCAAAGCATGTTTCCCAGTTCTACTTTCTTTTATATCATTCAATTCTTGCATCACAATCCAAGGTATAATAAATGATATCTCTAAATATTAGATAATATAATTTGCATTCTTTTTTATAATATAAGATAACAATATAAATAATTTCCATTAATAGAATAAGATGATATGGTGAATCTGATAGGCATAGTCAGGATTTTGATAGGGCAATTTATGATGACTTTCTCCCCATGCATTTATTGTAGGGTGTTTGACTTATTATTTTTCAGGCCTTTGTTTAAGTTAAATATTTTTTAAATAATTTTGATTTTATGCCATTTTTAATTAAAATACTTTTTTTCTAAAAATTTTTAATTTTACTCATTATTTTAGAAAATTATTTATTCATTCATTTTTGGTATAAAACCATTTTTAAAAATAGCTAACTCAATATTTTAGCCAAAAAAATATTGTCTAAGCCTCGAGATTTTGTTAATAGATGTTCAAACCTTTGTGCCACCTATGAGCAAAATCTTAAGGCTTGCATAATATATTTCTTAATAAAATATTGAGTTAGCCGTTTTTAAAAATCAGCTCAAAATGAGCCATTTAACAACATTAACTTTTGGTAGAGAGGTGTGTATAGTAAGGGGGGTGGGGGGGGGGGGGGGTAATTTTATATTAGCTTAAAATAATATTTACAAGAACTTCATTTTTTAAATGGTGGCAGTAATGCACAGGCTGGTGAAAGTGGAAAAAGTGGGCAGTAGTGGGGTGGGCACCAAAATTATACAATATTTGGATTCATAAATTATTGGTTCTTTTATATTGATTTTGATTTCAATTTTTTCAATCTTATTTTAAATTATTTTTTTATACTAATTTTTAGTTTAATTATCTATTTATTCTAATTTGAATTGCTTCTTATTACTAATTTTGATATGAATTCTTTTTTGGTTAATTTTGATTTGGATTTTTTTCTAGAGTTTAAGTAAATTATTTTAAAGGGCAATCAACTTTATTCACCTTGACCTACCATGAGTCTTAGCTAAGGCCTGGTTATGCCCATGAAATTGTGATATATAAAAAAAAATTACCATGTGTAATGCCAGTCTCAAGTTCTTTCCCCTTGTCATATTGAGTTATTAATGGAGATAGAAATGAACATAAGGATGATCCAAAGTTTGACAGCAATATATTTGTATCAAGAACAATATTACATTTTAACTATATTAAAAACATCAAACAAAATTTAGAAATTTTATATTACTATTTCTCGTAGCAATAATGGCTTTTTAGCATATTTGTCAAAATTATCTTTGTTAACAATTACATGATCATTGTGCTAAATGTTAAATAAATAATTCAATATAAATAACTTTTATTTGATGTTAAATATTTCTAGCTACTTGTTTTATTTTATCCTTAAATCATATTTATTTAGTTTCATTCAAAATCCTGTTCGTTTATATTACGCTCTAAAACATAAACTTAAAATATTACTAACTTTTGTAAAAGAAGTGACATTTCCACAATTTTTAATAAATGTTGATATTGACTCTTTGACTTTTTGAATTTGGGATTTGCCATTTTTATTTAAATGAATACTAGTTGATTTAATATATTTGTGTTTGCTATGCACACCTTTATACTAAATATAAGTATAAGCATATAGAATTTGCATATTTATTAACCTGATTACGTTCTTTTTTAAACATTTAAATTCAAACCGCCTAGCAATAATATAAATGCATGCGTGATTAATTCTGCTTTTTCAAAAGAATAAAATTTTTTTAAATTATTTTTTTACATCTTTCCAGTTAATATATTATAATATATATATGCTACTGGCCATAAATGACTGGCCACCTTAAATTTTTACATATTAATAACTTAAAACTTTTCAACTTATTTGAGTATAAGCAAATTGATTAATTAATTTAAGATGTCTTTTAGAAATAAAAAACTCGGAATTTCTATAAATTTTTCTATGAAATTTTAGCTTTTGAAAACAACATGTCAATG
Source organism: Gordionus sp. m RMFG-2023 (assembly GCF_954871325.1). NCBI lineage: Eukaryota > Metazoa > Nematomorpha > Gordioida > Chordodea > Parachordodidae > Gordionus > Gordionus sp. m RMFG-2023. The sequence goes on along the minus strand of NC_088775.1, from coordinate 40,551,117 downwards.
ACGTATTTGTTAAAATAGGGTTGATTAGTTTATTTCAGCAACAATTTTAAGTTGCCCATTGTTTTTTGGAAGAAAGTCATTAATCACATTCTAACCTGCTTATTAATACCCATTTTTAATTATTTTAAAAAAAATTCCTAGATTTTTTTTGTTTTAAATTATTGTTTAAAGAAACTTTTAGTCTTTATAAATCTTAACGAACATTCGACCAAGATGATTAAAAGAAAATAAATTTCTATTCCAACTATATGCTAAATAATTAATTTACGCATAGTGGTAAAAGCAGAGTTGTACATTTGCTCAAAATAAATAGATCTTTGAATATCGTAAAATTTGAAGATCTTTTATTTATAAAAAAATTTGAGGATCTCGTAAAATTTGAAGATCATTTTTTAAAAATTTTGTGTAACGATCTTCATGATATTTATTTTTTTACCCCTTTATCCAGATGTTTTTCAATTTTATTAATATAATATTTCTTTTATGTTTTATACCTCTCCTCCTGCCTTGATGAAAGAAAAAAATTAATTTTTTTTTAAAAAAAAATATTGACACAGCATAATTTTTGATGGTTTTATTATTAGATTGCAAAATATTAAAAAAAGAGTGCCTACAAGAATATTTTTTTTGATTGATATGAGAGTTTTTAATATTATCATTGAAAAGTGAAATAATTTTTATTTATTTGAATTGTAAAAAAAATATTTAAAAATTTATTGAAAAGCTTCCTTTTCTTCCGAAATTTTTTAAAAATAATAAAATTTTATTTGTTTCCAATGAGAGTGTAGGTAGTGTTACATATTATATAATAGTAAAGATGTGCTAAACCCATATTTTAAAAAATTGGGTTTGGGCTTTGTCGGTTCTAAAAAAAAATTTTTTAAATTCCGGCCAGGTCGGGTAGTGCCTTGGAAATTTTTTAAAATAAATATAAATATATGAATAATTATAAAAAATTAATTTTTGCTGGCTGTGCTGGTAAAATTTTTTTAATCGGGTTCGAGCCGGAAAACATTTTTTAAAAATTTTGGGTTGAGCTTGAAAAATTAGGCCTTATGCAGATCACTATAATACATTATTATAATATATTTTCCTCTCGCTAATTAATAAGTAATTACTATGTTTAAGATAACACATTTGCATTAATAAATTTTTATTTCATTTTTTTTTAAATCAAAATATAAATCTTTTTTTTTTGTGAGTTTTAAAAATAATTTCCGGTATTGAAAAAAAGGAATAAAAAAAACAGACCGGTCTATGGGTCTTGGAAACTTTCTTAGAAAGTGTGTCAGCATACCCTGGCTTAATAAATTAGTATCGCTATGCCAATTCCCCTTACTACTAGTTCAGAATGAGGTGCTAACTTTCTTTTAATTTCATCGCTATTTTTTAATATTGATTTTTTAAATAATTTTAGAAATGTATCTATTGGACATATATATTTGATAACATTAGTTCCTAAATTTGATTGAGATAATTAGAATACTTTTGGATATTCGTATTATTTAAGGGGGGGGGGGGATGTGCCTATTCTAAAGTCAAAATATAGTATAATTTATAATATCAATTTATACTTTTTATCTTTTATTAATTAATAAAGTTTAATAATTATTATTAAGGATAATTTATCTTAATGAGGGTCTGAACCCCGGGTCTGGACTCAGGGTCTGGACTCCGGGTCTGTGCTCAGAGCTGGTTTGGTCGATTTTTTAGACCCAAACCTCGGGTCTGGTTTTATACAACTAACCAATTAACAACACTTTAATATTAAGTAAAAGTCATGCTTTTACTATTTACAACGATATAAAATAGCAAGTTGCGATTTTAAAAATAAAAGTAAAACAAAATTAACACTTTCCCAAGATGTCTAGGAAATGTCATAAAAACCACCAATAAAATCAGAATGATATGATATATTTGTCATATTATATATCCTTAAAATAAGCTAAATTTTAATAAAAAAAATAAGCCCAAGCCCAGCCCAAGTCATATTGCATAAAATTTCTAAAGAACCCAAACCCGGCCTAGGCCCGCTAGAAAATATATATTTAGGTCTATACCCTATCCATGTTTCTGATATAATTATGGGTTGTTAAATTCTAGACCCAACTAATTAAAATGGGTCAATTCTGGTTTTTTTATTCTGAAAATATTTTATATATTTTAATTTTACTCTACCAACTCGAGTCGCGAAATACAGTTGTAATTATGATTCTTTATTTTAAACTTAGGGAAATAGTTCAATATTAACATCAAATTAATTATCCTATATTCTCTTTAGTATCTCTCCTTTTAAAATTCAACTCATACTTCTTCATCCCAATATATTAAACTTTTACGCAAATTTCAAATACCTCTTTGTATCTCTGATTTTACAATTCATCTCAATATAATTATAATAAATTCTTGCGCATATACCTTTTTTGTACCTCATCTTTTATAATTCAACCCACGTATATAAATATTTCAAATCAAATCATTCCTTGATTCAAATATATCCCCCTTTATTAAAAGCCCAAATAGTTTTCAATTTTTATAATTTCTTTTCTTTTATACCTCCCCTGCCCTGCCTGAAAGAAAAAAAAATTATTTCGTTTCGTTTTTTTATTTTTGGATATATACTTTTTTAAAGATTAAAACACGTAAACTTAATCATTAATTAAATTTTTTTCTTTATTAAATAAAATAAATTTTTTAAATTATAATTATGAAAAAAAATTCTGTAAATTCTAATTTTTTTTTATTTGACAACGACAATATTTTTGCGACATGCAGCTCATGCCATAAAAAGCTCAAATCAATTCCATGTAAGATATTTTAAATATATTTTATTTTTATTATTGGTTCTTCTTTTTAAAGTTACAACTACCAAATTTTTATATTTTCGTCATTTAAATTTTAGAACAATTAGGGTGTGTAACGTAATTTATATTTAAGCTAAAAGACTTTGGCCAATTAAAAATTTTTTCAAATTTCTGGCTATACCTGTAGAAAAATATCTTCACAAGTAATTTTTTTTTCCTAGTCCGTTGTTTTCGCCCAACTCTCATTAGTTAATCCAACAAAATCTTATGAATTAAAGGACAATTAAAAAGAGGCTTATAATTTTTCTTCTATTTTTATAGTCATTCACCAAACCTAGTTAACAAATGATTTATAGCGAAATTAAAATTAATCCGATACCGAATATATATACTTTTATAACAACCTCCAATTGTTTTATTTTTACACAGCCTACCTAGTTTAAAAATGATTTAATAACCTTATAATTCAAATATATTTGCATTTTACAGCTAATCTTAAAAGACATATTTTAAGTCAAGATCCTAATATTGCAGCTAATTTGAAATCAGATGAAGTTAACATTTGTGATACGTCAACAGCAAGTTCGCAGTCAAACGAGAAGACAACCCAAACAATTAAAATCGTCATGAGCAAATCGAAAGTATTTTATTACATACATTAAACAATAAATCATTATAATATAATCAACTTTTTGTTGTTAAACCGTAGAATTTAATTTTTTAAAATAATTTTTAACTCGGGTTTAATTTATTTTTAAGGAATCTAGGAAAATAATTCCCTGTGAAGAAAAATCTCCGGAAGATTACTCCCCTGAAAAAAATTCCCTATGAAAATAATTCCCCTGAAAAAAAAATCCCACAGAAAATCCGGAAAATAATTTCCATTTTTTGATTCCTATATAATATTAAATTATTTTTAGAAAATTAACAAAATAGTAAAAAAAATCACCGGAAAAAAACCATTTTTAAAATAAGCCCTTGTAATCATTTATTTGGATATATACTTTTTTAAAAATTTATAATCAGATATAAATTTTAAAATCAATAGTATTGTATTAAATTAACATAAAAAACATCCATTTTGTTATTTTTAACCGGGATTCAGACTGATATAAACGTACGGAACAGAATAGTATTCTGTTATTCTTATTTAATGGTATATAAATCATTTTTACCTTAGTGGCGTTTAGGTTAGAAATACCCCCCCCTCTTCATGGTAAATATTAGAGACCTGCAGAGGTGCCATTTGTACGGCCAGGTCCAGCCCGGATTTTATTTTAAAAAAATTTTCGGCCCGGCCCGGATTTTTTTTCAGAAATTATTTTCGGCATGGCCCGGCCCGGATTTTATATTTTCAGACCCTGCCTGGACCGGCTTTGTTTAAAAAAAAATTTTCAGCCTGGCCCTTATTTTTTAAAAATATATTCTATTTATTTTTGATTTTTATGGCTAATAATGGCGATAATATATATTTGGGTTTTTTTTAAAAAAAAAATTTCTGGCCCGGCCCGAGTATATTTAAAAAAATTAAAATACGGCCCAAGCTTAGGGCCGGGCCTGCAGGTCTCTGGTAATTATAATATGGTTAATTAATATTAATTATTGAAATCTAGATAAAAAGTAGATTATGGATATAATATCCCTCTTTCTAGGAAAAAATTTGTTTTCACTTTTTTTTTCAATTTTAAATTAAATTAAACCTATAATTTTCATCTATTCTATAAAAATCTATCTGATTGATTACCAAATAAAATATAAAAGGTATTTTTGAATCTGATTTGACCTGAAAGTTGAATTTTGCAGGGTTCTAAAATAATTATTAATTTTAAATATTTTATTATTTTTTTAAAAAATAAATTAGGCTTACGAATCGGTTGTGGGATTAATTGCCATTAACAACATGCCAATTAATTTAGTAACATATGAATCATTCAGGCTATTATTAGATCCAATAGTCCAATCGTTGAATATGACTATAAACAAACATATCGTAATTGATAAAATAAAATATGCTGCGTCAGAAATAAGATGCCAGATAATGCAACAACTAAAAAATAAGCTCATTTCTTTGAAGATAGATACTGCCACAAGATTTCAAAAATCAGTGTTGGGGGTTAATGCCCAATTTTTTATGGATGATAAGATCGAAATTCGAACTTTGGGTATGTTAGAAATTGTAAAGGCGCACACGGCGTCTAATTTAAAGGAAGAAATAGATAATTTATTAAAACAGTATAATATATGTTTGAGCCAAATATACAGTATAACAGTTGACAATGGTGCTAATATGGTTAAAACCGTTGAAATGATAGCCGAAGAAAGGCTAATTACTCATCTTGATCTTTATGAAGATGCCTTTGTCCCAAATGAATGATAATGAGTCTTCATCGCAAATAATTAACGATTCTCTAAATGATAAAGAGATCGCCCAGGCAAATGACAGCCCTATTTCAAATATAAATGATAGTGATTCGTCTGAGGAGTATATTATACATAATCAAAATCAAGATGATCTTCAACACGATGATGAAGATGAAATAAATGATGACTTGGAAAATTTAATAAATGATCTAAGAAAATCATTTGGGCTGATTTGTGTGCGTTGTTGTGCCCATACAATTCAATTAGGGGTTAATGATTTTATAAAAAAATTTATTAAGGAGGACCTAGATGAAATAAGATCGATTCTTAAATTATTTAAATCACAAAAATATAAAAATTTATATACACTAGAAAAAGTTAATAAACCAGTGTTGGACACTGTCACTAGGGGGAATAGCACCTATAGAATGCTAAAAAATTTGAATGATAATATAATTTTTTACATTAAAATGGGGCAAATATATTCTGAAACATTTATTAATTCGCGACTGTGGGATAGAAATGAAACATATCTCACAGTATTATCGCCGGCTAATACATGTACAATAAAATTACAAGAAAAATCTTGTACCATAGGGGATTTTTTTAAACTCTGGCTGGAATGCAAATTAGATTTAGAGGAAATCAATAACGAATTCTCTAATGATTTGATAAAATGTTTGGATAACCGTCAGAAATATTTATTCGATAATAATGTATTTAGAAGTGGGATCTACGTGGATCCCAGATTTAATTATCAAAATGGAATCTATCCATCTGAATACGATAAATTACAGGCTAGGGTAAATTTATAATATTTGACTTTAAATTAAATATAAAAAAATTTATTTTAGGACCATCTGATGTCTACGTGGAGACAAATTCAAATCTTTAATAAGCCAAAAGACAATCAATCTCTGATTGGCTCTCCTGTTATTCCTATGTTCTAAAAAAACCAGGCTGGATTTATATTTGGAGCGAGAAAGCGCGAATGCTCCAATATACCAAAATATTGAAAGTATCGATATGAAGACCAAAATAAATGGTTTAATATATGGCCAAAAATTGCCATCTGATCAAAATATTTTGCAGTATTGGCAATCCAAAAAATATCAAGATCCTGAATTATATACCCTCTCTCGAGTAGTTCTAGCTGCTCCTTGTTCTCAAGTGTCGGTTGAAAGATCCTTCAGTGCCCTAGGATTGATCGTAACGCCTTTACGAACCAGATTGGACAAATCTACTTTAAACGATATTTTATTAATCAAGCTTAATAAAAATTTATTAAACAACGTTATATTTTAATTTTTATTTATATAAAATATTTATTTGAATATTTGTAATTAAAAATATTATATCATGTCTTATTTGTTATTTGAAAAAATAAAAAAAAAGGTGAAGGGATACTAATTTTAAAATGACAATTAATTTAAACACAAAATAAAATATTTATATATATAGGATGTAAGGCTTAACCAAAACTTTTGAAATACTGAAAAAAATCAAAATTAATTTTACTTTAGACACATACTTGTTTTAAGTAGGCCTACAAAAAACAAATTGAATTCGTATTCGATCGAAAATACGAATCGAATAATACTATTATTCGTATTCGATTCGAAAATACGAATCGAATAATTGCGTTATTAGTATTCGTACGAATAATAAAATCATTATTCGTTTCGATTCGATTCGAAAATTTTGCTAAAGCTTATAAAAAAAATATATAATTTTTTGCAAAAAAAATTATAAACAGATATAATGTTTCAAGATGACACTTTTAAGGAAACTAATTTTCATTAGCATATAACAATTTACAGAAAATAAACGAAATATAACCTAGTGATTTCATATAACGCTATCCAAACAAATTGGCCAAAAACGTCCGATTTTAGAATTAGAAATGCTTATAAAAAATATTTAAATTATTTCTTCAATCTAATATTCAAATTTTATTAAAATTTTTTAAAAATGTACAATAATCTCATTTTATAAACATCAAAATATAATACACAAAAAATATAATTATAGTATATACGAATTTGATAAACACTTTGGCTCGGCATGCTATTATTAATATAACCTAACCTAAACCTCGCCAATTCGCTGATAGATGTCCAAACTTTTGTGCCATCTATATAATTGACTGGATTTGCCGTTTTTAAAATATTTTTAAAAGAAATAGAAAGATTTAAAAATGTATTGAGTTAGAGTATATAAAGTAAAAAAAATTAATTATCAAATAAGAGGTAAATTATTCATAAATTTTGAAGTATATCTCTTAGAAGAAAAAATTCTTTGGTAAATTATTTTAAAAAATAACTAATGACAAATATATTATATCATTCTGATTTTATTGGTGGTTTTATGACATTTCCTAGACATCTTGGGAAAGTGTTAATTTTGTTTTACTTTTATTTTTAAAATAGCAACTTGCTATTTTATATCGTTGTAAATAGTAAAAGCATGACTTTTACTTAATATTAAAGTGTTGTTAATTGGTTGGTTGTATAAAACCAGACCCGGGGTTTGGGTCTAAAAAATCGACCAAACCAGCTCTGAGCACAGACCCGGGGTTCAGACCCTCATTAAGATAAATTATCCTTAATAATAATTATTAAACTTTATTAATTAATAAAAGATAAAAAGTATAAATTGATATTATAAATTATACTATATTTTGACTTTAGAATAGGCACATCCCCCCCCCCCTTAAATAATACGAATATCCAAAAGTATTCTAATTATCTCAATCAAATTTAGGAACTAATGTTATCAAATATATATGTCCAATAGATACATTTCTAAAATTATTTAAAAAATCAATATTAAAAAATAGCGATGAAATTAAAAGAAAGTTAGTACCTCATTCTGAACTAGTAGTAAGGGGAATTGGCATAGCGATACTAATTTATTAAGCCAGGGTATGCTGACACACTTTCTAAGAAAGTTTCCAAGACCCATAGACCGGTCTGTTTTTTTTATTCCTTTTTTTCAATACCGGAAATTATTTTTAAAACTCACAAAAAAAAAAGATTTATATTTTGATTTAAAAAAAAATGAAATAAAAATTTATTAATGCAAATGTGTTATCTTAAACATAGTAATTACTTATTAATTAGCGAGAGGAAAATATATTATAATAATGTATTATAGTGATCTGCATAAGGCCTAATTTATCAAGCTCAACCCAAAATTTTTAAAAAATGTTTTCCGGCTCGAACCCGATTAAAAAAATTTTACCAGCACAGCCAGCAAAAATTAATTTTTTATAATTATTCATATATTTATTTTAAAAAATTTCCAAGGCACTACCCGACCTGGCCGGAATTTTTAAAATTTTTTTTAGAACCGACAAAGCCCAAACCCTATTTTTTTAAAATATGGGTTTAGCACATCTTTACTATTATATAATATGCAACACTACCTACACTCTCATTGGAAACAGTTATAATTTTATTTTTTTTTTTAAATTTCGGAAGAAAAGGAAGCTTTTCAATAAATTTTTAAATATTTTTAAAAAATTATTTCACTTTTCAATGATAATATTAAAAACTCTTATATCAATCAAAATAAATATTCTTGTAGGCACTCTTTTTTTAATATTTTGCAATCTAATAATAAAGCCATCAAAAATTTTAGAAACATGCTGTGTCAATATTTTTTTTTTAAAAAAATTTATTTTTTTCTTTCATCAAGGCAGGAGAAGAGGTATAAAACATAAAAGAAATATTATATTAATAAAATTGAAAAACATCTGGATAAAGGGGTAAAAAAATAAATATCATAAAATTTTTAAAAAATAAAGGATCTTCAAATTTTACGATCTTTAAAGATCTAGATCTTTTAAGATCGTTGCTCAAATTTTTTTATAAATAAAAGATCTTCAAATTTTACGATCTTCAAAGATCTTGCTCAAATTTTTGAGCTAGATCTCGCTCAAAAATCTTCAAAGAAGATCTTTTGTACAACTCTGGGTAAAAGTAATCTCGCCGAATTGCCAGAGAATTCCCTAGCTCGACAAACAGTCGATCTTATGCTTAAATGATTACGCAACAATAATACAATATCGAATCCAAAGAGGCCTGGAAGGCCCCGCAAAACGACTTTAAGCGATGATAGGTATATAACAAGAATCAGTAAACGTAATCGACTCCTTATCGCCTCAGAGATAGCTGCGGAGATTAATCTGACTCGGGAAAACCTAATAAGTGTCACAACTGTGAAGAGGCGCCTTAAGAGCTTTGAACTTTATATTAGGATAGCGGTCAAAAAGTCACTCTTGAGCAAAAAAAATAAACTCAAGCGATTAGACTAGACACGAAAATATCAATTTTGAACATCTGCCAACTGGTACCAGGTATTATGGAGTGATGAGTCAAAATTCGAAATCTTCGGTTCTAAAAGAAGGCAATATATCCGCAGCTCAGCTAAAGAGCGAAAACTGCATTATTCCTACAGTCAAATTAGGGGGAGAATCTGTTATGGTGTGGGGGTATTTTGTTGCCGGGGTAACCGGTGACATTGCCAAAATTAAAGGAATCCTTAACAAGGAGGCAATGGATTATCTAGGAATTTTCCTTAGAGGAGGTCCACATATAAAAGCCTGGGGGCTTCGCCCCCCAGACCCCCTTTAACGGGCCTTCGGGGTTTATCTTAAAAATCATATTGGTTTTTCTTATAATATAAAAGTCCTAGAATTATTAATTATTTTAATTAGTGTTTGTAACATTTTGAAAAATTAGAATAAGAATTGGAAGATTATAATCGTTGTCAAATAAGAAAGGTTAGAAAAAAATGATACTAAATCAGACTAATATCCTCGTTAGAACTAAAATGATACTAAATCAGACTAATATCCTCGATTATATATATTTTTCTATAATATTCGTCAAATCAGAAAAGTTAGAACTAAAATGATACTAACTCTTTATTAAATAATAAGTTAAAAATATAATCAATCTAAATTAATTAAAAAAAAATTAAAATAATAAAAAATTAAAATTAAAAATTATAATTAAGTTTGTAAAATCATGATCTCTCCATATACAAATATCCTCGAATTTTTTTTTTTTTAAATGATACTAAATCTTTATTAAATAATATGATAAAAATATAATCAAACTAAATTAATTAAAAAAAATTAAAATAATATAAAAAAATTAAAATTAAAAATTATAATTAAGTTCGTAAAATCATGATCTCTCCTTATACAAATATCCTCGAATATATATATACTTTTCTATAATTCATTTACATAATGTTTTACAAACAAACTGAAAAAAATCTTAAACTTTCTTTAATTTGAATAATCATTCTTTTTTATTCATCTTTCTTTAAATCATTTGCATTCGAAATTTAATTCTTTTTTCTTGAGTAGATTTGAATATCCTTCGGCTTTGTAATTTGGTTTAACAATTACAACACCCTTCCACTTAGATTAGTCCCACCATTCTGCGAGTATAGGCATGGTTCCCGATTCTAGCTCTTTTAATTATATCTCGTTTTACTCCCACATTAACCTAGTCTTTGCTTGTTTCTAACGGTTTCTAGTAACTAATGACGGTAAATCTCTGACGATAATTTGTCTGCGAGTAACGATGGTTTCCACGACTTCTTGTTCGATTTTTTATCCTATACTAAATTTTTGATAAGCAATTGGCTATAATTTGTCAATGATTAACGATAGCATCCTGGTCTTCTTGTCAATATATCCACTTTGCCTTAAGATCTCTTATACGATAATGATTTCTTGTATCTTTTGATCCAAAATAAAAATCCGATCTCTAATTGAGCTCGATTGCGGCATAAATTTTCTAATGACGAAAAGCCGTTTCTCTTTATGAAGATTTTTTGGTTAATCAACAACCTGATATTTTGCTAAATATTATCAACTTAAATAACAGTCAACCGTATATCTTTAATAAAAATTTATAACGACATTCTTTTAGCTACATCGATCACTTGTACGTATAACGATCTCTTGTGCCGCATTCTTTTTAGCTAAACGACTAATTCTCCGAAATACGACCATTAATATTGATATGATACCATTGTTTTATTGCTCTCATTCTTTGTCTTAGTGTCGATAGTCATCTCATACATCCCCTTCCCCCTTTATTTAGAATCTCTTTTCAGAGTTAATTAGACTGACTTTTGATCTTCTAAAGCCTGGATCAATCGCTGTAAGACACCACTGAACCAATATGGTATTGATATTTATATTGCTGAGGCTAGTGGGAGAGTTAATTAGACTGAATTGTTGAAATTGCCCTGTCGCCTCCACTCTCCAACATCATTGTAACATTTTGAAGAATTAGAATAAGATTGAGAGATTAGAACCGTTGTCAAATAAAGAAAGGTTAGAATAAAATGATACTAAATCAGACTAATATCCTCGTTATAACTAAAATGATACTAAATCAGACTAATATCCTCGATTATATATACTTTTCTATAATATTCGTCCAATAATAAACGTTAGAACTAAAATGATACTAAATCTTTATTAAATAATATGATAAAAAATAATCAAACTAAATTAATTTAAAAAAATTAAAATAATATAAAAAAATTAAAATTATAATTAAGTTCGTAAAATCATGATCTCTCCTTATACAAATATCCTCGAATATATATATACTTTTCTATAATTCATTTACATAATGTTTTACAAACAAACTGAAAAAAATCTTGAACTTTCTTTAATTTGAATAATCATTCTTTTTTATTCATCTTTCTTTAAATCATTTGCATTCGAAATTTAATTCTTTTTTCTTGAGTAGATTTGAATATTCTTCGGCTTTGTAATTTGGTTTAACAATTACAACAGTGTTGTTAAACGGCTCGACTTGAGCTGATTTTTATAAACAGCTAACTGAATATTTTAGCCAAAAAATATTGTTCAAGCCTAGAGATTTTACGAATAGTATAAAACTTGTATCTCCATGAGCGGGCTTACATAATTTTCTGGCTAATATATCGAGTTAGCTATATCGGCTAAAATTGAGCCATTAACCACTAATTTTAATTAAAATAACACATTGACATAATTTTATTGATATACGTTTCAATTTAATATACTTTTAGAAGTTATTTACAAATAAAAAGCGATTATTTAAAATATAAATATTATATTGATTTAATTATAAATATTATATTGCTTTACTTATAAATATTATATTGCCTTAATTATAAATGATATATTTTATAATTAATAAACATATTAAAATTATAGATTAAAATATAAATGTTTTTTTTTAAAACTATAAATTTAAGTCGATATCCTTCAAAGTGAAAAAATCAAAATTGTGTTGGCAATATTTTTTTACCAATATATGATAGATGTTTAAAATTAATATTGAGAAACCTAGGCTAATAATCATAGATGACATATTAGCTTTGGAACCAACTTTTGATTATTATAAGTTATTTTTTTTTATGATTATTACTCACTTTAAATTAAAATTTGTTGGGCATAGCAAAATAGGTCCGTGAAGTTGTAAGAACGATGTAAGGATCAATTAACAAAACCTATGCCAATATTTAGAGTCTTAATTGATCCTAATTGATCTTCAAACCAGACATAAGCAGAATTAAAGGTTATTGGGTTATAAGCAAAATAATGAAAGTGCGAAGATTTGCAGCTGTAAGAATGATTTGAGGATCAATTACCGAAACTTATATCATTGTATAGCCCGTTAATTGATCCTAATTGATCTTCTATCCGGAAAGCAGCGGAATGAACCGTTACTGAGTTATGAGCAAAATAAGAAAGTATTGGCACTTTGCCAAAACCGAAAATATAAAAGATCACGATCTGAAACTTGGCAATTATTTAGGCTTTAATTTGTGCGTTAATAATATCCAAACCGGATATCGATATCATTAACCGCAACTGAGTTATGACCTATTTTTATAGCATGAAGTTGTAAGAATTTTTTTAAAAAGTGAGGATCAATTACCAAAAATTATGCCAAAGTGTGGTGCGTTAATTGATCCTCCAGAATCTTTAAACCGCATATCAACAGAATGAACCGTTCGTGAGTTATAAGCAAAATAGAAAGGTTTTGACACCTTGCCAAAATTAAGAATTTGAGCAATCATTTTTTTAGTTATAGCCAATATTTAGTACCTTAATTGATCCTCCATATTATTTAAACGGAATGTCAAAAAAATTAAAGGCTATTGAGTTATAAGCAAAATAATGAAAGTGCGAAGATTTGTAGCTGTAAGAATGATTTGAGGATCAATTACCGAAACTTATATCATTGTATAGCCCGTTAATTGATCCTAATTGATCTTCTATCCGGAAAGCAGCGGAATAAACCGTTACTGAGTTATGAGCAAAATAAGAAAGTGTTGGCATTTTGCCAAAACCGAAAATATAAAAGATCACGATCTGAAACTTGGCAATTATTTAAGCTTTAATTTGTGCGTTAATAATATCCAAACCGGATATCGATATCACTAACCGCAACTGAGTTATGACCTGTTTTTATAGCGTAAGAATTTTTTTAAAAAGTGAGGATCAATTACCAAAATATATGCCAAAGTGTGGTGCGTTAATTGATCCTCCAGAATCTTTAAACCGCATATCAACAGAATGAACCGTTCGTGAGTTATAAGCATAAGCAAAACAAAAAAGTATTGGCACTTTGCCAAAACCGAAAATAAAAAAGATCACGATCTGAAACTTGGCAATTATTTAGGCTTTAATTTGTGCGTTAATAATATCTAAACCGGATATCGATATCACTAACCGCAACTGAGTTATGACCTGTTTTTATAGCGTGAAGTTGTAAGAATTTTTTTAAAAAGTGAGGATCAATTACCAAAAATTATGCCAAAGTGTGGTGCGTTAATTGATCCTCCAGAATCTTTAAACCGCATATCAACAGAATGAACCGTTCTTGAGTTATAAGCAAAATAGAAAGGTTTTGGCACCTTGCCAAAATTAAAAATTTGCATTTTTTTAGTTATAGCCAATATTTAGTACCTTAATTGATCCTCCGTATTCTTCAAACGGAATGTCAAAAAAATTAAAGGAAAGTGAGTTTATCAACAATAAATATTTCAAGGTCAAATTTCGACCTGACAAATTATGGATATGAAACTTATATCATTTTTTAGTTCTCCGTTGATAACAAATCCTTAAGAAGTTTAATAGCCGAAATTAAAATGTAAAAGTTAATAACAAAATTAATAAAAACAAATTACGGTACACTAAAACAAAATCTAGTGCAGCGACAGACATTCTATTAATTTTGCCATTATTTAATCATTGTAAATTTTTTTATGAGCTTACTAAATGTTTCAAGGTCAAATTTATTCCACTGAAATTATATATGCACTGTCCTATTAAATTTTATCGTTTAAAAGGCCAATGATAAAGCTCGAAAGCCTATTATATTACTCTTATAAAAGTATATTCCTTTTTTATTGATAGATCTTAACTATTTTAAAAAATATTAGAAGAATGTATCAATAAACTTGAATTACAAGTAGCTATCTAGAAGAATTATGTATTATTTAATTTAGCCAAGTATATCGGCCTTTATGGCTTTTGTACTTGTCGTTATATTTTAATCTAAGTCGAAGATTTTTTATATAATATAAGGGAAGGAATGGTGAATAATATTATGTACGAATAGTAATATATTAATCAGAAAACGCAACAACAGTATAATTTGTTATAATCACGATATATATTTATTATAAGCGTGGGGGCGTTGTGTTCTAATTAATGTTGTTTAAATTATTCGGCTTGAGTACCCTTGGATATTTCATAGGAGATATGTGGAATTGATTGAGATTTCATCCAATAGTCAATTTGTTGTTGTAGGTACGGGCAGGCCCGAGATCAGGGAAATAACATTATCTAATATCCCTGAGAAAGCTATCTATAAAGATTATAAATTATTTTAATTATATAATACTTGGTTCTCAGTTATTCAATTCGATGTACAGATATTGTGTAATATCCCTGGTTATTCAATTCGATTTACAGATATTGTGTAATATCCGTTAGAAAGCTATCCATAAAGATTATAAATTATTTTAACTATATAATACTTGGTTTTCAGTTATTCAATTTGATGTACAGATATTGTGTAATATCCCTGGTTATTCATTTCGATTTACAGATATTGTGTAATATCCGTTAGAAAGCTATCTATAAAGATTATAAATTATTTTAACTATATAATACTTGGTTCTCAGTTATTAAATTCGATGTACAGATATTGTGTAATATCCCTGGTTATTCAATTCGATTTACAGATATTGTGTAATATCCGTTAGAAAGCTATCCATAAAGATTATAAATTATTTTAACTATATAATACTTGGTTTTCAGTTATTCAATTTGATGTACAGATATTGTGTAATATCCCTGGTTATTCATTTCGATTTACAGATATTGTGTAATATCCGTTAGAAAGCTATCTATAAAGATTATAAATTATTTTAACTATATAATACTTGGTTCTCAGTTATTCAATTCGATGTACAGATATTGTGTAATATCCCTGGTTATTCATTTCGATTTACAGATATTGTGTAATATCCGTTAGAAAGCTATCTAAAAAGATTATAAATTATTTTAACTATATAATACTTTATTCTTAAATTCTCATTCCGTGTTTAAAATCATCTAGGAAGCTTACGTTTTCATTTTCAGTTTTGTTTTCCATTTATCATAATGTATTTTTTTGTATTTTCTTTTTAATTTTTTTTCTTTTTTTGTTTATTTCTATATTTTTTTTTCCCTTTTTTTCATATTTTTCTTTTTTTGATTTATCATTTATTTCTATCATTTTTTCTTTTTTCATTTGTTATTTTTTTATCATTTTTTTTCTTTTTGTGTTTTTTTATTTGTTTTTTTCTTTTTTGTTTTATCAATTTTTTAATATGTTCTGAGGGCAAACGTGCTAGGTGTAAATGAGAGATCGGCTATAAAAAAATTTGGTTATTGCTTAAGTCGAGGGGTATATTTTTTTTTGTTATTTTTTTTATGTTATTTTTTTTGTTATTTTTTTTATGTTATTTTTTTTATGTTTTTTTTAAATGTTATTTTAAATTAATATAGTATTATTTGGTGATAATTTTTTTTGTGATAAATTTTTAAAATATTGTTGCATATTTTTATTATTTAGTGATAATTTTTTTTTGTGATAAATTTTTAAAATAATGTAGCATATTTTTATTATTTGGTGATAAATTTATAAATTAATATATATTTTTTCTTTTAAGATATTTTAAAATACATTTTTCTTTTTTAAAAATATTTCTTAATTCCTAGGGAGGGGAGGTAGGTAAAAGAATTGTGTCTACATATTTTTTTAAAAAATTGTTTTTTTAAAGAAATAATTCGTAGTTCCGATTATTATTAGATTATGTATATATATAATATGATTCCTTCCATACTCATTCACACCCAAAAAGTCGAAAGACTGTGGCGGGATCTTAAGGAAAACTATAAAAGACATGGGGATCGAGAGAATATTCATGAATATTTACTTGAATATAGATATTTTAGAAAACATAAATTATTAAATCGCTTTGATCTTTTTATTCTATTTATAAATGACTGTATACATTTTAATACAATTTTTCAATTTAATGAATAAAATTGACTCGTTTATTACTATATTTCGATATTTTTATTTTGTATAAATTTCAATAATATATTTCAATTTATTTCGAATTAACCCTTCCCAACAAAGGTTAAAAAAATCACTTAGAATTTAAAGATGGGGTCTATTTTACCCCTAATAAATACAAAATTTAAGATTTTATGCTAATTTTCCTAAAATTGCTTAGATTATCAGACTATATTTCAATTTAATGAATAAAATTGACTCATCACAATTCTTCTACCCTCCTCCCCTCCCCTAGGAATTAAGAAATATTTTTAAAAAAGAAAAAAATATTTTAAAATATCTTAAAAGAAAAAATACATTATCACCAAATAAATAAAAAAAATAACAAAAAAAATAAAATAAAAAAAAATAATATACCCCTTTATGTAATAACCAAAAATTTAATTGCTTCCAAAAAATTATTTAATTACATTTTAATGGAATAGGAAGTTAGATTTGGTATTGTTGCAGCTTGAAAATTTAAAATAAAATGATTTATTATGAATAATTTATTTACCCTCAGTTGTCAGCAAACAGGCCTTGACCCTATCTAAGGGCGAATCTGCATGGTGTAAATGGGATCGGCTATAAAAAAATTAAATTGCTTCCAAAAAATTATTTAATTACATTATAATGGAATAGGAAGTTAGATTTGGTATTGTTGCAGCTTGAAAATTTAAAATAAAATGATTTATTATGAATAATTTATTTACCCTCAGTTGTCAGCAAACAGGCTATCTGAGGGCGAATCTGCAAGGTGTGAATGATGTTTTGGCGATTTTAAATTTGGCGATTTAGTGGTTTTATTTTCGTATTTTTTATAATTTTTTTATCTTTTTTGTTTTATTTTTTTTGCTTTTTTATTATTTTTTTTTGCTTTTTTTTGATTTTTTTTTTTGCTTTTTTTTGCTTTTTTTTTTGATTTTTTTTTTGCTTTTTTTTTTGCTTTTTTTTTTTGCTTTTTTTTTTTTTGCTTATTTTTTTTTGCTTTTTTTTATTTGCTTATTTTTTTGCTTTTTTTAAAACTTTTTTGTAAACAGTGTTCAGTTCAGAGGTGTTAAGGATTAAAAAAATTTATACTGTATATATATAATTTATGTGTGAATTATTGTTTTAAAATGTTGCATAATTATCGTTATAATAGACCGCTTATTGAGATAAAAATGAACTAAGTGCTAAGTCAGATTTAATTCGAAACTGATGTGTTAAACAAATCAAACCATGAAATATTGAATTCGAAACCAGTAATCTATATTTCTTAGAAGTCATATGAATACGCAGGCAAAACTATCATTAAATCGGATTACAATTATACCAATTATTATATCTAAAATATACACAAACTATATTTACCCATTATAATCAATTTTTGCTATGATAAATTATTTATATATTATTGGTTACAAAAACAGATGATAACTTTAAATAAATATTGCTCATACAAATAGATTTCTTATACCTTAGTAAAAATAAATTGACCATATTATTAAACATCTAGGAATATTTTCGTATACATATATATAATAGATTTAAAATAAAAATCAGGGCATGTGCCACAGTGCAAGTATTATCAAAAGCCATGATAATAACCATACTTCCAAAAAGCTGAATGAAAGGGTACATTTTGGAGGTAAATTACAAAAAATTGAACTGATGATCCTTTAACTTTATTGGAGATTGTCTCTAGACCTCCAGAAAATTTTATTGATCTAAAGTCATATAGTGTATATTTATAAAATATAATATTATGACAACATACTCCTAGGATTTTTATTAGATAAAAAAATCTCGATGTATCAAATTAATAAATATATTACCCTATTTATATAAAAAGTAATATTTAATTAGAGAATTTTACGTTGCTAAACTTAAGGATGTTAATAGAATCTTTCCTTATTGAATAGTGAATTTTGTTATATTAAGATTTGTCCTGACTGAATGCTAATAAATATTTTAAAAATGTAATCTCTGGAGACTTTAATATATTAGATGAACCTGATGATGAAAGAATAATTGATTTATTAAAAATAAAGCTATATTTAAATGTATCATATGAAAAGAAGAAATATATTTCTATAACCTCGTATTTTATGTAATTTTTTAAAGATCTGTCCTTGATCCAGATAATGCAATCACATTATTATTAAGAAGAAACTACAGCCATCAAATGCTGGAAGTTATTATTAATTTTAAAATTAGATGATTTAAATTCATAATTGTTGCTTATGCATGACAATTGATAAAATTAACCGTTAGATTAAATAATAGGGATTTTTACTGTCGCTGAGACATCTCGCATCTCTTATATAATTAAGGAGATAGAAAAAATATGTACCACAAGAAATAGAAATATTACAAATTTTTAAATATAGCAATGAAATTTTATTCAGGATAAAGGTGTCGATGAATTTGTATTAATAAAAAATGGGAAGGGTTGGCAGATAATTAATCCATAAAAAAACCTAAGTGCATATTGTTCTTAAATATTACGTTTAATTAAAGGTACCAAGATTAAATTAATTTGTTGAAAATAAAAATCTTACCACAAATCATAGATATAATCATCAATACATGTCCTATTAATAGTTAATAACAAGCAGAAGCAATTGCCTGCTGTAGCAAATCATATAAAATGTTTATTGATAATTTAGGAAATAATATATTCAAAGATAGAATATTATTTTTCGCAAAATTGTGATTTAATAGTAAAATTGTTTGATAAACCTAAGGAGTAATGATTTATTTATATTGTCTTATGAATCAACAATATTATAGAATTATATTATAAACATACTTATACTGTACCGATTTTTTAAATTTAACGACTGGAGAATTTCTTATAAATCATATTCTTACCAATGTGATGTTTATAAAGATTGAATATTTAATTCAAGATGCATAATCTCAGAATTGTGTAAATTACTTAAAATGCTGTATCCCATATCCCTAATACATAAGTTATAAATAAAAATAGTAGGTGTGATGGAAGTTCAAAATTAAATAAATTAACGGGATATCTAGTTGTTTAATTTTTTATATTTCCTGCTTCATCACAAATAGGTCATTAAATATGTTATTCCAGAAGGTTAAATTTAACATGATAAATATATTAGTAATGAATGCCAACAATGGATGATATGTTATGAATGATTCATATGGTATATAAAATAGCATGACATATAACATCATCTTGGCAATCATTATTTTTATATATAATTGATTTTGAGAGATCATTATATATTTCCCATGTTCCATCTAACCGCTTGGAATAACATATATAATGACCAATCCCTGAAGAAACAGCAGGAGGTATAAATACTATAAGAGCTCTTAAAAAATATAATGTATCTCCTAAATTTATAAATCTAGGGAAATTATTTAATTTAGAACTTTGACAGCTAGTGTCAATTATAACTTGTTCATGAAATTGGTACTTATGGACTAAAGATAAAGGGTCCGGCATTTTACAGGATTTACAGTATGTTAAAAGAGGTAAAGCATCTTGGATTGCAATATCCAAACTTTCAAAACCTGTATTATTTATTATATTTAAATTTATTGGTAAACATATTATTTCTAAGAAATTTTCCGGTCGTAAACATTCTTTATTATTACATTTAAAAATATCGGTTACACTATATATATCTTTATAGCATTTTTCTATAATATAATATATTGTTGATTCGCAAGACAATCTATAGAAACTATTACTAATCTTAGTTTTATCGAATAATTTTAATAATAAATCACACCTTATCTTATATGTATTATTATTGGCCCCATGCGAAACAAAATATTCTATAAACTCTTTAAATATACTATTTTCTAAATTGTCAAAAAAAGCTTTATATAATTTGCTATCGCAGTAGGCTACTGCTACTGCTTGTGATAAAATATCAATAGGGCATGTATTACTGATTATATATCTATTAGATCCAAGTTTTAAAGGTCTCTTTATTGTGGTAGGATTCCCATTTTTCAACATGCCTAATTTAATCTTGGTCCCTTCAATTACATGTAATATTTCAGGGCAATGTGCTCCATAATATGAAGTACGTTTCTTTTTTATGGATGGTTGATCTACTAAACCTTTCCAATTTTCAATTAACTGATATTCATCATCAGACACTCTCCCTCATTTAAACTACTAAATTTAGAAATTTGTGAATTGTCTGTTTCTTGTGGTATAATAATTTCTACAGTATCCTTTTCCTTAATTATATTAGAGATTCGGGACGCTTCAGCTATAGTAAGCAATCCTCTTATCTCATCAAAATGTTTACAGAAAAATTTATCAATAATAATAGGTAACATTACGGATTTAAATGTTCTATTTTTCAAATTATTAAAATAACTTTCAACATTTGATGTAGAAGATGTAACTTGTCCATAATTATAATGTGGTTGCATAATACTAGACCATAAAGGATAGGTCTTTAAAAAATTACATAAATTTATAGTTATTTCTGGGTTATAGAAATAATTTTCTTCTTTATATGATATGATACATTTAGATATGGCTTTATTTTTAATACTTTCTATCCAGTAATTTATATTACTAGATACATTTAAGTCAATGAATATTTCATCCTCGAGTTCATCTAATATATTAATGTCTATATCTTCTATTCCAGAGATTATATTTTTTAGATATTTTTTAGCATTCAGCGTAATGTCAGGACAAGTTTCGATCCCACAAAATTCACTATTACATACAATGAGGATGGATTCTATTAATATTTCCGCCTCTTTAAAGGAAGCGGATTTTATTAGCATTGCAACGGAACGTATATAAAATTCTCTAAATAAACGAGGCTTTTTATATAAACTAGGCCATCTACTTATTAGTTTGATACAATGAGCATAATCTATTCTAATAAATATCCTAGGGGTCAGCAATTTTTGACCTAATATTATATTAAATGAATATTCAATATATGACTTAAGATCAATAAAATTTGCTAGCGATCTGGCAACAGCCCCCAATAAAGCTAATGAATGATCAGTTACAACAATTTTAGATATTTTAGCACCTCTATGCACCCATACATTCAGCCAGTGTGAAATGTGGTTAATATCATGGGCTTCTGATAACATCTGAACTACTGGTATTTGCCCAGATTTTACTTTTAAATCGATTACTCCTATGTATAGAAAAATATGCCCAGATGTTTGATCATAAGGTCGACTTAATTTTTTTACTAAGGTCCCTGTGGCATCTATTTGTAGTGTGGATACGTTAGTATCTTGGCAATATTTATTAAAATTATCATTTGTTCTGGTAACCAGTAGTGCATAAAAAATTTGTCACAGGATATATTGATTATACTGGGTAAATATGGTTGAGTATATTTTAGATATAATAACTGATTGATTACGCTATCCGATTTAATGTTATATTTATTAGAAATGGATTGTTTGCATTTACGTAGGACATCCAAGGAATATAAAGTTCTAGGTTCCAATTCACCATATTCCATGGTTTCATTTGCTTTTTTCACGCCAGTTTATGGCTAAATCTTTTTGTAATTCATTAGCAACCTCTTCCCTTTTTATCCCACTTAATGGTCTTTTATAAATATTATTATGCAATTCTGTTTTATAATTATATATTTCACATATAAATTTTATATATATATTATTTAAAGTATTTAATTTTTTAATTAATAACACAGCTGAACATTGTTTACAAAAAGCCTTAATTTTTATTAAATATATTGAATTTAGAGGTACATAATTATTAGAAAATACCCATAAACAGGGTATTTTCAATTGACTAGAAATTATTTTTTCAAGCACATGGGTCCAACCCATTTTTAACCGATTTGGGTTATCCGCATTCGGATATATTTGATTCCATTCTTCCCCTGTCATAGAAATTTCAAATATATCCTTTTTTACTTTGACATTATCTTCGCCGTCGTCACTTGAGTCTGACGACATAATCTCGGAGAATTTTTCCTAAGGATAATGTAAAAATATTTTTTAAAATCATATTAAAATAGTAAATATTTCATATATCAATGTTTTTGTGTTCCTGTATTATAATAAAGTCGTGATATATTACATAAAATATAAATAATGTAAATATATATAGTAATTACACTAATACATCGGGACGAACCCCAGCCTTAAATTTTTTAAGCACCAGACTTGGGCACAAATACAAATATTTCTATGCAAAAGTAAACGACGTACCTATTGTCAATATATATATTTTTTTGTTTCTAAATTTCTTTTTCGTTATTATAGTTGTATATTATATAAATTTATTTTTGTTAGTTATTTACTATTTGTAATATACATTCGATAATTATAGCGCAAGCAGAGGTTGCGTAAAATAATTCCCCCCAAAAAAATCACAGGAAAATAATTCTTAAAAAATTATTCCCCGGAAAAAATTCCCTTAGTTTTTGTTCCTTATAAAATATTAAATTATTTTTAGAAAATTAACAAAGTAGGAAAAAAAATCCCTAAATAAAATATGTTAAATTTTCGAGAAAATCAACGAAATTAAATCCTATCAGCTACTATTAGATATTATTATTGAAAATCAAATTTTAATTTAAAAAAAATATTATTATAAAAAAATATTTATTTTTACACAAATTATTAATAATTCATTTTCCATGAAGTTTTTATAAATATATTAAAAATTTAAATCATTGTCTTCAAAAATAGATTAATTGAAATATATATTAAAACTAGATTATGGAAATAATCTCCCTATTTCTAGGAAAAAATTTGTTTTCACCTTTTTTTTTAATTTTATATTGCACGCATAATTTACATCTATTTCTATAAAAAGCTATCATGCTTTCTTTCCGAGATGTCTCATATTTTAAGACAGCCCTATATCGCTTCGAATTAAAACATAAATAATGCTAAAAAAATCCTCAAACGTGTCGAGAATAAATACTTAACTTTCAGAAAATACTGATTATAATTTTTTAGAAATATTTTCGTTATTAAGCCGCAGGGTTATTTTTGATAATTTAAAAAAAAATTATTCGAGGATCTTTTTCCCGGTATAATTTTCCGGAAATTGATTTTCCTCTATATTTAATTTAAAATCTAAAAGGAATAATCTTCTATGGGAATTTTTTCCTAAGATTTTTTTTTCGGGGAATTATTTTCCAGGGGATATTTTTTTCTGGGGATTTTGTTCCTGGGCAATTATTTTCGGGAATTTTTTTTTCCGGGGATCTATTTTCCGCTTACCAATGTAAATTATATTACTAAATTTGAATGTCTAAACTTGTCTGGTTTTTAAATAAAAATCGCTGAACTGACAAGCCGCTTGCGCCGAATCTTTATTAAGATTCTTCTGAGTGCAACTACACATTAACAGCATGTAGTAGATTTCCTACATGTGAAATCATTCCTAAATATGCCTCTGCCATTCATTATTGAAAAAAATTTTCAAAATGTTAGGACAGCTATAATCTTTATTTAAGAAATATTTTTTTAAAGGTTTATAAAATTTTAAAATTCTATCGATGGCGGGTATTAGGAACATATCGCAACCAACATTGTGCTGACTCAATTCTATAAATACACTCTGTTTTTACCAAATTCACTGAGGCATTATCAGATAGAAAGCTGACATGCAATTTATTGATAATCTAGAATCTGCTATATTAGCCATTATATGGTTAGCTATGTCTTTGGATTTTTCACTATTTGAGGGGAAAAAATTTAATAGTTTTATTGAAACGACCTTAATTTTGTTGAAATAGCAGAGTATCAAGGGAGATATTTTAATATTTCCCTTATTAGATGCATCTGTTAGAATTGCATATGTAGGCCCATACCTCCTGGATTTAGGACCTAAAATATTGATAATAGCCTTGCTCATATTTGTTCTACAAGTATAGTTTTCATTTATATTAGAGTCGTTATATATTATGGGAAATAGATTCTACCAACATTGTGATGATGAGCTTTTCTGTGAATGTTGTACTATAAGATAAGTGATTACAATTACCGCAACTGTAGTTGCATCTGTATTATTTCTTATTTTTGGAGTACCTTATTATTAAACGTGATACGTGATAATTAAGCGTCTATCCCTATAATGTGTTATACACACACACGGTAGATTTCCGCATAAAATATATTTTTAATTGTAAAATTATAATCGTTCTTTTTTATAAAATTTTATCTTGTTTACATTCTTTTATATTTAAAAAAGATCGTTGGTTTTTTTTAAATTAATATATTTTAATTAATCAAGATGTTATTTTATTTTGAAAAATAGTTACCGACTTTGTATTTATATAAACTAATTATAAAAAATAATAGGCGGATAATTAAGTCAATTCAAAAGGCCCGCAAAATTTTTTTTTTAGCAATTTTCATATTTCTCCCGCATAATACCAAATATCTCTCTCAATTTGAAAATTCTGACCTGGAAACCCTGTACAGGAGGGGTAAAAATTGATAAAAATAAGTCGTAACTGTAATAAATATGATGTGATAGAATACTTGGGACATAGTATAAGAGGATTTGAGATTACACCGATACATAAGAATAATTATAGTATTGTTAAGATGCGCGAGCCGAGGAATACGAAGATACAGTCCTTCTTGGGAATGATAAATTATCAACATCGATTTATTGAGGAATTTGCTGGTATGGCAATACCATTGTATGAATTACTTAAGAAGAATAGTAAGTTTGATTGGATGGGGAGGCAAGAGAATAGTTTTCAAGATTTTAAACGGGTGATCAGTACTATATTGGTGGGTTTTAATGAAGAGTATGAAGTAGTACTGACAGCTGATGCTTAATAAAAGAATTGGTGGTGGGTTACTACATATAATGGAAGAAAGGGAGCGTCGGATACTATATTTTTCGAGAGCATTATGTAAAGCCAAAAATATTATTCGATAATCGAGAAAGAGGCGTTGGCTATAAAGGTGGGATTAATTAAATGTAGAAAATATTTAATAGTTAGACGTTTTGTGGCTTACACAAATCATAAACCGTTGGTGGAGTTAGTTAAGAAAGACAAAAAGGAATTGATGTTGTCAGACCGTTTGCAACAATGGTTATTATTGGTGGGTTCATTTGACATGGATTTTAAGTATAGGAAAAGGAAAGAGAATTGGATGGCGGATGTTATGTCAAGACTATGTATGGGGAAACAAGAGGGGATAAAGTATGATGAGCGAATCAGATGAGAAGGAGGGTGGAGACAGTCGACAGGAACGGGTGAATGTTGTAAGAATTAAAAGGTCAAGCGATTATGTGAATTAGGAGAAAATAATAGAAGGAGTTAGGTATTTAATTGGGCAGAGTGATGAGCAGTTTGAAATGAGAGAGTGAATGGGATAAAGAATAGGAGGCATGAGCAGGGTTGCCATGTCTCCCCCCAGTGGGAGTCTCCCATAATTTTTTAGTTTACCCACATACATCTCACTCCCAAACTCCCACAATTAGAAATCTCCCACAAAAAAGCTCCCACAATTTTTAATTTCTCCCACAATTTTTTTTTTAGCATTTTAATGTTTTTTATATATAAATAATAATTTTGAGAGACAGAATTTGATTATTTTTATATTTTTAAAATAAATTTTAAATATTTATTCGAAAAATATGTCTAGTTCTTTTATTTTATTTTTCCGCTCTAAAATATATTTTTTATAAAATTCTCCAATTCTCCACTCGACATGTTCAAAATTTTTGTGTTAGAAAGAATAGAAGTTAGAACAGTATGTATAATTATTATAAATATATTTTAAATTACTTAATATATTTTATAACGTTATCTAGAATTGCAGTGCTCCACTCGACATTTTTCTATAAAACTATTGAAATTTTTTTCATCCGATAGTGAAAAATCCAACGATATAGCTAACCACATAATGGTAAATATAGCTGATTCAGGGTTATCAATGAGTTGCATGTCAGCTTTCTGCGCTGATAATGCCTCTGTATATTTTGGCAAAAATCAAAGTGTATTTACCGAATTGAGGCAGCACAATAATGAATTAATACCAATTGGCTGTATATGCCATATACTGCATAATTCTTGCAAGAAGGCAATGAATGTACTATCTGTAGATGTCGAAGTAATTGTGATGAAATGTTTTAACGAATTTAGTTCATCAACTAAAAGTGTCACTGAATTAAAAGAATTGGTGGAGTGGTCTGATTTGGAATGGTGTTTGTTGTTGCGATATGTACCTATCAGGTGGTTATCATTAATACCTGCCATCGAGAGAATTTTAAAATTTTACGAACCCTTAAAGAAATACTTCTTAAATAAAGATTTTAAAAGCTGTCCTAAAATTTTGAAAAATTTTTTCGAGGATGAAATTTCAGAAGCATATTTAGGATTAGTTTCATATGTAAGAAATTTACTTCATGTAGTTAATATTCTGCTACAATCAGAAGATTCTTTATTGTGAAACGAATCCCAGATATGCTTTTGCCCTTTCATACTCGAAAATTTTTTTTAAAATTTAAAGACAGCTTTTAAAATATCTATTTAACGAAGTTTTTTTAAGTTTGTAAAATTTTAAAATTCTATCGATGGCAGGTATTAATGACAAACACCTCATAGGTATATATCGCAACAACTCATACCATTCCAAGTCAGATTACTTCACCAACTCTTTTAATTTATTAACTCTTTTAGTTGATGAACTAAATTCGTTAAAACATTTCATCACAATTATTTCGACATCCACAGATAGTACATTCATTGCCTTCTTGCAAGAATTATATAGTATATATGGCATATACAGCCAATTGGTATTAATTCATTTGTGCTGCCTCAATTTAACTTTAGCTTTTGCCAAAATTTACAGAGGTATTATCAGCGCAGAAAGCTGACATGCAAATCATTGATAACCCTGAATCAGCTATATTTACCATTATGTGGCTAGCAACATTGTTGGATTTTTCACTATCCGAGGAAAAAAATTTAACAGTTTTATTGAAATGTTCTTATTCTTGTTGAAATAGCGAAGAGGGAAATGTTTTAATATTTCCCTTATTAGATGCATCTGTTAGAATTGCACATGGATGCCCATCTTTCAAATCGTCTAGAGACCTCTAGAATTCAGGTACTAAAACATTTGTGATAGCCTTGCTCATTTTTGTTCTGCCACAAGTAAGGTTTGCACTTATATTGGAGTCGTTAAATATCATGAGAAAAAGATTCGGTCACATTGTGATTACATGATAGATGTATACGATTTCCGAAAATCATCTGTATTATTTATTATTTTTGAGAATATTTTTGTATTGCAATTGATGTAGATATACTCCCCTGTACTGACTTATATGAATGAAAGATTTATTATTGAATAAAAATAAAACAGGATAGAAAGAATTACAAACTAGACATGTTTTTGAATAAATATTTAAAATTTATTTTAAAAATATAAAAATAATCAATTAATGTCTCTCAAAATTATTATTTATATATTAAAAACGTTAAAATACTTTAAAAAAAATTGTGGTAGATTTTTGCGGGAGATTTTCATTTGCGGTAGTTTTGCGGGAGAAAGATGTCTGCGTGTATATTAAAAATAGCGGGAGTCTTCCGCTGATGGGGGGAGACATGGTAACCCTGCTCCTGTACTCTAAATATACTCTTTTTCACATTTGCCCTCAATCCTCTCTCCAAAATTCTTGATAATACTATCACCAATCTTTTGTAGTGTTCATCTATTGTTCAGCCCACTATTAACACATCATCTAAATAATAAAATACTCCCTGAATCCCTGAAAATACCTCCGATATTGCCTTCAGGTGCCAATATACCTAACCCGAAGGGTAGCCATAATAAATTAAATAAACCCTTAGGTATATTAATCGTTAATTTGTCACTCATTTCCTTACTTACTCTTAATTGCAAATATACATTACTGAAATCCACTTTCGAGAAACCTTTTTGCTCCTTTTAAACTTGTTAAAATCTCCTCCACTCTTGGCAATGGGTACTTCAACTCAACCAAACCCGGATTTAACGTTACTCTAAAATCAGCGCAGCGCACAAGCATAACTTCCCACCCATAGCCCACTCACCTTGCATAACAGGTATTATTATACCCTCCTTTTGCCATCTAATGCGTCACTGAAAGTAATAGAGAAAATAAGAGTATATTATAAACAAAAATTTATTAAATTACAGGTAAAACAGATTATAAAATTCATATAATAAGCCGACGATAACATTATAATGTGAACTATAAATGTCTGGATGTACATTGATCCATAATATGGGGCGAAGATCTTTGCATGTGTCAGCATAAACGTAATGGTTAAGCACACCTAGTTAGGCTCGTTTTGAGCCGATTTTTAAAAACGGCTAACTCAATATAAGTTGACTTTCGGGCTATCTATGAGTAAAATCTTCCGGTTTGCGTAATATTCATTTGGATAAAATATTGATTCAGCCGTTTTTAAAAATCGGTTCAAATGGAGCCGTTTATCATCCCTACACTCAGTTCTTCCAAGGCGACCATCTTGTTGAACTATTGTCTATGTGTAGTATGATGGTATAGTACTGATGAAAAAAACTCCAGTCTATCATTGTCTACTTCAGCTGTTTTCATATGAAATCCAGGGTTATTCCCAGGTTTGTGATTGAGGTTTTAGGGTACAATACCAACTTCCCATCATTGATAGTTAGGCCCCAACGCTGCCATATCTGTTAAGACTTGAGTATCTCGGTTTACTGTTTCTTCCGACTCCCCGTAAATTAAGATGTCATCCAAATAAACTGAATATCTGAAGGTTCTTACTAATTTGTCGTAAAAATCCAAGACTATATTCTGTAGAGCATATAGGTTGTCTTTGTAAAGTACTTTGTTGACCCGATTATAACCGGAGTTTGCCTCGATATTGCCAGCGGAATTGCATAGATAGCCAATCATAAGTCAATTTTCGTAGATAATTGGGCCCTGGCCAAATTTTGTGCAATTGCCGGGATAGTTTTCAGATTATAGGGATATCTTATGAAGTTCTTTAAAACTCTGAAGAAGTCTGATATTACCCCCGGGGTACTGTTCGTCTTTAGGATTAAGAAAGCTGGTGAGCAGAAGTTAGTCAGGGTCGGTGTAGTGTGATTAATTAACTCCCCTTATCACATACTTCTGAGTTAAGATATCACTGTGGTAGATTACCTCCCCCTTTGATAAAGAGTGTTTAGAGGGAGTTGATTAATAACAAAGATCTTAATTACAATGTATATTAATAAGGAGATTTATATGATCATGAGTTTTTTTTTATATTACTGAAATTCTTGTAAATTTATAATTTAATTTTCGAAATTAAATTTTGAATCGAATTTTAATTTTATTATCTAATTTGTACTAAGTTGCATCCGAATTCAAAATTTAAATTCCAAAAGTAAAATATTTATTAATATATAAAAATGATAAAATAGTGAATCTCGATGTTATCATTGATATTTATAATTACCTTAAATGCAAAACCCCTACCCAACCTCCTATATCGGCGATCATGGGTTAAAAACCTTAGTCAAATGTGCCAAGTTTTTCTTAGAGAATGACAAATTATACCATCACCTACATAATGCTGAAGTTATCCTACTCTTTAGCCAACAACTAAAACTTTTAGTTTCATTCCATGGAGGATGTGAGGCAAATCTCACAGAAATGTCATTATCAGGTAACTTTGTAATCAACAAGACATATGAAACTAGTTGAAAGGTATATTTACACTATTTATAACATAATTTTATAGACTGGTTTAAGTATTGTTTCTAAATTTTTATGAATATTACTGATAAATTCCACAATTTATAAGCAAGGATACAGTACTCAATATAAAAATCTCTTTCAATTGATAGAATATTTTTTAAATATTGCTCAATTTTAATTGAAGTATTGTTTCTAAACTTTTATGAATATATGATAAATTCAAATTTATAAGCAAGATTGCAGTACTTAATATAAAAATCTCTTTCAATTGATAGAAATTTTTTTTAAATATTGTATTTTAATTGAAGTATTGTTTTTAAATTTTTATGAATATTGATAAATTCTAAAATTTATAAGCAAGGATACAGTACTCAATATAAAAATTTCTTTCAATTGATAGAATATTTTTTTTAATATTGCTCAGATTTAGCCATATGACCCAAAAAGCTCTTCTAAAATGTACTTTAAAAACATACATCAGGTAGTAAATATTGCTCAGTTTTAACCTGATATGACCCAATAAGCTTTCACCACTTTAGAAAGAATTTAAAAATTTATACATCAGGCATTAACAATATACTCATCTCTTTCAATTGATAGAAAAAAATTTTTAAATTTAACTTTTAAAAAATTTCTTTTAACATGCTTAAAACTTAAAAAAACAACATATCATTTCAATTATGTCATTTAGATATTTGTGGTAAGGAATGCGGCAAGATGTCATTGACTTTGTAAAATCATGCGACCTATGTCAAAGATATAATTCCCGATTGACAAAACAAGCTTGGGAATGTAGTCTATTCCTATTCCATCTAAGGTATGGACACAAATAGGGGTAGATCTGTGTTCATTGCCAGGGAGCATTGATTGATATAAATATATAGAGTTGCTGTTGATTATTTTTCAAAATATATAGAAGCACAGCCTTTAAAGGATAAGATAGCCCATTCAGTGACCCTCTTTTTGTATTCACTGTTATACAGGTATGGCTCAAGTGAAATTTTTATAATATAATGATATTTATAGGTCCAAATTAAGGATCAGGGTCGCGAGTTTGTAAACCAAGTGAGCAATGAATATCACAAACTCGTGGGAACCCAGCAAAGAGTGACAAGTGCCTACCATCCTCAGGCTAATGGCATGGTAGAGAGAGCCAATCGTACTCTTCAAAATTCACTTTTGAAGTGTACAAAAGGCAATCAGAAAGATTGACCTGGAGTTTTCCCTGGTATTGTATTTGCCTACAATACATCAAGGCATGAATCCTCAAAATTCATCCCATATGAGATGATGTATGGCAGGAAAGCTTTACTCCCTGTGAGGTATGATATATATATCACTATTTGTATAAAATTAATATACATAATAAATATTTATTTTTATTATTTAAGGATGATAGAGACCAGATCCAGATGATCTTTCTGACATAGACTTTGAATGCAATTACCAAAGAAGTACAGACAATATGAAAGACATATTCAAGACTAAAAAAAATTGTAAAGCTCAGCTTAAGCAGCAACGAGATTATAAAACTCGTAATGCTGCTAAAAATGCACTTTATCACATAAATGTAAAAGTGCTTGCGTGGAATAATCGTCGGGCTGACAGGAAAGGAGGGAAAATGTTGCAGCCGTGGATAGGTTCATATATAATTGTTAGAATTGTTAATAGTACAATTATTATTTTTTAAACAAAATATTTATACATATTTAGGCAATGTAGAATTATCTTCTTCAACAGGAAAAATTTTACATATTAAGGCTAATATAAGTAATTTAAAGACTATATAGAGGGGAACAAAGGTATATATTTTAAATATACGAATATAACTTTTTTAATGGTATTGATACAGTCAAAAAAATTGCACATTGTGAAACTATAGAGGGTGTTTAAGATCAAGGTAATATATTAAGTTAATTCATAAAATAATATTGAACAAATAATTAAGTTTGTAGGCTTCTTAAAACTATAGTTGGAAAAGAAGATAAACAAATGCTTTTGGAAAAAAGGAAAATATACTTTTAATTATAATATTTCCATTAGAAGAAGCACTATTTGAAAAAATGTCCTGTGGAATAAAAGTTTCAGGAGAAAGTTTTATTTTTAAAAAATTGAAAAAATTTTATTTTTGATAAAGTTAAAATTATAAGGTTGGAAATTAGAAAGGATGATACTAAAATATTATTTTTTTATAATTATTTACATATATACAAAAGAAG
This sequence comes from Gordionus sp. m RMFG-2023, assembly GCF_954871325.1. Classification (NCBI taxonomy): domain Eukaryota; kingdom Metazoa; phylum Nematomorpha; class Gordioida; order Chordodea; family Parachordodidae; genus Gordionus; species Gordionus sp. m RMFG-2023. The sequence goes on along the minus strand of NC_088775.1, from coordinate 40,518,407 downwards.
AATTTTATAAAATTTAAGAAGATTTATTTTAAGGTTAAAGAAAAAGAATTTAATTTAAAGTTTTTACATATAGAAAAAGAAAAGTACGAAAGTAAATTTTTTACGTATCAGATCAATTCAGCGAAACTTTTATCGCGAACAGGGTTACCAGGTCAAAATTTTCAAATTGCGGGAGAAATTTAGTATTTTGCGAGAGAAATATGAAAATTGCGGGCGGTAGAAATATAAAAATTGCTAAAAAAAATTTATTGCGGGCCAATTGACTTAACTGTTCACCAATTATTTTTTATAATTAGTTTATATAAATGCAAATTCGGTAAATATTTTACAAAATAAAATAACATCTTGATCTACTAAAATATATTAATTTATAAAAAAAACCAACGATCTTTTTTAAATATAAAAGAATGTAAAGATAAAATTTTATAAAAAAACCAAACGATTTTAATTTTACAATATTTTATGCGAATATCCCGCAAGACCGCAATTGGAAATCAACATTATAGGAATAGGCGCTTAATTATCACGTTTTACGTTTAAATACATAATAAGGTACTCCAAAAATAAGAAATAATACAGATGCAACTACAGTTGCGGCAATTGTAATCACTTATCTTATAGTACAATTCATAGAGCTACTTATCATTACAATGTAGGTAGAATCTTTCCCCATAATATTTAACGACTCCAAGATAAATGAAAACTTTACTTGTAGAACAAAATTGAGCAAGGATATCATCAATGTTTTAGTACCTAAATCCAGGAGGTCAATTCTTGACGATTTGAAAGATGGGCATACATATGCAATTCTAACAGATGAATCTAATATAGGAAATATTAAAATATTTCACTTGATCCTCCGCTATTTCAACAAAATTAAGGACTTTTCAATTAAACTATTAAATTTTTTCCCCTCAAATAGTGAAAAATCCAAAGACATAGCTAACCATATAATGGTAAATATAGCAGATTCTAGATTATCAATAAATTGCATGTCAGCTTTCTGATCTGATAATGCTTCAGTGAATTTGGTAAAAACAGAGTGTATTTATAGAATTGAGTCAGCACAATGTTGGTTTCGATATGCTCCTAATACCCGCCATCGACAGAATTATAAAATTTTATAAACCTTTAAAAAAATATTTCTTAAATATAGATTATGAAAGCTGTCCTTACATTTTAAAAATTTTTTTCAATAATGAATGGCAGAGGAATATTTAGGAAGGATTTCACATGTAGGAAATCTACCACATGTTGTTAATGTGCAGTTGCAATCGGAAGAATCTTAACAAAGATTCATAAAATTATGCTGCAGATGTGTTCATCTTTACCGTTAAAAATTGACAATAAATTTTATTACGCCATTGCTAAAACTATATTAAAATGTTCATATATTTTAAAAATACCGATAGACATTGATGTCTTGTTTGAGGAGATTGTAATGCTCTTTATTTTTGATTTACAATGTAAAAAATATATTTACTTATGCGAATTTATAAATAAGATTATATAAAATATAAAAAAAATATGGAAAATTAAATAGTTATAATGTTAATTATATTTTATTTGAGATTTAAATAATGGAAGTAAACGTTTATCGTCGTTATTGAGGTATTTATAAAATTCCTGGCATGACATATTATAAATTGGTTTAACCATTAGCTCGGCCTCTAATGTAAAGCAATCCGATTTCTCTCCTTTTTCCAGGCAGTCCTCATCAGGCTAAAAATGCGCTCGGATGAGGCATTAGAACGTGGTAAGAAGAAGACACACTCGCATATTTTTTCCAAGCATGGGGATTTATTGTTATTACGAAAAAATTCTACCCATTTCTCTGCTTTTAGACCATCTAACTTTAAGTATTCTGGCGAATCATAAAAAATAGAGTGAATTACAATCTCCTTAAACAAAACATCAATGTCTTTCGGTATTTTTAATATATTTATTAAATTACAAAAACCATCAATTGATGGTTTCTGTTCCAAGGTCATAATATTTATACATTTGTAATTAGAGTTATTAAAATCAAATTTTGATTGTAAATATTCTAAAATTGTCTTAAAATATCTGCTTCATTTAAAAATGTATTATTTAGAGTATTATTTGAACATTTTAATATAATATTTTAGCAATAGCGCCATAAAATTTTATCAATTTTTAACTGAGATGAACAGAGCTGTAGCATGATTTTGTGAATCTTTATTAATAAAGAATATTCTGATTGCAACTGAATATTAACTGCATGAAATAGATTTCCTACATGTGAAACTAATCCCAAATATGCTTCTGCTATTTCATACTCGAAATAATTTTTCAAAATTTTTGGACAGCTTTTAAAATCTTTATGAAGTATTTTTTTAAGGGTTTGTAAAATTTTAAAATTCTATCGATGGCAGGTATTAATGATAACCACCCAGTGGCGTAACCAAGATTATCCATTGGGGGGGCTAAAAATTTTTGAGGGGGGTGGTTTTGCTCCCAAACAGCATTTTAAAAATTTGCCAATTTTGTGCTTTATTGGTGGTCTAATCACTATAGTGGCCAGCATAAATGAAAAAAATATAGTAACTGATAAACACACGGAAGGCAGGTAATAAAAAAGTGAAAAAGATTAATTTATTTTATTAACTCTTTTTTGATTTTTAAAATTTAATTTTATTATATCTATCTATATACAAAATTCTTGTCATTATATACATTTTTTATAATATCATATTTACATATTAACAAAATACATATGTCCTTTACAATTTATTTTACTTTTTCTTATCACTGACCTTTTAAACTAAAAAATACAATATTCAATTTTAGACCTTTTAAACAAAAATTATAATATTCAATTTTAATTATATTTAACATTTCCTCTTCTTTTTAAATTTCTTCCTTCGAAAGCTAGAGTGTTCTTTCCTATCATCGAGAGTATATCGTTTAGATCGTTTGTTATACCATCTGATTATCGTTAGTTGAATTGATTATCGAACATTATGAAACATCGTTGGTTGAACATCATTGTTGAAACGTCGTTAGTTGAACATTGCTTGTTGATTTGCTGTTTGTATTGATCATCCCATTTCACTTTCAAAAATTTATATAAATATTTTTTACAAAATTTTATTTATTTATAACAATCATTTTCTATGTCGTAGGTCATAGTTCCCCAAAGATTTTTTCAGTATTATTTATTGATGCTCTCTTTTTTATTTGATCCAAATGTCTCCTGATAATGTGATGTCCATTATCTATTCTGTATGTCAAGTTGCCTTCTTTTTGTACTACTACTCCTTTATCCCAAATATTTTCTTTAAACGTCTTGTACCAAATCTTGTCTCCTAATTCTATTTCTCTATTCTTTGACATTTTTCTTTAGTATATTCTCGTTATCTTCCACAGGTTTGATTAAGTCCCATTTGGTCCTGTGTTAATGATGAGGTGCTGTAAGTATGTGTTTTATGCCATAATCTTCACAAAACTTTTTAAATAATTGACTAGTAAAATTCGTACCATTGTCCGTCACGATTTTGTGTGGTATTCCGAATAAGCTTATAATTTTCATCAATTCTTTTAAAGTTTATTCCGTCGTAATACTTTTCATTCGTTTTATGATCGGAAATTTGCTATACGCATCCACAAATACCATTAGATTGTTGTCTTCAAATTGTGCAAAATCTAATATGTACACGTTCAAAAATCTTTGTTGCTGGTTCCCATGGATTTTGTATTTTGTGAGGGTTATCCGCATATTACATAAATCACAATTTTTTACCTCTAGACCTATCTCCGTGTTTATTCCAGGCCGCCACAAATAATCTCTCGCCAACATTTTCATTTTACCTGCACCTAAATTTCCTTTATGTAGTTCGCGTAAAATCTCTTTTCTCATGTTCACCGGTATTATTATTCTGTTTTCTTTAAATAGACAATGTTTTATTGTAATATAAATTGAATATAATATTAACTTTTCGTTTGTAAATTATATAACCTGAAGGATTGAATTCATGATATATATATACGTGATATTTTGTATTAAATATACTTTTACTTACTTTACCTATTTTACTTATTTAATAAAACACTTCATTGGCGACGATATTTTTAGAGAAGATTTATTTGATTTATTAAATTTAAAGTAAAAGACTCAATGGAAGTAGCTCCTATTAAAGTTGAAGATTCAATGGAAGTAGTCCCTATTAAAGTTAAAGACTCAATGGAAGTAGTTTCTATTAAATTCCATATTCCAGAATTCGTCAAATAAAAAGTAAATATTCAGGACTACTTATTTAACTTGGAGTTAATTTATAAAGTAAGAAATATTATAGATTTAAATACAAAAAAAGACCTGCTTTTAGCCTATATCGGAACAGACAATCTTATCAAAATTAAGAACTTTCACTTTCCAATAAATTTAGAGATGATAAATTATGATACTTTAATAAAAAGCTTAAATTTGGTGTTCAAGGATAGTTCGAGCATTTTCGTAAATAGGAAAAAATTTTTTACGCTAAAAAGATGTAATGAGACGATTATTGACTTTTCAATTAGGGTTAAAACTGTCTGTTCTCTTTGTAATTTAAAACCGCCTTTTGATGAACTTTTAAGAGATATATTTATCCTAGGAGTAGGCTTACCTGAGTTGGACAAAGAACTTCGGTCAAAGTATATCGAAGGCAATATTACTTTTGAAGAGATTGTGCGTTTAGCGATCGCGCTGTCTTCGTTGGAAAATGTAACCCAGACTGAAGTTATTAAATAATTAAAAATAAGCCAACACAGGGTTCGAAAAATAATTATTTTAGAAATAATAATTATACTAACGTCAATAGATTCAATAATAATAAACACTTTAGTAACAATTATATTCCTAATAATAATTATAGACCTAGTATCAAACCTAACTCTATTCAAAAGAAAGCGATATGCTTTCGTTGCGGTAAGGCAAACCACATAGCGAAAGATTGTAGAACCCATGCCATACAAATGATTCTGCCACGGACACCTCGCCTGTCATTTTCAAATAAAGCTACCATCGATGCGAAGATAAATGGGTTGCAGCTAGCTATGGAGTTTGATACCGGCGCCACGTGTAGTGGATTGATGAGGTCACCTGGAATCGTATTGGCAGACCACAACTATCACCGGCTTATAAATTAGTGGGATATAATCATATCCAAATCGAAGTACTAGGTAAATGTACCGTAGAAGTCAAAGTAAAAAATATTTCGAAATTTTTACTTATTTGGGTAGTTAAAGGGGAGAATTCCCTTATTTTTGGGATGCCTTTCATTAGAGAATTTGATATAAAACTACCGGAAGAAGTTCGTATTAATAAAATAAATATGAATATGAATATTCCCTCTTTAAATACGATTGTTTCAAAATTCCCTCAAGTTTTTAAAAAAAAATTAGGTGAAATCAAACTGCAAAAGGCAGTCATCCAAATAGAACCGAACACGTTACCGATTGCATTACCAGCAAGAAGAGTTCCTTTTCCGTTGCGTCGAACCATTGAAGCTGAGTTGGACAGACTTTTAGACGAAGGCGTTATCGAGAAGGTGGATCCAACAATAACTCCAATCACTTGGGCTACGCCAACGGTTAATATCTTAAAGAAATCCGGTGCCGTACGGATATGCGGAGATTTTCGTTTAACAATCAACAAATATCTAGCGATCGATAACGATTTACTACCAACTTTCGTCGACCTAACAAATAAAATCGCGGGTGGTAAAATATTTTCAACAATAGATTTAAGAGATGCATTTTTACAATTCGGAGTTAGTCCAGAATGTAGGGACCTTTTAGTAATTTCGACACATGTCGGTTATTACCGATACCAAAGAATTCCATTTGGTTTGACTAGCGCTCCGATAATATTCCAACGCTTTATGAAAAACCTATTAAAGGGAATTCCTATGGTTAGTGTATTTTTAGACGACATAATTATTGCAGGTGAGAATAATTCCGATCACATAGTTAATTTGGAAGAAGTATTAAGAAGATTTGAGAAGGCTGGACTGACCACAACGACCGATAAAATTAAAATCGGAGAAAAGTCAGTCACTTATTTAGGTCATGTTATTGACAGTTTCGGAATTCACCCTACAGAAGATAAGATTAGCGCTATAAAAAATTTTAAAACACCTTCCAATGTTAAAGAACTACGTTCATTTCTTGGAATAGTGAATTATCACGAGGCATTTATTAAAAATTTGCATTCTATTTGTGCGCCTTTACACCGACTAACGAGTAAAAATGTTGGTTGGTTTTGGTCAGCTAAAGAAAATGAAATATTTACTAAAGTTAAAAATATATTGTCAAAAGAAGATACAATAATTCCTTATTCAGCCGATATCCCTGTCGTGATTTCTTGTGACGCTTCCGAAGATGGTCTAGGAGCTGTTATTGCACACCGATTTCTTACTGGCCAGGAGAAACCGATTGCTTACGCATCGAGGACACTTTCGGCGGCTGAAAGGAATTATGCCACAATTGATCGGGAGGCTTCGGCGATCATGTTCGCTATCGAGAAGTTTCATCAATATATTTTTGGAAGACATTTTATCTTGGTTACTGATCATAAACCATTACAATATATTTTAGGTGATAAAAGAGATCTTAACAAAATAAGAAATAACCGTTTAATACGGTGGGCGACGAAACTATTAAATTATGATTATGAGATAATACATAGACCAGGTAATCAAAATAAATGTGCCGATGCTCTGTCCCGTTTGGGGGTAAAGAAAGCAAAAACCAATGAATTTACAAAAAAATTCGAAGAAGAAATCAGAGGATTAAAAATTAATTTAATAGAGGATTTATCTTTCACACGCAGTAAAGTCGTAAGTGAAACGAGCAATGATATAAACCTAAAAGAGATTATTAAATTAATAAAAAATCATTGGTATATTCGGAGATTGTAAAAAAATATATTTCGATTAAAGATAATATTTCGTTCGAAGAAGGATTATTATTTTATAATGATAGAATTATTATTCCAGATATTTTAAAAAAGGAGGTTTTATATGTGATTCATCGAGGACATCCTGTGATAGTGGGGATGAAATCATTGTGTAGATATTACGTGTTTTGGACAAATCTCGATACGGATGTTGAAGACTTTGTTAAATGTTGTAAGAGTTGTCAAGAAGGAAGGCCGGGAGCTAAAGAAGTGCCATTATACAATTGGAACATTCCTACCCGACCTTGGGAACGATTACACATTGATTTGACAGGCCCCGTATCTGGAAAATATTGGTTAATTTGTGTAGACGCTTTTATCAAATGGGTTGAAGTAACAATTTTAACACATATTAATTCGGCGAGTGTAATAAATAATCTGCGTAATTATTTCGCTAGATTTGGGTTACCTCGCTACATTGTCTCAGATAACGGTACTCAGTTTACTGGATCTGAATTCAAAAAAGTTTCTTTTTAAAAACAATATAAAACATTTTAGATCGGCCCCTTATAGCCCCAAATCGAATGGTTTGGCTGAACGATATATACGGACGATAAAGACGCGTTTCTATGCTGGAAGGAGATGTGGGACTCCGGACCAGTTAAATTTAGCAAATGTTTTAATTACTCACCGTAATACTCCCAATGCAACTACTGGTAAATCTCCTGCCGAGATGATGTTTAGAAGGTCGCTTAAGACGACATTGGATCAGTGGAAATTATCAACGAGAGAAAGAACGGAAAACGCTCTATGGAAACAAAAGTACTACAAAGATAGAAGTGTTGAACCTCGGGAGTTTGTAGAGCAGCAAAAAGTTTGGATAGCAAACGAAAGGACAGCAGGGTGGCATGAAGGAAAAGTGTTACAACGAAAAAGCGCAATACGAAGTGGAATCAGAGGGGATCGTTAAAAACAAGCATGCAGATCAATTGAGGGATGCACATACACAAGAGAAGGAAATACCCGTTACGTTGACCGAAGAAGTGGAAAAGGCAGAACATGAGAATACAACTCTTGAAAAAAGAGTTTCGAAACCCCCATTACGTTATCACGATGAATTCATATAGTGGGGAGAACTGTAATATAAATTGAATAAAATTGAATATAATATTAACTTTTCGTTTGTAAATTATATAACCTGAAGTATTGAATTCATGATATATATATACGTGATATTTTGTATTAAATATACTTTTACTTACTTTACCTATTTTACTTATTTAATAAAACACTTCATTTATCAAACTCAATTCCATTTCCATGTTTCTGAATGTTTTGTTCTTTATTGGGTCATTATTTCTAATATTATCAATTATATCCATTAGTTCTTTATGCTTCTTTGTTTCTTTAACTAATTGATTGAAGTTTATTGGTATGTCCCATAATTTGTCAATTTCTTTATCATCTATATTCTTTATTGTATTTTCTGTATTTGTCAATGGTAATCTTGATAAACAATCAGGCACCAAGTTTTGTTTCCCCGGTCTATGTATTATTGTATAATCATAAGCTCCCATTGCTAAATTCCATTTCTGTAAACGCATTGATATTGAAGTATTATCTTTAGTGTTTTTGAATACAAATATTTTAGTGGTTTGTGATCTGTTATTATCATAAATTTTGTCCCAATTAAATATTCCTGAAATTTTTTTTACCGCAAATATTATAGACAAAGCTTCTCTCTCTATATTTGTATAATTTGTTTCAGCTTTTAACAAAGTTCTTGATGCGAATGCAATTACCATCACCTTCCATGTGAAATAATACTGCCCCTAATCCTTTTTTCGAAGCGTCAGTAGCAATTCCTATAGGCAATTCAGGATTGTAAAAATTTAAAGTCAGCGGACTGCTAATCAACGCTTTCAAATCATCAAAACTCTTTTGGTGCACATCTTCCCATATCCATTTTTCCTTGTTAACCATTTTGTATAAAGGATCAGCTAAGTCTGCAAAGTTGCACAAAAACTTTCTGTAATAACTGGCCATGCCTAAAAATGTCGCTAATTCCTCTTTTGTTGTTGGTTTTGGCATGTTAGTAATAGCTTTAATTTTGTCTTCATCAGGATGTATGCCATTATCATCTATATCGTGTCCCAAAAATCTAATCTCCTTCTTCATAAACACATTCTTGTTGAAATTTGGTGTAAGCCCATATTTTGTTATTCTATCAAAAACTTTTTTTATGCCCTTTCCTATTTTTATTATTTCATGAATATCTAAACTTTCATGTGAAATTTTCTGTTGTATATCTTTATTGGTTGAATATATTTTTATTCTCTCTATTGCTCTATCATAATTACTAAATTGGGGGGGGGGGGGGGGGGGGGGGGGGTTTCAACCCACAATACTCCCACCTTCCTTCTCTACGCCACTGAAACCACCTGATAGGTACATATCGCAACAACTCATACCATTTTAAGCCAGACCACTCCACCAACTCTTTTAATTCATTGATGGACTAAATTATTTAAAACATTTCATCACAATTATTTCGACATCCACAGATAGTACATTCATTGCCTTCTTGCAAGAATTATGTAGTATATGGCATATACAGCCAATTAGTATTAATTCATTATTGTGCTGCCTCAATTCGGTAAATACACTTTGATTTTTGCCAAAATTTACAGAGGCATTATCAGTGCAGAAAGCTGACATGCAAATCATTGATAACCTTGAATCAGCTATATTTACCATTATGTGGTTAGCTACATCGTTGGATTTTTCAATATCCGAGGAAAATTTTTTTAACAGTTTTATTGAAATGTATTGAACAAGGGGAAAAGTTCAATTCGCCTGTTAAGTCAGAGATTGATAGGAATTAGTAGTAATTTGTCTTTATTTGACGTATTTATCAAGAATGAAAATAAAATGAATAAATTTTTATCTGTGTATATATCAAAAATAATCATTCTTTATATATCTCGTAAATTAATTGTTTCCAATCACGTTGTACAATTAACAACCTTTAATATATTATTACAATCTAAATATATCTTCTTTTCGGCTTAAGTGAAACATTTGTCAAAAAGTAATATTAAACGTAAATGTAATTGAAAACACCACTTTAAATACATAATATAAGTTGATTCATAAAACAAAATGTTCTTATTCTTGTTAACATTTCCCTTATTAGATGCATCTGTGAGAATTGCATATGAATGTCCATCTTTCAAATCGTCTAGATTTGACCTCTAGGATTCAGGTACTAATACACTTGTGATAGCCTTGCTCATTTTTGTTATACCACAAGTAAGATTTGCACTTATATTGGAGTCGTTAAATATCATGGGAAAGATTCGACCCACATTGATATAGCTCTGTGAATGTTGAACTACATGATAGTTGTATACGATTTTCATAACTTTGCATCTGTATTATTTATTATTTTTGGAGAATATTTTCGTATTACAATCGATGTTGATATACTTCCCTGTACTGATTTATATGAATAAAATGATGCTGATTATTATTTTATAAAAATAAAACAAGATAGAAAGAAATTTACAAACTGGACATGTTTTTCAAATAAATATTTAAAATTTATTTAAAAAATATAAAAATAATCAATTACTGTCTCTCAAAATTATTATTTATATATTAAAAACGTTAAAATACTTTTTAAAAAAATGCGGGAGAAATTAAAAAATTTCAGTAGGTTTTTGCGGGAGATTTTCAATTGCAGTAATTTTACGGGAGAGAGATGTCTGCGTGTAAACTAAAAAATTGCGGGAGTCTCCCGCTGATAGGGGAAGACATGGCAACCCTGTTCGTGGTAGGTCACAGCCTTCACCCAGGTAGACCCACTGTTGTAATTTGTATTGGTCTTATTTGAATATCTTGGTAAGCCTGTTCCTCTCCTCTGTTTTTCTAGTGGGTTCAGTGGTAGTGTAGTATCTGATCCAGGGTTGCCAGGTCAAAATTTTTACATTGCGGGAGAAATTTGGTATTTTGCGGGAGAAATATGAAAATTGCGGGAGAAATATAAAAATTAGAGTAGAAATAAAAAATTTGCTAAAAAAGGCCCGCAAGATCCCGGCCGGAGTATTTTGAATTGACATAATTATCCGCGTATTATTTTTTATTATTAGTTTATATAAATACAAATTCGGTAACTATTTTTCAAAATAAAATAACATCTTGATTTATCAAAATATTAATTTATAAAAAATATCCAACGATCCTTTTTAAAAATAAAAGAATTAAACAAGATAAAATTTTATAAAAAAACAAACGATTTTAATTTTACAATGTAAAAAATATATTTTTTGCGAACGTCCCGCATAACATTCACAATTGGAAATCTACCTTGTATGTGTGTATAACATTATACGGATAGGCGCTTAATTATCACGTATCACGTTTATATACATAATAAAGTAATATTGTACTCATTTCAATGATATTTATTATTGTTCATTCACATTATTATAATCAGTGGAGGAGAGTGTATCTACATCCATTGTAAAACAAAAATATTCTCCAAATAAGAAATAATACAGATGCAACTACAGTTGCAGCAATTGTAATCACTTATCTTGTAGTACAACATTCACAGAGCTACTTATCATTACAATGTGGGTAAAATATTACCCCATAATATTTAACGACTCCAAGATAAATGAAAACTTTACTTGTAGAACAAAAATGAGCAAGGATATCATCAATGTTTTAGAACCTGAATTCAGGAGGTCAATTCTTGACGATTTGAAAGATGGGCATACATATGCAATTCAAACATGCATCTAATAAGGGAAATATTAAAATGCTTCTTTTCATCCTTCGCTATTTCAACAAAATTAAGGACGTTTCAAGAAAACTATTAAATTTTTTCCCCTCAAATAGTAAAAAATCCAAAGATAAAGCTAACCAATAATGGTAAATATAGAAGATTCGGGATTATCAATAAATTGCATGTCAACTTTCTGATCTGATAATGCCTCAATGAATTTGGAAAAAACCAGAGTGTATTTACTGAATTGTGTCAGCACAATGTTGATTGCGATATGTTCCTAATACCCGCCATCTATAGAATTTTAAAATTTTATAAACCTTTAAATATTTCTTAAATAAAGATTATAAAAGCTGTTCTAACATTTTGAAAATTTTTTGCAGTAATGAATGGCAGAGGTATATTTAGGAAAGATTTCACATGTAGGAAATCTACTACATACTGTTAATGTGCAGTTGCAATCAGAAGAATCTTAACAAAGATTCACAAAATTATGCTGCAGATGTCTTAATCTTTACAGTTAAAAATTGAAAATAAATTTTATGGCGCCATTACTAAAACTTAAAATGTTCAAATATTTTAAAAATACCGATAGACATTGATGTCTTGTTTGAGGATATTGTAATGCTCTCTATTTTTATTTACAATGTAAAAAATATATTTATTTTATGCAATGTATAAATAAAAAAATATGGAAAATTAAATATAATGTTAAATATATTTTATTTGAGATTTAATTAATGGAACTAAACGTTTACCGTCGTATTGAGATATTTATAATTCCTGGCATGACATATTATAAATTTGTTTAACCATTAGCTCGGCCTCTAATGTTGTTAAAGCAATCCGTTTTCCAGGCAATCCACATCAGGCTAAAAATGCGCTCGGGTGAGGCATTAGAATGAGGTAAGGAGAAGACATACTCGCAATTTTTTTCCAAGCATGGGGATTTATTGTTATTACGAAAAAATTCTACCCATTTCTCCTCAGATTTTAAACCATCTAACTTTAAGTATTCTGGCGAATCATAAAAAATAGAGAGAATTACAATCTCCTCAAACAAGACATCAATGTCTTTCGGTATTTTTAATATATTTAAATTACAAAAACCATCAATTGACGGTTTCTGTTCCAGGGTCATATTTATACATTTGTAAATAGAGTTATTAAAATCAAATTTGATTGTAAATATTCTAAAATTGTCTTAATAAAAATATTTGCTTCATTTATATTAATTAGAGTATTATTTGAACATTTAATATTTTTAGCAATAGCGCCATAAAATTTATAATAAATTTTTAACTGTAGAGGTGAACAGAGCTGTAGCATGATTATGTGAATCTTTATTAATAAAGAATATTCTGATTGCAACTGAATATTAACTGCATAAATTTCCTACATGTTAATCCCAAATATGCTTCTGCCATTTCATACTTGAAAAAATTCTTTAAAATTTAAAAACAGCTTTTAAAATCTTTATTTAAGAAGTATTTTTTTAAGGGTTTGTAAAATTTTAAAATTCTATCGATGGCAGGTATTAATGATAACCACCTGATAGGTACATATCTCAACAACTCAAACCATTCCAAGTCAGACCACTCCATCAACTCTTTTAATTCATTAACTCTTCTAGTTGATGAATTAAATTCGTTAAAACATATCATCATAATTATTTCGACATCCACAGATAGTACATTCATTGCCTTTTTGCAAGAATCATGTAGTATATGGCATATACAGCTAATTGGTATTAATTCATTATTGTGCTGCCTCAATTCGGTAACTTTGGTTCTTGCCAAAATTTATAGAGGCATTATCAGCGCAGAAAGCTGACATGCAAATCATTGATAACCCTGAATCAGCTATATTTATCATTATGTGGCTAGCTACATCGTTGAATTTTTCACTATCCAAGGAAAAAATTTTAACAGTTTTATTGAAATGTTCTTATACTTGTTGAAATAGCGAAAGATCAAGGGAAATATTTTAATATTTCCCTTATTAGATGCACCTGTCAGAATTGCATATGGATGCCCATCTTTCAAATCGTCTAGAATTGACCTCTAGGATTCAGGTACTAAAACACTTGTGATAGCCTTGCTCATTTTTGTTCTACCACAAGTAAGGTTTGCACTTATATTGGAGTCGTTAAATATCATGGGAAAAATATTCGACCCACATTGTGATGATATAGCTCTGTGAATGTTGAACTACATGATAGGTGTAACGATTTCCGCAACTGTAGCATCTGTATTATTTATTATTTTTGGAGAATATTTTTGTATTGCAATCGATGTTGATATACTCCCCTGAAATGATGTTGATATTATTGGATAAAAATAAAACAGGATAGAAAGAAATTTACAAACTAGATATGTTTTTCGCATAAATATTTAAAATTTATTTTAAAAATATAAAAATAATCAATTACCGTCTCTCAAAATTATATATTACAGGGTTTCCCATACAAAAAAGGAAAAGAGTCAAACAAAAAAGGAAAAAATTTAATCAAAAAAGGAAAACGTCTGATCAAAAAAGGAAAAGTCCCAAAGGTTAAGGAAAAGGTCCAATCAAAAAAGGAAAAGTGTCAAACAAAAAAGGAAAAGTGTCAAACAAAAAAGGAAAAGGTCCAATCAAAAAAGGAAAAGTATCAATCGAAAAAGGAAAATTCCCAAAAGAAAAGGAAAAGGGTCAATCAAAAAAGGAAAATTCCCATTCAAAAAAGAAAAATCGTAATTTTTTTAAAAAATAATATAAACTTTTCAATTTTTCTTAAATTTATTTATTTTTGTCATTCCTTCTTATTTTATTTCTAACTCTATGCGATTTCTTTATTTTATTTGTATCTTTTCTCACTATATCTTTTCTCAATTTTTTTTCTTCTCATTTTTGTGGTTTGACTGAAAGTCTTCGGTCTGGATGGGTATGACTAGGTCTGAGGGTGGGGGGGGGGGGGGAGGGGGGTGTAAAAATATATTTTTTGATATGAGTATCAAATAAAAGCTAATTTTAATATGGTCTAACTGAAAGTCTTCATTCTTGGTCTGGATGGGTATGACTTGCTGAGGGTGGTTTGGGGGGGGGGGGGGGGGGGGGTTAAAAAATAAAATTTTTTGATATGGGTATTAAATAAAAGCTATGGAAAATATTTTTTTATTGTAATAATAATAATCACGCATAGAGGACGGGTCTAGGTCTTAGGGGGTCAGGAATATTTTTATCACCACAAAATATCGATATGGGTATCAAATAAAATCTAATTTAAATATCTTTAGATTTAAATGATTCATTTTATGTCTTGATGGGTATGACTGTCATGCCCTCAACATACAGGGTTTCCCATTCAAAAAAGGAAAAGGTCCAATCAAAAAAGGGAAAGTTTCAATCTTAAAAGGAAAATTCCCATTCAAAATTTTTCAATTTTTCTTAAATTTTATTTATTTTTTGTCATTCCTTCTTATTTTATTCCTAACTTTTTGCTATTTCTTTACTTTATTTGTATCTTTTCTCAATTTATTTTTCTTACTATATCTTTTCTCTATTTCTTTTCTTCACATTTTTGATAATTCTTTTTTAAAATTATATTATTTTTGTGGCAGACTATTTTTTACATACATATTTATAATTACAATATTAAATTAATCGTTTGGTTATAATAAATAAGTTTGAACTGTAATACCAAACGATATGTAAATTAATAAAATATAATCATTTTAAAATTCTTATATTTTTAAAATTTTAATATATTCAAAACGCATTTATTCTTTTTAGCAAGTAAATAATTATTTTGTAATTTTAAAAAAGTTGTCTGCCAAAAATTTAGTGAAAATTAAATATACTTAAAAGAATTATCAAAAATGAGAAGAAAAAAAATTGAGAAAAGATACAAATAAAATAAAGAAATCGCAAAAATTTAGAAATAAATAAGAAGGAATGACAAAAATAAATAAATTTAAGAAAAATTGAAAAGTTTTATATATTTTTTTAAAAAAATTACGATTTTCCTTTTTTGAATGGGAATTTTCCTTTTTTGATTGACCCTTTTCCTTTTCCTTTTCTTTTGGGAATTTTCCTTTTTCGATTGACACTTTTCCTTTTTTGATTGGACCTTTTCCTTTTTTGTTTGACACTTTTCCTTTTTTGATTGAACCTTTTCCTTTTTTGTTTGACACTTTTCCTTTTTTGATTGAACTTTTTCCTTTTTTGATTGAACCTTTTCCTTTTTTGATTAGGACTTTTCCTTTTTTGGATGGGAAACCCTGTATATATTAAAAATGTTAAAATACAATTTAAAAAAATTGCGGGAGAAATCAAAAAATTGCAGTAGATTTTTGTGGGAGATTTCCAATTGCGGTAGTTTTGCGGGAGAGAGATGTCTGCGTGTAAACTAAAATACTACGGGAGTCTCCCGCTGATGGGGGAGACATGACAACCCTGATCTGATCTAAAGATCCCCCCGTAACCTGGTCGGAGGGGTAGGGAGAATGGGCTTATTTGCTCGTCTGTTGCTCTAAGGAGGTGACTTTCTGGGTAGATTTTGTGGAGTGCACGGCTTTTCAACCAAATAATGCTATGTACCTCAGCAGTCTCCGCAACAAGTCTGAAAGATTTAATTGTTGTTTGAGCATGTTCCGCCCTTATGGGGACGCTAATTAATTGTACCTGCGGAGGAGGAATATCCCGAATATCAGATCGCATGGGATAGGTCTATCCTAAACTATGCGCAATGTGTGGTCTCAGGTTGGAGCTTCTATTGAAGGTGCAGCGCGTGCAGAAAGTAAATCCAGAGAAGGCTAGCAGCCTGGTAACCGATTAGATCAACTATTTAATGGACAAACCCACTATTGCCTTCGTAGTCGTATTTGAATGGTATTCTCCGTGTAGTACCCAAGGATGTGACGTTGGCCATGATGTCCGTATCGTGTAATACTTCACTGGATGTGAGAGTAACGTTAGCTGGTTTGTGATAATAAAAATAACGGCAATGTAAGCAATTTAAAATTTAATTCATGCCTTAAGAGTATTTAAACTTCTGAAGACATTAAACCTGAAATTTATATAAATAATTAGTGCATATTTATTATACCAATGCTTCAATCCTTTTGTAGATAGTTTAAGAAAAACGGCATTATTGGCAATGAGGAAAAATTTGACAATATACATGAACAAACATTATAGGACACTGAATATTTTTGGGTGAGTCCATACCATATGCAATACCTGATTATACTAGTTTATCAATCAGTTTTTACAGTCATTGAATAAAATCTAGTTATAAGCAAAACAATAGCATGCCTTAGGTTGAGTCTTAAATACCAGATTTTAAATTGCGAATAAAAAATCAAATAAATTATGGTTTCTTTTTCCCCCATTCAAAATATTTTTGAATCTTTTCTTTTATAATCTTTATAGATATTATTCAAAAAAAAATAAAAAAATAAAGGAAATAAAACAAAATTGATCAACATCCTAACTATATTTCAATTAGAGGTGGGCGCGGGCAGTGAAATTAAGTGTGACACGATGGGTTACGACTTGAATGTGAATAAAATTTAAATTATAAGGCATGACTGAACGTGATGGGCCTTTCCAAGATTTTTGCCAGGCGTAATTGGACGTGAGCACAAATTTTACTTGAATCACGGAGATTTTAATTTTTAAAATTGTTTTTTATGAATAAAAATTTGCAATTTTAAAATTATAAATTATACATAAGATAGGCCTAATAAATTGAATTTTCAAAGTCTAAAGTTTTTAACAGGTGATGAAAAGGCAGATACATTTAAAACAACTTAAAAATGCTAAATGATTTAAAATTCGACGATATGAATAAAACAATACCAACTAACATTTTTAACTTATCTAATTCATCCTGCATAAAAATCCGTATATTCTCTAAATAGAAGATTTATTTAGAGAAATTCTAGATAATTCTGATGAAGCCTTAACATCTACCGATAAAAGTTGTGAAGATGAACTTAAAAGATTCAACGCTCATAAAACTAATATAAATGAATATTTTTTGAATTTTGGAAGCAAGAAAATTGATTTCCTTTTTTTGAGAAAATTAGCTAGTAAAACTTTGCCAGCTCCGATAAGTTCGGCTTTTTAGTAAAAGGTTATTTTCTATAGCTAATCACTTATTAGAGGAAAGATGAACACAATTGAAATAAAAAAATAAGCATTTTTTTTTCTAAATAAATATTTTAATTGATAAATTATAATTATTTTGGGTTATTAATATGGAATTTGAAAAATAAAAACTATGATAGATTAAATTTTTAAAAAAACGTAAAAGTTTAGTATTAAAGTTTTGAAAAATTTAAAACACCATGAATTTTCGGGCGTAACGGGCTTGATCAGAATATTGTCTTTCGAGTCGGGTCAATTTTTTTAGTAGTAAACTTGAAAGGACGTGAATTTCTTTATTGCCACTATGAGCGGGCGGGCCGTGAATAAAAAATTAGGCCTGCGCTCACCTCTAATTTTAATCATTTGTCATGTAATAATATCACCATAAAAAATATAGTTATTAAAAAAACTCAATAAAATTGAATCTAGCAGATGCTTTTCAACTATAGTTGATGGTGTATATGATCTTTCTGAATCAGAAGTAATAGCTTTATTAGTAAGATATATTGAAAATGGTAAAACGCTTAAGCTAGTTGAAAGATTAATAGATATATATGTATGGGCAACACGTCTGGCACTGGGCTTTAGTTCCATGCATGAATCTACCCTCGAATTTTTCGGGGTGAAGTTATGATGGTGCTTCAAATATGAGTGAAAGGACCGAAGGAGTACATGCTTTTATTAGAATTGATGCCAAAGGTAGATTTTGTTTGGTTCTATTGTCATCAATTAAATTTTATCATTGTTTAATTATGCCAATAGATAAAAAACAAAGAAATGTTTTAGGGATCTTAGACGAGATTTACGTGTATAAAAGATATGCTGTGCTCAAAACATTTTAGAGTGATGCTCTAAAAAAATCGCAAGAATTTTTAGGCATTAAGAATACCACACGGTAATACTATCTCATTTGTTTAGATTCTAAATGTTTATTTTATATTTATAAAAACTGGCTATCACCGTATAAAGCTATTGTAAAAAAAATAATCATGATGTCTTGAGACAAATTTGACAAAAGGATTCTGGAGATCCTGCCACTTCTAGGTTAATGATAGTCACTACCAAGTCAACGTATACAATTTTCTAAATACCAATTAAATTTGCTAAATGCCGACCAAATTTTATTAAAATATAATAAGACCCTTATTTTTTAACATATTTTATAACAAAGTCCGGCCTCCTATATATCATCCCCCCTAAGAATGGAACCACCAAGTTAGATTAAGAAAAATAACATGATCATTGCAGGGATTCGAACCCATAATTATCGGATTGGTGACGCTCTTGCCGACTAGGCCAGAGAGGCTTTCCAAAAATCACGATTTTTCAAATATATATTATAAATAAATTTGGTGGTGCCTATCCAAATGAAAAATAAACAAAATACAAATTTGATAGGTATTACCTTAAGGTGACTATCATTAACCCCACTTCTACAATGGCTAGTGCTATACTTTTTAAAATAAAAATTTTTTATTTTATCACTCTATTATAAAATATTGTTAATAACAAACTTGGCTTGTACAAAATTGCAAACCATATCTAATAGGGTTTGCAATAAACTCTGCTCAATTGGCAAAAAATTGCCTGATTAATTTGAGAAGCATAATTAGACATCTTATCTTGAAATAAACTAATATTCAGACATCGCTAATGCAATTTTTATCCCCTTGTCACCTATACTCTGTTTTTGGTGAGGAATTCCTTAAATTTATCACATTATTAGGAAGAAAATTAAGCCTATCATAATGACGCCTTCTTTTACAAGCCATTACGATGGCTATTCATTAAAGTAATTGCTTTGCTATACATGTTTTAATAAAGTATACATGTGAATCGATTAATTTTATTTAATTTTATTTTTATTCATTTGTTTTTTTTTAAAGTTTTATATATATATGCGCTATATTTTTATAATCGTTAATTTTTTATATTATCTTTTCTTTTAAACTCTTTTTTAATAATAAACTCAATAAACAAAAAACAAAAAAAAAATTTTAATTGTAATTTTTTAATGTTTTTCAAAAGGCATTTTATGAAGGGGAGTTAATATCTTATGATTTTGAAAGTTCTAGGCTTCAAACATTACCAATTAAAAGGAAAAGTATATATATATACCTTCATTTTTCACTTTAAAACCAGTATGTTTTATGCTGCACCTGATTTGTTAATAATGAGTTTAATGAAAGATTTAATGAGGAATCGATGTAATATTTAAATCAAACATAATTTTTTACATCAAATGGAATAGCGGAAAAGACAATGTTAAAGATAATATCAAATCTGTGAATTTCACCATTTGAATTCGAGTCAAGTTTTTAAAGAAATGTATAAGTTTCTTCTAAATATTTGTATAATGGCTAAATGGAGTATGTGATTATTACACATGATCTGGAGGTTAAACAATCTAAAAATTTGTCATTAGAAATTATTTTATTAAAATATTTACAATTCATAAGGAAGGGATGGGAAGAGAGAGAAGAGAAATTTTGAAACTTATGATTCAGACAAGGCAATTGGTTTATTTTACCTTCTTGCTTACCTCCTAATTTTTCTGTTTCAATTTATCAATTATACACAAATATTTATTAACCTATTAGCTCATGCACTGCCGAAAGAGTCGTGAGTAAAATTAAAATAATTAAAACAAAACTTCGTAGTACCATTAAAGATGTTTTCTGGATTATTTCATTTTACCAATGGAACAAAATATATTTAAACCATGGTTAGCAAGTCGGTAAATTGACCGAAGGAGTATTTGACCTGGTCAAATATGGTCAAATACTCTAAAATGTTATTGGTCAATAAATATATTGATTTAATTAACAAATATGTATTTAAAGCATATTTAACAATCTAATTAAGTTACAATTTATTTTAAAATATATTTGATTATAAGATTTTCATATTAAAATATTAGAATCTCATTTTGGAATATTAGAATTTCATTCTGAAATACCTCATGATTGTATATCTATATATAAATAAATAATATTTTGCTAAAGCATGGTTTGAAAAAATTACTAATTGCCAATTTATATACATTAGTACAATTATACAAAAAGATGAGCGTCGCAGTTGTTGAAGAAGTTGGACATTTGCCACTGAAAGAAATTAGCTATGGATAATAAATTAAAATTTTTAAACTATTTATTAATATTTAGCCATCTTTTTGTTGTAAGCATGATAAATGTACCTTTGCCCACGTAAAAAACGAGATGCTTAATTTGTAAAACACATAAAAAAAGGGGGGAAAAAAGAAGGTATAAATTATTATATTATAAAAATAATAAAAATTAAATTAAAGGAATTGATAAGGTTTTGAGAAATAGTGGTTAATAGAGAATAGAGATAGAAAGAAAAGAATGAGATAATAAAATTTAGTGATTTCATTAAGGGAGGGGAAAAAAATAAAGAAAGAGTTATTTATAAGGATTGGAGATTATAAATAAGTTAGGATAAGAATATTTAAATATTTGAATATACTTGATTATCTTCTTAATTATTGGTTATGAAAGAAAAATATGAGTATAAAAAATTGTAATGTAAGTACTGACAAAAATTGTGAATATGTTTAAAATAAATATACAAGTTGAGTATCTTGTAGAGATTTCATTAATGTGTAATTGATAATATGAGATGAAAATTGATAAGGTAATCTAAAAAATAAAGAAAGGATTAAGTGAAATATTAGCCTGAATCTTTTTATTCACATCATTTATTTTATTCATATTTAGAAAGTTGAGGCAATATTGTTTATATCAATTCAAAGACGATTTTTCAAATCTCTATGTCATCGCTACGTAATGTCATCGCTACGTCATGTCATCGGTCATGTCATCGCTACGTCAGGTCATCGGTACGTATTTTTTTTTATTTGTTGATTTTATTTATTTATTTTATAAAAACAGATGAATGGAATATCGAGAATTGATGGTGTACACATACCTAACATGGTAGCGATGACATGACGTAGCGATGACATGACGTAGCGATGACATGACGTAGCGATGCCATGACGTAGCGATGACATGACGTAGCGATGACATGACGTAGCGATGACATGACGTAGCGATGACATGACGTAGCGATGACATGTCGTAGCGATGACATGACGTAGCGATGACATGACGTAGCGATGACATGACGTAGCGATGACATGACGTAGCGATGACATGACGTCACGATGACGTAGTGAGCACATCGGAAAATTATAATATAGATTATGTAGTTTTCAAAAACCATTATCAATTGAGGCATATATATATATGAATTAATTAACCTTTTGAGGCATATATATATATGAATTAATTAACCTTTTTTATCATTTATAATTCTTTAGACGCAAAATTTTTTTATATCAACAATCAAAAATATTTTATACTCTAATAAATAGATTTTGTATTAAAAAATATTATTTTTAGAAATGTCTTGTATTATTTTATAAATTTTAAAAAAGTATAATATATTAAAACCCGGCCGAAGACCCGCAAATTGGGGGGGGGGGGGGTATGTGAGACGAAGCCCCCCATAAAAATTTTTTAGTTGATCCCCCTGAGGTTGTAAAGGCTAGCGACGCCCTTGACATAATTTAATCATGCCAAGATTTTACAATTTCCTCAATAGAAGAAAAAAATTTAAAGATACGTTGAAAAAGAAAAAACTTATCAAATACATGTGCTCATACTGCTGATTATTTATTGGATCCCCAATATACGGGGAGCATCTTAATAGTAGTGAATTTGATTAAATATGTAATATAATACCAGGAAACCAAACCGAAACGAATATAAGTTCGGTTCAGATTCAGGTTCTGATAAAAATAAAATTTCAGGTTCGGTTCGTAAAAAATAAAAATATCGGTTCGAACCTCTAAAAACCGGTTTGTACTACATTCAAATTATATATAGGGAAAAATACCTTTTTTTTATTTTATCATTAAAATAAAAAACACATATACATAAAACCTTCATTTTTATTAATTGCACATTATAAAATAATATTTAATTTATAAATATAACCAATAAATATCAATGATTAATTTAATATGAGCAATATTTAACTTTATTTACTTAAAATTTTTTTATTAAGCCATTAATATATTTTCAAGATTCGTCTCACTCATATTACAGCTATAAGGAGATAGTATAAATTTAATTGTTGAAAAACATCTTTCCACACTAACTTGAGTAGTTGGCACTGCCAGTATTATATCAGACAATTTATATAATTCTGGGTATCAATTACTCTGATTTCTCCAATAGTCTAAAATATTAATATTTTTATTTAACTTAGGTTCTTTAGAAAAATTAACTAAAATATTTCTAATATTCACCGATTTTTGTAACAGATTTTGTTTGTTACCATCTTTTTTTAAGAAGACTTTCTACCAAATCCTCTTCAGATGTCGATATATTAACCGGCGTTGATTCACCTTCACTCGTAACAAAGTTTAATTCCATATTATGCCATATTTTAATAATATGCTCTCTAGCCTTCTTTTTTTCTTCTTCAGTCAGAAGCACTTGATATCTATATAATAAAAATTAAAAATATCATTAAAAAAATCTTATTATTTTTTATGAATAAATAGAAAAATATATAAAGTAAAATAAAATCATTAATTAAGGTGAATAAGATTATTAATTAAATTTATATAAAATATAATATAATATTTTTAAAACATACCTTAAATCTAGATATACACATAACAAAGGGGAATTGTTGTTTAGAAGTTGTTTCTCTCTAAAATTGCATCTATTATTGAACCAGCAAAGGGTGAAGTAAAAATAAAAATTTCTAATTTAGCTTTTAGCCATATGCCATAAAAATCCCCTAAAGTTAGCTGCTCAAGTTGTAAGTTCTTGGTAGCTACTTTAAATAGTTTTTGGATATATATCAACCCTATATTTGCTTCCAATTCCAAAGCTGTAAAATAAATTTCACTATATGATACTTGAATGCTCTGCAATTAAAAGTGACCAACTTAATACAAGCATCGATTATTATTATTTTTATTAAGTTTTACTGATATTGTCTCTTCTTTTATACTTTTTCTATTGTCTGTTGGCTTTATCACATCTTAAACCTTTATATTTTATTGCTTTTGTTGTGATATTTTGTTAATTTTATCGAATTATAGAGGGTGGTTTCTTTTTATGTGACGCTCAAGATTTACTCCATGATAGCCTTTCATATTTATTTGACAATCAGTAATATTACATTTTGATGTGTCATTTATAATACTATATGTAAATAAATTATATATTGGATTTAATTTTCTCTAGGTATTATAATTTATAAGCTTAAAATATTTAATAAATGTTGTAAAATGGCAATATACTAAAGTTTATAAAAATTATGACTGACACTTACCAATCAAATGTGATTGATATAATCTTTAAAACAATTCGAATATAATTAAAACAACATCTATATAATGTTATTAAATAGTAGAGTTTTCCGACTATGAACTCGAGCCGGAGTCGTAAAAAACGGCTCAGATTCAGCGACTTGTCTATTTATTATTTAAAAAAATTATTTTTAATATGAGGTGGGAGGGGGTAAATAAATGGGCTCGAGCCCTCTCAAAATTTGAATACCCCTCTTAACGAAATATTATTTAATGGCTCCGTAATAGCCCCGAAATAAATCATTTTGATAGCCCCCTAAACGAGAATCCTATTATGTATTACATATAGATTTGATACTATTTCTAAAAAAATAATTATACTAGAGAATGTTATGGTAGGCAGGGAGTTTTTAAAATCAATTTTTATTTTTTTATAGATCAAAAAATTGGATAATAATTTAATAATACTGTACATTTAAAAGTAGTATATATGTTAGCGTCAATGTGTTTTTTCCGGCAATGTATTATTTTTTCAACTTTAAAATCATTTTTTGAGCCCTTTTTTTAAAAAAATCTGATTTTACTGAAAATACATTCCATCATATTTGGAATGCCTATCTTATCAATTATAAATAATTTTACTATTAACCTTTGAGTCATTTATAAATTATAGGAAAAATTACATTGACGCTAACATATATACATACAAAATAAAATTAGAATAATATAAAATAAAATTATACAAGGTTTTTATATACGAAAATATGGATGTTCAAAATTAGTAATACGAATATATGATATTTAATTTATAATACTATTTAATGACCAATATTTAAATAATATTTTAATTTAATAATTTTTTTTTTAATTGTTCCTTGCTGTATTTGAAGTGAGCGGATATCGTTAAGTTTTGTCCAATTTATTGTTTAATGTTTGCCATTGTTGTTGTTGCTTAAGTCATGTATTTATCGTTGGTTTGTTTGAATCGCTAGCTTATTATCCTGATCGTCAAATCATTAGCTTGATCTTCATCATCTCATTAGCTTGATCATCATCTCATTAGCTTGTTGATCTTGTTATTCATTATCATTTGTAGTTATTATCATCAGTACCTACATGGCCGGGGTGGATAGGAGACAAATGTCTCCAAAATATATTGGTATTTTTTTTTTGGGGGGGGGGGGGGGGTAAGTATAGATTTTTGTGGATAGATATTTTTTAGGGGGTAAGCTATAATTTTTGGAGTTAGTTTTTTACTTAAATATAGTCTTTTTAAATTCGATAATTGATATGATAGATCTGTCTATTACAAATAATAAAAAACTATAAATTTTTTCTTTTTTTACATCTTCTTATTAATATATTTACCATAATATTATACAATTTCACACGTAAAATAATTAGTTAATCTCTTAAAAGTAAAGAAGCTAACATGTATAATTAATTTTAATAATAAATTTCAGTAAGAATATAATAAATCATTTAAAATTTCAGTAAGAATATAATAAATTATTTAAAATTTCGGTAAGAATATAATAAATCATTTTAGCAAAATACTTTAAATTTTCTTATTAAAAATAAGATTTTTGATAGGTAAACAAATTTTAACTATATTTTTTATTTAATAATTAGCAAACATCCAAAGTTATTAAAGATTCCCGTATTATATTTTTTCTCGATCAATCCCAATGGAGTGGCCTATACAGCTTTTCAATTGCCGACTAATTATTAGCAAGAATTAAAGATTTGATTATTATTTCTAGCCTAAATAGGCCTGAAAGGATGTTAATAAAATTTTATTGTTAGTATAAATGGTAGCTTATTATAAGATTTTTTTATTAATATCACTATAGCATCGTGGTTTGGCGAATATCGCGGCCAAAGGCTGCAGAATTTTTTAGGCGGGTAAGAATAAATTTTTTAGGTGAGTTTGCCTCCATCAAATTTTCTGCCATGTAGACACTGATTATCATTGTTTGTAATTATTATTTGTAAATTATTATCAGCATCAAATTATCTCGAATAAAATAATTTTGGAATAATTGAAATGATAATAGAATAAATTAAAACGGAATAATAAATAGAATAAAGAATATAATCGTATATTGGAATATTGAATCATGAAATATTTTGAATTTGATACGATATATATCCATAACAGTTTGTATTTTAATTTTACAAAAAGTTTTCTTATTTCCCCAATCAACGTTTTTCCAGTTTTGATAAGAATCAGAATCATAATCAGTCATGAATAAACCAGGTATTTTCTCTAAATTAACTCAATTATTTGTCTCAATATTTTTATTGCAAAATTTATTTTGAATATTTGGTAATAAATTATGTAATCCATTTTTGTTGAAGTTATTGCTATTTTGAAATTTATTATTATAATGATAATTTCTATTGTTATATATGTCTCATAATAATATTTATTTTATAAATTTCTACTTTCATAATAACTTTTATTACTAAATTTATTATTATGATAATCATTTTTTTTTATAAATATATTGATTTTTGTTATAATAATTATTTGAATTCTTATTGCTGATAATAATTATTATTATAACTATTTTTATAAGTTTTAGATTGAAAAGTATTATTAGGATAATTAGATGTATGAATTGATCTAGGTGTTTCTTTTATTTTCTTTAGTGATTTAAAATTACATGCTAATTTTAATCTAATCATTACTTCCTCATATGTTGAACTTTTATCCTTCATAGCTTCCATTCATATAAATTGTCTGGAAAATTAAGAATTATCTCTCTACTGACTATTATATATATATGTACAAATTTTTCTATAAGGATTAATCTAAAATCCTCTCGTGGCGGTTGAGAATCTCTCAATTACAAATCATTTACTGTAAAGCAATTCTTAATTTTGAAATTTTGATTATACCGAAAAAAATTATAGAGGGATAGAGTACGATATATATTTGAGAAAATTTTTCGAGAAAATTTCTAAATTATCTTAATATATTATAAATAATTTTATATGAAATTTTTTTTAAAAAACGGAAAAACTGTATGAATTTTCTAGAAGAGATACTCTTCACATACTGGAATTTTTTTTCCGGCAAAACTAAGCACATTTATAAATCGCCCTTAGTAAATAATTAAAATGAGATTTCTATGGAGAATTCATAAAATCTATTCCAATTTCTATATATCGATTGAGATCTAGAACAGTAATAAAGCTAAATATATATTTTTTAAAAAAGCTTAGTTTTAATTAAGCGTGTTCTTAAAAGTAATCATTTATATATTTTATACCCATTGGACAAGTTCTATAAATAGAAAGTTATCATAAATGCAATTAATTTTAATATATATATATATATTTTACAATGATATAATAAATTTATGTAGTAATTTTATTTCATGTTGAACCTTGGACACCGTCTACAATGACTTAATATTTACTTGAGGCAAATCCCCTTGAAAAAATCTCTAATTACCTCCCTAAAAAAATTAATCACCTCGGCTGTGATATTCTTAAGCCCCTAAAACAGTTAAAAAATGTATCACCCCCGCGAACGTTTAAAATTTTAATAGGTCTATAATTAAAGTATATTAAATAAATTTTTACAGCAGTATATGCTGGCCTTTTCATCTAAAAATTAATTGATACCCCACCCTTAGCTTAACCCCCTTAGATCTAACCCTTACATCCTTCGAAAGATTTGTTAGCAAGCACCCCCCTCCCTCCCCACACCAAGTATGTAGACATGTAATCGACATTTTTATTGGATGTACCTATTAAATTATTATATGTTCTTGCAGAGGAATAATTAATTATTATCTAACATTTGTGACTAACTAAGGTTGGATCTTTTTAAACAACCCTTTTATTTTAACGTAACTAATAAGCTATCATAGCTTTGTGAGCACTACATATATAGGTTTAGCTTTTTATGCAAAATATGATAATATAACAACATCAACTTTAATTAGTTGGTGAGGTTTTGCTTTTGTTATTTGGTATTGTCCCCCACTCCCTTTCACTGCGGAACCTGATAAAAAGTCGAGATGGTGAAGGCATTGGAAGAGACTTACTTTTTAGTAATAGTACTCTAACAGTGTAAAAATAAATTGTTAATTTAAGTTTAAAGTTAAAAGCGATATGAGTAAATAATACCTTTAGAGGAATGAAATTATTATGGCGCTTTGTGAAAATCTAGAAAAGGTGTAGAGCAGATTATGATAAATAGTGTCTTTTAACGATAAACAGCAGGGATTGAAAGCAGGAAAATCTAGCATAACTGTTTTGAAGCAGATAAAGTTCGGAATTAAAATTTAGAATTTCCTTATTGATAATCTATTCGGTAATGCGAGAATAGTAATCGAAAACTTACTATGGTATTTCAGCAAAAAATAGTAATAGGGAAATATAATAAAGTGACAAAGACAATCCCCTGGTCTAAATTCGCCGATATACATAGGAAAAATTAAAAACTTTTGTTTGTGAAGATGAGTTATCAAATTTTGGATCATATAGCGCGCTTGAATTAAAAATTCCTGAAGTGCGGTACATAATCTCGCAACAATGGCACTCGATCAATGGAAGAAGAGATTGTTAGGCTGTTTTTACAAGAAAAAAGAGCCTCTATTTAGAACAAATTTCGATAATCAAATTATATTTCCTGGTAATTCGATAATTGCATTCAAATGAACATCTCAAAGTATGTTTGTTTTCTGCGTTATAATATATGACCAAGGTTTTATTTCAAAATCGTGAGTTCCCAGTTATTCATATTGGGAATAAATTGCTCTGAAAAAATAATATTTGAGAGGGCCTTGATATTATTTTGTCAAGTTTTAACATTTTTGATCTCAAATTTGATAGACTAAATTAAATTCTAAAGAATTTTGAGGATATTTATGTACATGTAATCTTTAATAAAATATCAAATTCCAATTAAAAAAAATATATAAATGACATGTTCTAGAGTTTTGAAGATTTCGAAACGCGGAAATTTTCTTGAGCCTACAATATATTAATCAAATATTTTAATTAAATTTCGAGTGAAGGAAAAATTATTTAATGGTACTATAGAAATAGGAGGAGGTGGAAGATCTAGATTTGTTTTTGTAGTATCACGATTTAAGAAAGTTATACATTTCTGCCAGCGGGTGAGGAGGGAGAAAGTGGGGATTTTACACAAAATCCTCAAATTGAAGGAGGTAAGGATAAATATTTAAGATGGATTCAACCATTTTTTTTAGCAGATCTGCCTTGGATGAAAATCTATTTAAGACATGTTTTTTGTAAATTGTTTTAATATATTAAAGTATCCGCCTATATTTTTGTCAAATATTTGATCCATTTAAAAATTAATTTTTTTGCTTAAAAAGTATATAATAAAATAAAAATAAAAAAAAAAAATATATTTTTTTAAAAAATATTCATCTACATCATATATTATGGTCCTCGACCATATTTTATAATTTTCTTATAAATTTTATCAAGACGATATTTACGAATTTGATATACAACTTCAAGTTTTATTTATTGAATTAAAAATAAAAATAAATTACTATAGATTTACTAATGTCTATTATATATCTAGAATGCACGTACAATTAATGAAGTGACAGATCGAAATGAGAACCTGTTACTTTTTGCTCAGCTCCGATAATAATGTTAATTATCATTTCTTATAATATAAATTTCCTTCACTATTTTAGAACATTAGAATATTAGCAACAATAATTCATCCATGATTTAAGCTTAATTGGTCTCATATCAATCTGCCAAAATCTGTTGGTAGGTTAATTAACCTATGGAAAATCTGCAGGATCAATTACATGTAGATGCTTATTCGAAGGATTGTATAGAAAAATCTGATATTTTCTATGGGATAAATAGTTCGCAAATGGAATTTCCTTTAATAATATTTTTCATTCAAATGATGATTTAATTGATATTTTGTTTACTGATATAAATAGAAATATATAACACCTTTGCCATGTTTGTTTATTAAAAGCCAAATATGATCTTAATGAAAAACGCGGATGGTGAATCTAATTTGGGTAATGAGAATTTTATTCGTTCTCTTACGATTGATGTTACCTTTTATTTAAAAACCATATCCAATTTTTATACTTTTTTCTCCCCCCCCCCTTAAGGTAGGCCCAGTTTAACCCCTTAGTATTAAGTGAATACTATTTGATTAAAAATATATTTAAATTAACCTTTAATTGAGACCCATATCAAAATTCTTTGTTAAAATATTATTGATTACCTATGGCTAATATTTAATAATAAAAATCTAAAGCCAGCATGCCCACAATAATTTTGTTCCCCTAACCCGGTTCAAGACCATAATAATTTTTGTAGTTCAAAACTAAAATAAAATCTTAAAAAAATCATAATGCTCAGAGATCTTCATAGTGCTTTTTTTCATCAGGCCCCACCCAGGCCTGCAAAAAATTTTTTTAGGCCAATGTCTGGCCCATATTATATATTAAAAAATTTCCAAGCGTTCAAGAGCTTATTAATTTTGATTTTTCTCAAGCCCAGCCCAACTCATTATAATTTTGAAATTTTTTCTCAAACCTGGTCCAACCCATAATAATTTTAAAAAATTTTCCCAAGCCTATATTAATTTTAGGAATATTTTCCAAGCCCAGCCAATCCCATAATAATTTTGAAAAATTTTTACCAAGCTCGGAGATAGTTAAATTTCTAATTAATTTATCATAGCCCACCTTCGGCCTAAGGAAGTGTAGCCTGAAAATTAAAAATGGCTCGGAATCAGAAATTCCCATGATTAACAAATGGTGAAGTATCACAAAATATAATATGGGTATGGGGTTAAGAATGGATATTAAGAAAATATTATTAATGTATGTATTGCCATAATATAAAAAAGTATATTTTCAATAGCTAATTTTATTGAGCAGGAACAATGAAAAATAAAAATTATACAAATATTTACTATATGCAAAATAATAAGTATATATGCGAATTAAGATGAATATTGTTTGAAGAACCATTTTGGCAAGCTTTTTCTATCATGTAGGATCCTTGAGAATATAAATTTTATAAATATTTAAAAAAATAACGATTTTCCTTTTTGAATTTGGACTTATATTTTTTCAAAGAAAAACAGCAAGGAAAAGGGAAAGAAAAATGAGAAGGAAAAGAAAATGGGAAAGGAAATAAAATCTGGAAAGGAGCACGGAGAGGATAAAGTTAAGAGAAAGAAAATGAAAAGGTAAAGAGAAAGAAAAGGAAAAGAGTAAAGGAGAGGAAAGGAAAGGAAAGGGGAGAGAAAAAGATTAAGGAAAAGAAAAAGGGAATAATAGAAAGAAAGGGGGGGGGGATGAAGGTAGGATGGTTAAAAAGTCTGATTTAGGTCGATTTTTAAAAACAACACTATTATTTTAGCCAAATTAATATGTAAGACTGAAGATTTTGCTCGTAGATGGCAAAAATGTTGGACCCATATTTTGCCAAATCTCGAGGCTTATATAATATTATTTTGTCTAAAATAATAATAGGGTTATTTTTGTAAATTGACCCAAATCAGCATTTTAATAACCCTATAAAAATTGAAAGGTAAGGAAAAAAGGTAGAAAAGGAACAGTGAAAGGGAAAAGAAAAAAGGAAAAAATAAATAAAACTTATTATTATTTTTGTTGAAATACTTGTAGAGGAGTCAGCTATTATTAATACCCTTTAGAGAGCATATCCAGTGTAGTTGATTAATATCCACTGTTTGGAAATTTAAACCCATTGTATGGTATCTTTATTATTATGTATACATATCTAATGAGGGGTAAGGCACATCTTTCTTTTATACCACATTTTTGTTTAAAATGGTGAGGTTAATGTATTGTGTTGGATGTTAATGAAACTATTTTCATAAATATTCATAATTTTGATTATATGTGTGTTGATTTTATATTTAAATTATTTCAGATGGATGATAACATATTGAGTTGAAGGCTTTTAAATGTCAATAATCATGATATATAGGTTAAATTTATGAAATGTTGCTTTTTCTAATTTGATTTTTAAGGCTATGATCAATTCAATTGCATTTCTTCCTTTACGGAAAGATTTAATGTTATCATTGGTGTTAATAATTTTATTATTAGGTTATAAGTTGGTTAGAATTTTATAAATTAATGATGAAAAATGAAATAGTTATATCTCTAGAACCATTTGGTGATTTAGTGAAAGGTATTTAATGATGTTTGCAGATTTCAGGAGGTATGTTTGCTGCTAACCATATCTTGTTTAAAATTGGAAATAGAATTTTTGATGTTGTAATTGGGAATTTTTTAAAAGTTCATTTGAAAGATTATCTGACATGGATTTGTGAGTAATAGTGGAAAGAGTTGTAAAGTTATTAGGGAATCTGTAAATAAAAAAAAGGTAAATGAAAAAATTTGCCTGATTCTTGATCTTTCTGAAGTATATATGAATAATTTATAATGATCTGTTACCAAACGATAATTTCTTCCAATATTACAACTGTCAAACAGATTTTCTCAAAATATTTATTCCTACAAAAAATATACAACAAAATAAATAAATACGTACCGATGACATGACATAGCAATGACATGGCGTAGCGATGACATGACGTGGCGATGGCATGACGTAGCGATGACATGACGTAGCGATGACATGACATAGTGATGACATGACGTAGCGATGACATGACGTAGCGATAACATGACGTAGTGATGACATGACGTAGTGATGACATGACGTAGCGATGACATGTCGTAGCGATGACGTGACGTAGCGATGACATGACGTAGCAATGACATGACGTAGCGATGACATGACATAGTGATGACATGACGTAGCGATGACATGACATAGTGATGACATGACGTAGCGATGACATGACGTAGCGATGACATGACGTAGTGATGACATGACGTAGCGATGATATGACGTAGCGATGACATGACGTAGTGATGACATGACGTAGTGATGACATGATGTAGCGATGCCATGACGTAGTGATGACGTAGTGAGGACATCGGAAAATTATAATATAGATAAATATAATTAATATATTAATATTGTTATATTTTTTTATTACAATAACACTATATTTAATTTATTTTTATATTAGTTAATTTTGCATAGGTCATAAAATTTTTTCAGAAATTTATTTAATGAGAAAAGGCCTATTCTGAATTTCGATTCCCTTTTTAGAAAAAGATCGTAACAAACTTATATACTATAATTTGCAAACTAATAGTTTGCTAATATTAAATTCCTAATTTTACCTATAACAGCATTAATAACCTAATCAAAATTAGCATTTTTTTTTGAAAAAAAACCATAAAATACCAATATCTAAATGATAATCCTCATAAAATATATTAATATTGTAAAGATTAGGTTGGGTTCGATGAGAAGAATTAAATGTTTGGTATGTAATTAAAAACATGTATAGTAATTAAACCAGAGTTGTACATTTACTCAAAATAAAAAGATCTTCAAAGATCTTTTATTTTTTAAAAATTTTAATATAATATTTCTTGTTTTATACCTCTCCTTCTGCCTTGATGAAAATTGAAAAACATCTGGGCTTTTAATAAAGGGGTAAAAAAAATAAATATCATGAAGATTTTTGAAGATCGTTGATCGCAGCACACAAAATTTTTAAAAAATAAAAGATCTTCAAATTTTACGATCTTCAAAGATCTTGCTCAAATTTTTGAGCTAGATCTCGCTCAAAAATCTTTAAAGAAGATCTTTTGTACAACTCTGAATTAAACTCGATAAATAATATTAAAATAAAACTTTATTTATATATAAAAGTCAACATCTTACTGTTATTAATATTATTAATCTTTATATAAGCAATTTGTTTTTCTTGTTAATATGAAAGTAAATAATGTTTTTTATATATAACAAAATATAGCCTCAGAACCATAGGCGTAGCCAAAATTTCCCTAGTGGGGGGAGGGGTTAAAAAATTACTGAGGGCTTCGCCTCCAGGCCCTATATAAGCCTGGAACAAATTTGAAAATTTTTATTAATTTATACAAAATATAATAAATTACTTGTATGTACATTAATATAAAAGCATGGTAATAATTTATTCCAAACAAGTATAAGAAATTTATTTATAAAAAGTAAGTGGACATATAGTTGATATTCCTTTATTATATAGAATTAGTTACAAAATACTAAGTAAAATTCCACTTTTACAGACATATTTGATAGATAGAGAATATATTAACAAACGCCGATTTTCATATCAGCGGCGCACGGCCGGCGCAGAAATTTTTTTCAATGAATTTTTATTTTCTACTATTTTAAAATCATAATTATATTGACGTCATTATAGAATTCAATCAATCAAAAATATAAAATTCCAAAAGTTACCATAATTTTACATATTTTTAAAATGGATGCATCTACATTTAATAATTCTATAAATAATTTTAGTATCCTAACTCTGGATAATAAAAAATCCATAGTCTCGAAATTTTTTGCAAAAGAATTAGAGAAATTATTAATGCTCTAAGATATAAAACTGCAGAGGTTGAATTTGAATTCGAAGAAGATCAAAAAAATGTATAAGTACAATAGATTTAACATCAGACATGTTAGATCTTGACAGCATTAATCCATACCCGGATACCCGTTTTTAAATTGGCAATTCCAATGATAATAATAATTCCACGAATAACCTTAAAATTAAATGTCCCAACACGTTGGCATAGTATATTAATTATTCTAAAAAGCATATCTGGATTAAATAAGAATTTAATTAATAAGAATTGGGAAGCACTTTCTCAAATTATCAAATTATGAATCTGAGCTGGTAGAAGAACGATTAGTATTTCTTTCAAAATTTAAAGAAACTGTCGAATTTCTTTCAGTACAAAAAAGGGCCTACTTTAAACTTGGCGTTACTTTTTAGAAGTGAAATTGAAACAAATTTAATAGTAAATGATAATGATAGTTCTGAAATCATTTCACTTAAGGAAAATATGCTAAAAAAAAACTTGTGTTACGATTTTCGATGTGTAATCTGTAAGTAATAATATATAAGTATATTCTTTTATTTTTTATGAAAAATTATCTAGGTATTGGCTTCTCTTTTAGATCCAAGATTTCAAAAATTGACAATTGTGTCAAAGTATTTAATAGAGCAAAATTGTTCAGCTTCAGAATTTATAATAAAACATCTTAAACTTATAGAGAATGATGATAATCAGGTAGTAAATATAGCTAATGCAAGATGAATTATTAAATTTAAGTTATTTGACAAAATTGGCAAATAAACACTCAACAAATATAGATTGTGATTCCAAGTTAAGTGACTTAGAACAAGAATGCCACAGTTTTCTTGGAAAACGATATTCACAAGATATGGAAGTTCTAAATTTTTGGAGGGAAAAGAAGAGTAAACTTCCCAATCTTTCCAGGCTTGCCAAAAAATTCTTTGCATTTGAGTGACTAGAACACCTAGTGAAAGAGTTTTCTCTACCTCTGGATTGACGTTAAATTCAAGGGAATCATTATTATCCCGCTAATTTAAATAAAATAATTATTATACATGATAATTATAAAATTACGAAATCGATTTTGGATTTATAATGAGTTTTCTATTTAATAAATATTAAAAAATATGCCGAGATTTCTGTAGAGTATTGCATATTCGTTTTTTTTAAATAATAAGCAATTAAAAAAAAATATGTTATAAAAATTTATAACTGCGCCGACTTACGCCGATTTGTTGACAGTGGCTAAAAATCCGCACGCCGCCGGCCGTTTATAGGATTTTTTGAAAATTGCGCCGGCCGCCGATAGTTTGTCGGCGCACAGGTCTAGATATATTGCAAATCTACGACATTATTCCACTGTTCGTATTGTGTTTTAATTTTTTTATTTAATATTTGATTTAATTTTATCAATAGTATATTTTACTTTTATTAAGATTAATAAATTAAAATTACTCAACTTTATAAAAAATTATATTTGATATATTATATTATTTAGTAATTTTATGGATCTATTATTAATAATTATATTACATTTCAATTTTGTCTTAAGACCAGGGCCATAGGCACGTGGGAGCCCCGGGGGTGGGCAGACCCCCCAACTTGGCCCCCAGAAAAAATCTTTGGCCCCCAAAAATGGCCCCCATAAATTTTTCCAGCCCCCCAAATTAAAAAAATTTTTTTGTAATTGATCATTAAAAATAAATTTTAAATATTTATTCAAAAAACATCTTGTTTGTAAATTTATTCCTATCCTGTTTTATTTTTATCCAGTAATAAAGCATCATTCGTTCATATTTTATCATTTTCATGTGTGTTTGTGTATAAAATTGTATAGGCGCTTAATTATAACGTTTAAATTGTACTTATTTCAATGATAATTATTTTATTTATTATGGTTCAATCACAATATTATTATCTTTTGAAGGTCTCTGATATAGATCTGGGTGCAAATCAAAAAAACTGGGATTTTCTGAAGCTAATCAAGTATTATTCAAGGTTTGATATACATATCAAATCTAAGGAAACAAATTGATACCGATTTGTAAATATTTATTAAAATAAAAGAGGTTCTTATTAAATTTTTATAAAATTTGGTAATTATTGCAGTGTTACTAAATGATTTGGGTCGATTTTTAAAAATGGTCCGATTTAGATCTTAGACAAAATAATATTATCTAAGCCCGATATAACCAGTTATTTAAAACAGCGGTGAATATTTTAGCAGATACCACCAATTTTGGTAAGTCAGCAAATTAATCGTAATCTTTTATGATCATAAATCAAGATTTCATGTTATTTCTTAACATACAGGAGCTACTTTTCCGTAGACTGGTTCAATAAAAATTACGGATGCTGCAGATGTAGAAAACATAATTTATTCTTTCTAGACTATTTATAGCAATGTTTTCATAAACCATCCAAAAAGATCCTGAATTAAATATAATTACGAAATTTATATATACAAATACGCGATATACATCACCCAGATTCAAAACGAAGTAATATCTATTATGGTAGATATGGTGCTTGATTATATTTCTGATAAATATAACAACATATTTTTCTCTTAAGGCTGATGTGACAAAAGATGCATCAGGTTGTGAAAACCTGAGCAATTTATATTTTTTTGGAGAAGTCCAAGAAAATTTAATAGGGATTATTAATTTACAGTGTCTTTCTGCTGAAAGCATTACTAATTGCATAAAGCAACTTAATGAGTTAAATATTAATTCAACGAATGATAAACCAGGCATATGATGGTGCACACGTTATATCTGGCCGAAAATGAGGAGTGCAAACCTTACTTCAAAAAAAAATAATCATCCACATGTTGCATCTTGTGGCTCAAAATTTGTATAATAATATTGTTATCATTTCTAATTTTTTTAATTTATTTAATGCATTGCATAATTTTTTAGGCGGTTTAACGTATCCTGTAAAAATGCAGGCCATACTCTTAAGAAACTTTTAGACCAGAGGTGGACTGGTCATTTAGTAACATCTCGCATCATTTATGTTAATTTTGAGGCTATTGGTGAAGTTTTTCTAATGGAACTCTTAATTTAGAGGTTTCCACTCATGATGTCGAAACCTCTGGTCTTTTAGCTCAATACGTTAATATAAATTGCGTTATATTAGCCATTATAATTTATGAGATATTAATAACAATAGATCCACTATATAAGTATCTACAGTCAGTAGGTACTTATATAGATGCTAAAAATTGTATTGATTCCACGATCAATATATTTAAAATATTTAAGAAGCAATAATTCTATTGATTTGATTAGAATAAAGGTTGAAAAACATTTAGCAAAATTTAATCTCACTCCCCACAAATCATCAAGCGTACGTAAAAACGCCTATAAATTTCCAAGATTTTTTAGTCGAAACTAAATTACAATTTGATTACGAAAAAGACACCAATTGGAGTTCTTTAAAATGGAATTATTATGAAATTATTGATTACTTTGTTGATAATTTTTTAGATAGATTTGCACAAGATGATTATAATCTACTATCAAGTTTTAATGCATTGTCCCCCTTTGATAGTAATTATTTTATATCGGACAAAATGGCCACATTAGAATAATTATTAAACTTAAATATGGAAACTTTACATCATGAAATGAAAATAGCTAAAGGATTATTAGCTGCAGAAGTTAAAGAAACACATAATTTTGAAAATATCCTAAAAATTATGTATAAAAAAAATATCATCATGCATTTCAGTGGAATTTCTTTTATAATTCTATTGAGTAATATATAGATTTAATTTTATTATTTATAAATTAATAAGACTATCTAAATTTATTAAATGAATACTATTTTAATTATTAGATTAGATTAATAATAAATTATATTTCCACTATGTCAGTTTGCGATCAAATTCTGTGTTAAAAATATATCAATATCCCTCACTAAATATTAATTTAGCACTAACAGTTGAATCTTAATTGACTTTTATTATTTAAATTATTATATCTAATTAAAAAAATATAATCATTTATTTATTTTTTTTTAATTTATTTAAATTACGATAATTAAATTACAATGACATATTATATACAATATATTATATTAATCAGTTAGAATATCATATAATAGAACATTTAAGATACTAGTAATTTATGTAATACTAAATATAAAAATAAAATCATAAATTCAATATTAATTAATGAATAAAATTTAGATATAAATTGTAAGTAATTAGGGGGTATCAGTCATTGAGAATATGAAGCTGAGGTAATTGGATTTTATTATATTGAGGGCTAATCTTTGGCGTAGGTAGTAACCCTCGTTGGGATCTTCGGTTCTAGTAGAGATCCGTTTCCCCAGCTCTTTAAAGAAGGCAAGGGCGTGAGAGCCGAACGATGTTAGAGTCGTGGCGATTAGTGGTAGGAATGTGTAATTGGCCAGAAGCGATGGCGAATATTTAGCGAGTTTATTCGTCTCGGCGTCTACTAGAGCATCTCTATTTATATTGGAAGGGGCAAGGGGATCGATGCATGAGAAATCCCAGGTTAGAAATTCCCCTCTCTTCCAAGGGATCATGGTAGAGCCATCGGGACGCTTACCATCAGAATTGTAGAGTCCAGTGGGTTCTAGGGTTGATGGGATACCGGCAGATTTTAGGGCCCTGGCAATAGTATCATTGCATTTTGAATGTCTAATGAATCTGCCTCTACAGCGCTTGCAGTGTAAAGAGTGACGGCCTTTGGAGTTGACTGGCGTTTGACAAAGGATGCAGTGATAGGGTATTACCATATCACAATTAAGTCTTAGACCGATGGCGTGACGTAGCTCATCATTGCTTAGGAGCTGGTCAAGGTTTCGCGATGGAAAAGCTTCGAGAAATTCATACCCGCTGTCTGCGGAAATGGAGAAGAGTAGAGAATGGTCCTCGGGTTGGCTCCTCGATTTAAGGTATGCAACGGAGTTGCCAACTAGAGGCTTATCCCAGTCCTTCTGCAGTGTCGATGAGGGAGGATCGACTAATGAAAGAGATTTCCATAGATCAATTGCCTGGGGAAGTAAAGGGTCAGGATGTTTTGTGAGTGCGTGTATGATGGGCTCGCAGGACAGGCGAGAGGATATGAACGCACTAACAGAGAGTAGGGAAGGCGATCGTATGCCAATGCCGCCGGATTTGGTTGGCAAGGTAGCTTGTAGCCAAGATAGGTCTCCGAATTTGAGATTGAGTATATCCTCTGTAAGGTGTTTAATCTCTAGCTCGTGTGCAGCGAGGTTGACGTCGTATTGGAAGATACGTGACGATCGGAGTGTATATAGAATTTTTGGGATTAGGAGGTAGTTCTTTAATAGAAAGAACGCTTGGTGGGCTGGGAGGCGAGATAGTGTACCGCGCATAAGGGATATCTCTAGTAGAGTGTCGGCGAAGAACTTGACAAAGGACTCGTCTTTACCCACTGGAGATCCGAGATGTGTTAAGAAGTTCAATGGTGTATGATTGAACATAGGATCATAGTTAAGGTCGATGATTCCAAGAGGACAATATTCGCTCTTGTCTTGATTGATTCGCAGTCCCAAACTGCTCTCGCTGGATTTTATTATTTCGACCGCCTTCATAACTTCGCTGGGTGAGCCGCCTAGTATACCATCGTCGATATACCAGTTATGAAGGTTTAGTTTACATTGGTCATTTTTGCTTTGTATTAGGCTATTAATGCCCAGACTGAATAAGAAGGAGCCTAGAGGGTCACCTTGTTGTATTCCACTACTAGAAGGAATCAATCTATCTCCAAATTGAAGATGCGATGGACTAGCATAACATTCGAAGATGAATTGCGAGTATTCTGGGTAAAGGGTAAGGATGGGATTAAGAAACGCTGTACGTTTTAGAGAGTTAAAAGCGTTTGAAAAATCTATTTTAATTGGGATATCGTCACTGGGGTCTGTTTGTAGATACATTCTGGTCATGTGTAAGGATACCTCGCATCCCCCTTTTACGTTGACTCCTAATTGATTAGGGCACAGGTGATTAGATACTGTGAACAATATTCTGCTCACTACTAGCTTTGCGGTTAATCGGCGCCAAGTGGTTCCAATAGCGATAGGGCGAATATCTTTATTAGGTTTGTGGAGGGCGATGAGTTTAGCTCCATAAAGGAGTGGAATAATGGCGGGTGGTAAGCCTCCAGCAAGCATACGGTTGATGAGTTGAGTAATTTTTTCCAAAACGTCGCATTGTTGTGTGATGTAAGGTGCGGTTAGATCCTGTAGGAATATTGGGCGAAACCCATCAACCCCCGGTGAAGAATCGCGTTTGAAGGAGAGAATAACCTTTCTAACCTCGCTTGAGGTAAAAGTGGTTGCAATTAGAGGAGCTTCGGGGTAAGACGGTATTTCGTCCTTAAGATCGTGTGGGTGGTGTTTTAGGAGAAGAGCTTGATAAGTTGTTTGATCGTAGGGAGCTAGCTTATTGTCAGATGTTGCCAGTCGTATGGCGGATTTAACATTCAGGTTATCCAGCTTTTTAGATATAAGCTTGGCCTTGGTGAGTAGGTCATTTTTGTGATTTTTATTTTTATCAGTGTCATCACCTTTAAAAGATGTGGAAAAGTGATTGATGGGTAAGGGGTAGATAGTAGCATCCTTGATTTGCTGTGTCAGATTTTTTACTGGCAGGATCAGGAACTTGCAAGGTAGTAAAGGCAAATGACAGGGTGTCTAGCCAGTGTTTTATGGAAGAATAATTATTTATCAAGGAAGTCAAGTTCTTTGAGAGGTGTTTGGCAACTTGAAGTCTTGCTCCCTTAGGTATACGTGAAATCACAAATGGTTTTGGTGTGACTAGAAATATTTCTACATCTGTGGAGTCGGTTGGATTGAAAGTGAGAACATTTTCGGCGGTTGAGGTGGGGACTATTGGGCTAGTAGGCACATCAGTCAACGTGGGAATGGTAACTATAGGTTGTGCGAGGGCAAGGGCAGAAAAGGCATTTAGGGTTCGAGGGATAGCTGGTGATAAGATGGGAAACCCAGATTGAGGACATTTTATCTTCTGGTTTCGATGAGATGGCAATAGCCCCAATTTGGTTACTTTAACGAGTTTATTACATAAAGGGCAGTTAGATTTGGTAGAAGCTGTGCTGAGGTCTGGTAAGCTCATGAATTAAAAAATTTTTATCAGTTTAAGAGTGAAAATGTTGGATATTATTTTTATCTTCAAATATGGGTTTCTTGTGGGTTGGTATATTAAGGAAGTTTAATGAGTTATTATTTTCTGTTGGCAATTATTTTATTTTTTGTAAAATATTCAGTTTCTCTTTCTGCTTTTATAGCAATATTAGCTTGCTTTAAAGGATTTGAATCAATAGTATAATTAGATAAGAGATTAAATGTCTTATCCTTTTCAAGTGTGAATATTGATTGTGTTTTGTGCATTTAAATAAAATGTTTGGATGACAATTTTATATTAGTCAACAGTTTTTGGTATAAATAAGGGTAAATTGTAAAGATTGGTAAGAATGATAGAATTGATAATGTAGAGTGTTTTGTTGGAATAATATAAAAGAACTTGTTGGTTATTAATTGATGTATAATAATTGAGGATGATTGGTAATCTAAAAGTAAAGGAAATATTAAAGGAAAAAGTATTTACTTAAATTTTTTGTATCATTAATCTACAATTAAATTTTGATATATTGGAATTGTATAGAATTCATTGATGCAAAATTATGAAAGAGGACTGAATATTTTGGATGATAAAATCATTTTTATGTCAGGTTGTGGTATTGGCAGTGGTTGTAGTGTTGGCAGTGGTTGTAGTGTTGGCAGTAGTTGTAGTTTTATTGTTAGATTAATCAGGCGTAGCTTTTATGATTTTTCTAAGCTTGCAATTTGTTTATTTTGAAATTGGATATCTTGCTGAGATCCAC
This sequence comes from Gordionus sp. m RMFG-2023, assembly GCF_954871325.1. Classification (NCBI taxonomy): domain Eukaryota; kingdom Metazoa; phylum Nematomorpha; class Gordioida; order Chordodea; family Parachordodidae; genus Gordionus; species Gordionus sp. m RMFG-2023. The sequence goes on along the minus strand of NC_088775.1, from coordinate 40,475,833 downwards.
TTATTAAATTGTTAACATATTGCTGGATTTAATTTTATAAGGTTGGGTGGCAACATGATGATACAAAGGATATTGATTGTGTTTTGTACATTTAAATAAAATGTTTGGATGACAATTTTATATTAGTCAACAGTTTTTGGTATAAATAAGGGTAAATTGTAAAGATTGGTAAGAATGATAGAATTGATAATGTAGAGTGGTTTTGTTGGGAATAATATAAAAGAATTAAATTTTTTGTATCATTAATCTACAATTAAATTTTGATATATTGGAATTGTATAGAATTCATTGATGCAAAATTATGAAAGAGGACTGATATTTTGGATGATAAAATCATTTTTATGTCAGGTTGTGGTATTAGCAGTGGTTGTAGTGTTGGCAGTGGTTGTAGTGTTGGCAGTGGTTGTTGTGTTGGCAGTGGTTATAGTGTTGGCAGTGATTGTAGTGTTGGCAGTGGTTGTAGTGTTGGCAGTAGTTGTAGTTTTATCGTTAGATTAATCAGGCGTAGCTTACTATGTACTTTTAGGATTTTATGTGCTTTTCTCTTCTCAGACTTTAACCAAAATTAAATAGATAATAAAAAAGATACTAAGAATCAAAGCCTGACAAGCGAATCAATAACTGTATTTAAAAATGAATTAATTTGAATCTTATATATTTTTTTATGAAAATTAACAAATTTAATTGTAATTTGCCGAGTTTAACATCATTAATCAACTATATTATTGATTTTTAAATTTAATTATAATATCTCTTTCTAAAATTATTTTTAAGGTCCAAATCCACATAAGTATAAGAGTTTTATCTATATTATAATTTTCCGATGTCCTCACTACGTCATCGTGACGTCATGTCATCGCTACGTCATGTCATCAGTAGGTATTTATTTTTATTTTTTTTATTTGTTGATTTTATTTTATTTTATTCATACAGATGAATGGAATTGATGGTGTACACATACCTAACATAGATTGAGAGTAAAAACAATATTCCCTCAAATTTGTAAATATGAATGAAACTTTTTATTTCACTTAATCCTTTCTTTATTTTTTAGATTACCTTATCAATTTTCATCTCATATTATCAATTACACATTAATGAAATCTTTTTACATATTTTTCTTTCATAACCAATAATTAAGAAGATAACCAAGTATATTCAAATATTTAAATATTCTTATCCTAACCTATTTTTAATTTCCAATCCTTATAAATAACTCTTTCTTTATTTTTTTCCCCTCCCTTAATGAATTAAATTTTATTATCTCATTCTTTTATCTCTATCTCTATTATCTATTAACCACTATTTCTCAAAACCTTATCAATTCCTTTAATTTAATTTTTATTATTTTATAATATAATAATTTATACCTTCTTTTTCCCCCCTTTTTTAATCTTATTTTTTAATTACTTTACAATTTAATTAACCTTAATCTTAATAACATTACATTCATCATATTATTTTTTAACTTTTAGAATATCATAGGCTTGATAAGTCCCCAAAAAAAAATTTTCTGATGAGAGCCAAACCTTATCAAATCCTTTAATTTAATTTTTATTATTTTTATAATATAATAATTTATACATTCTTTTTTCCCCCCTATTTTAATCTTATTTTTTAATTACCTTACAATTAATTAACCTTAATCTTAATAACATTACATTCATCATGTTATTTTTTAACTTTTAGAATATCATATAAGGCTTGATAAGTCCCCAAAAAAAATTTTTTGATGATAGCCCTCCAACTACCAAAAATATTCATCTAATATTGACCCATCTACCGGTTTTACATTATTTTAATGTATGTTTAATTTCAACAATAGTTTATTTATATTTTTGCCTGATTTCTTTATTTTCCTAGGCTAACCCTTATCCCTCACATTGCTACAAAACATGATGAATCTATTATTAAAGATAAGCAAAGAAAATAATGACGATTAAACAAACGCCTTACCCGTTCTATTACTGGTAGACAAAATAATAAAGAACTATTGTAATATATTTAAATAAATTGATTTTTTATATTCGCTTAAAGATACATATTTACAATTTATAAAAATAGAAAAACATATATTGTTATATTAAATCACTTTACAATAAACTAATCAAATCATTTCATTTGGCGACGTCGATTTATTTTTCAAGTCATTTTTGACGACGACGAATTATTTAAAATAAAAAGATTAAAATTATACCACCTCTGAAGAAGATTGAAGAACATACTCAATTTCATATTCAGAATTTGTCAAAGAAAAAGTTAATATTCAGGATTACCTATATAATATAAAACTCATTTTCAAGGTAAAAAATATTTTCGATGAAAATAATAAAAAGGATCTTTTATTGGCCTATATAGGCACCGAAAATTTAATTAAAATTAAAAATTTTTATTTTCCAAATATTTTAAATAATATAAATTATTTAACCTTAATCGAGAATCTAGAAAAAATTTTTAAGGATGTCTCTAGCATTTTTCTTTATAGGAATAATTTTTTTACATTAAAAAGAAATAACGAAAGTATAATTGACTTTTCAATTAAATTAAAAAGCATTTGCGCTTTATGTAATTTTAAATCGCCGGTTGATGAACTCTTAAGGGATATTTTCATCTTAGGAGTAGGGTTACCCGAGCTGGACAAAGAACTTCGGTCAAAATATGCCGAAGGAAATATTACTTTTGAAGATACTGTGCGTCTAGCTATTGCGCTGTCTTCATTGGAGAAGGAAACCCTGACAGAAGTTAATAGAATAATTAAACATAAGCCTATGCAAGATTCCAAAAATACTTATTCTAGGAATAATTATAACAACGTAAACAAATTCAATAATAATAATTATAATGCTAACAAATTCAACAATAATTTTTATAAACCAAGTTTTAAACCTAATTTCAGTCAAAAAAAAGTAATATGCTTTAGATGCGGAAAAGCAAACCATAGAGCGAAAGAGTGTAGAACGCATGCTATACAAATGATTTTACCACGGACACCTCGCCTGTCTTTTGCTAATAAAGCTACAATTGATGCGAAGATAAATGGACTGCAGCTTACTATGGAATTCGATACTGGGGCGGCGTGTAGTGTGATAGACGAGGTTACTTGGAGTCGCATAGGCAAACCAACATTATCACCTGCTTATAAACTAGTAGGATATAACCATATCAAAATCGAAGTGGTGGGTAAATTTTTAGTGAAAGTCGAAGTAAAAAATATTTCAAAATTTTTACCTATTTGGGTAGTTAAGGGTGAGAATTCGCTCATTTTTGGAATGCCTTGAATTTGATATAAAACTTCCTGAAGAAGTTCGTATTAACAATATAAATATGAAAGATTCCAGTTTAAATACAATTGTTTCAAAATTTCCGCAAATTTTTTTAAAAAAAATTAGGATAAATAAAATTACAGGAAGCCGTCATAAAGATACAACCAAATACAGTGCCAATTGCGTTACCATCTAGAAGAATTCCATTTCCGTTGCGTCGAACCGTTGAAGCTGAGTTGGACAGACTTTTAAATGAAGGCGTTATCGAGAAGGTAGATCCAACAAAGACTCCAATTACTTGGACTACGCCAACGGTTAATATTTTAAAGAAATCCGGTGCCGTGCGGATATGCGGAGATTTTCGTTTAACAATCAACAAATATTTAGCGATAGATAACGATTTACTACCAACTTTCGTTGACCTGGCAAATAGGATCGCGGGTGGTAAAATATTTTCAACGATAGATTTAAGAGATGCATTTTTACAAATCGGAGTTAGTCCAGAATGTAGAGACCTTTTAGTAATTTCGACTCATGTCGGTTATTACCGATATCAAAGAATTTATTTTGGGTTGACTAGCGCTCCGATAATATTTCAACGTTTTTTGCAAAACCTATTAAAGGGAATTCCTATGGTTAGTGTATTTTTAGACGATGTAATTATTGCAGGCGAGAATAATTTTGATCATATAGTAAATCTAGAAGAAGTATTAAGAAGATTTGATAAGGCTGGACTGACAACTACGACCGATAAAATTAAAATTGGAGAAAAGTCAGTTACTTATTTAGGTCATGTTATTGATAAATTCGAAATTCATCCGACCGTAGATAAGATTAATGCTATAAAAAATTGTAAACACCATCTAATGTTAAAGAATTACGTTCGTTTTTGGGAATGGTAAATTATCATGAATCGTTTATTAAAAATTTACATTCTATTTGTGCGCCTTTAAACCGACTAACGAGTAAAAATGTGAGTTGGTTTTGGTCAGCAAAAGAAGATGAAATATTTAATGTAGTTAAAAAAATATTATCAAAAGTAGTTACAATAATTCCTTATTCAGCCGATATTCCTGTCGTGATTTCTTGTGACGCTTCCGAAGATGGTCTAGGAGCTGTTATTGCACACCGATTTCTTACTGGCCAGGAGAAACCGATTGCTTACGCATCGAGGACACTTTCAGCAGCTGAAAAGAATTACGCCACTATTGATCGGGAGGCTTCGGCCATCATGTTCGCTATCGAGAAGTTTCATCAGTACATTTATGGAAGACATTTTATTTTGGTTACTGATCATAAACCTTTAAAATATATCTTAGGTGATAAAAGAGACCTTAATAAGATAACAAATAACCGTTTAATACGGTGGGCCACGAATATTTTATATTTTATAATGATAGAATCATCATTCCTGATAACCTAAAAAAAGAGGTTTTGAATGTTATCCATCTAGGACATCCGAGGATAGTGGGGATAAAATCCTTATGCCGATACTATGTCTTCTGGACAAATCTTGACCGAGATGTTGAAAAATTCGTAAAAAACTGCAAAAGTTGTCAGGAAGGAAAACCGGGAGCCAGAGATGTATCATTATACAACTGGAATATTCCTACCCGACCTTGGGAAAGAATACACATTGATTTGACAGGCCCCGTGTCTGGAAAGTACTGGTTAATTTGCGTAGACGTTTTCACCAAATGAGTTGAAGTTGCAATTTTAACACATATCAATTCGACGAGTGTAATAAATAATCTGCGTAATTATTTCGCTAGATTTGGTTTACCTCGTTACATTTATCAGAAAACGGTACTCAGTTTACTGGATCTGAATTCAAAACGTTTCTTTTTAAAAATAATATAAAGCATTTTAGATCGGCCCCTTATAGCCCCAAGTCGAATGGTTTGGCTGAGCGCTATATACGTACGATAAAGACGCGTTTCTATGCTGGAAGGAGAAGTGGGACTCCGGACCAGTTAAATTAAGCGAATGTTTTAATTACACACCGAAATACTCCAAACGCAACTACCGGTAAATCCCCTGCCGAAATGATGTTTGGAAGGCCGCTCAGGACGACGTTAGATCATGGAAATTATCTACGAGAGAAAGGACTGAAAACGAGGTAGAGACCTGTGTAGTCAAAGAACAAAATTTTCGTGAGGGTTTTCCGTTAAGGAAATCGACACTAGAAAATTCTAATGTTAGAAAAATTTCTTGTATCAACACGAATAAATTGGAGGTTCCACAATCGAATTATGGTAAATCCCGTTTGTGTTTTAAATGTAACAAACCGGGACATGTAGCCATAAATTGTACCGAAAATTGACTATATGATTGCAAGTGTAATCATATATTAAGTAGGAGATCGGGAGGTAGAAATAGTAATAAGGTAAATAACCATGCTGAAATGAGATATGATTCTCGTAAAAGCCGTGGTTTTAACATAAATTTTTTTTATCTGATGAGAAAAATAAAAATAATGAAGATTCTAATAATTTTAAATGGGAGAAATATCCTAAGGGTATTGTTAAATATTCCCATAAAAGGGATGTTAATACTTTCAGATGGGAAAAATATCCCAGTGATATTGCAAAAAATATATAAATATTGTTAATGAACCATTAAATTCCGAGTTAAATGGGAATTCTCATGAAATTAATGTTTTAAATGAGATAAATATTGATCAGTCAATTAAAACATATGAGATTTAATGACTGAGAGATTAGTCGAACCTTGTCCTTGTCCAAGAGTTCGTAAGAGTTGACTCGAGGGACATCGACATGTTGTTCGACACAGGGGCTAGCATTTCCATAATGTCTAGAAGAAATTATTATAAGTATTGGCCTGGGGGTAAAATTGAAAAAGAATCTATGTGTGTCAGACAATTTGATGGGTCTGAAATTGTAGTTTTGGGAAAAACTAAGTTAGAGTAATTCTCCATGATACCACATTTTTCCTAGATTTATGGGTAGTGAAGAAAGATGTGGAAACCCATGGGGTGGGATTGGATTGTTCAGTTAAGTCCTTTCAATAATTATTAGAATATTTTTGCCATACATAATGGTTCGGCCCTAAATGAGACTAAAAACAAAAATATTGCTAATAATGCTCGAAAAAAAGTTTATGAAATAGAAGGGACGGATTTAACTAAAATTCAACCCTTAATTCTGATAGATATGTAAATTCCACGGAATTAATGGTTGAGGACAATATTAGCATTAATGGAAACCCAATGGTTGCTAATAGTAATGAATTACATAAAATGCGTGAAGATATATCTCTTTTAATGAATAAATATTAAATAATTTTCGAAGACAAGTTAGGATGTCTTAATGATTATCAAGTGGGAGTAAAGTTAGGGGTAAAGTTTTCAGTGGGCCAGGTTTAGACCAGATTGTTTGACAATCGGGGAAGGAAAAGGGAGAGGTTCGAAATTAAGTGAAATTTTGTTAATAACCGGGTACTGTGATCCGTCATCACGATCACAATAAATTGGGGTAAAAGAAAGGGTAAATATTATGAGAAGCAGCGTCTGCATGACAGGATTTTCACTGGGTGCAAACCCCCTTCAAAAACCTTTGCCTACCCCCCTAAAAAATTCCCGCCGCCTTCGGCGGCGATGTCTCTTTATCATTATTTTCACCTATTTATTTATTGATACTCATTTCGAATAATTTATAAAGGATAACTTAAATTAATCTAACTCTACTACTAACTATCGATATTTTGTGAATATAAAGAATTTATTTTTTAGATAATAAATTTAATTAAAACCTCCATTATTTACAATGATTTAATTATTATGGCATTTTGAGCTTGCTGAAATATCTAAACCTTTTAAATTATATTTAAAAGGATAGTTTATTTGGAAAACAATGTGTATGATTGTTTGCAATATATAGATTTGGTCGATGAATTGTATTATAATAATACTATAATAAAAGTATTAATTTTTACAGCAATAAATTTTGTCTTATTTCATCTCAAAATTTAATAGATAACCCCCAAAAAAATTTATCCTACCCCCATTAGCAGCTTACCCCCTACCACCTCAAAAAAATAGGATGCAAACTGTTCCTACCCCTCCCACTCATGTAGACGCTGAGGAGGAGATATACTCGATTATTTTTATAGTATGAATCTTAAAAGTATTAATTAAACGGTTTATATCGTGTCAGGGCTCAGTATTTTTTTTTATGATGTTCAATTTATAAAGGTTTTTGTGGTCAATTTCGGTCTAATTTATGGTTCAATTTAGACAATGGTTAAAAGTTGTTTGGTATATACATGTAAAAGAAAAAATTTTTTTATATCTGCCAGATAATAGGGGCGCATTTTTTTCAAATGAATAGAAAAGTTTTTCATGGTATTAAAAAGTTTGTTCTCAGAGTATGTCGAAAGGTTTTTGTTTGGATCAATAGAATTTTTTTTTTATAAATATTTTTACAAAAAAATGGAAAGTTTTGTTTTCTTAATGTTATTAAAAATTGTTTGTCGTGCGTAATCTGTTTTTGTAACCTGATGACTGTTTTAATGAATAAGAAGATTTTTATGATATTAGTAAAGGTTGGTGAATAAATTTTTGTTTTAAATTTTTGTCTGGCCAGTCCAGGGTAGATGGTAGTTTTTATTTTTAAAAAAAAAGAAATTTTTTTTTGAAATTGCCATTATGTTTATAAGTCAATTAGAGAAGACATGAATAAGGATTGGGGGATTCGCCTGATTGACCTAATATTTGAATAGAAAAGTTTTATTTTTGTGTTAGTAATAAAGTTTTTGTTTGGTCATGTTTATGTTTTGATTATTCACATTGATAAAAAGTTTTTTTTCAATCGGCAGTGTCTGCCAGTTGTCATTTTTTTTATCTGGTTTTATGTTGTAGCCGGACATAAAAGTATATATTTGTTGGAAAGAAAACACAGTATCAATTTAGTAAATGACTTTTTATCATGGTGCTTCATAATATATATTGAAAAGAGAATCTTAAACATTTGGTAAAAAAATTTTTTGTTAAATATTTTGTTCTCCCAGCTCTTCTGTTGTATATCCCCCCCCCCTAACTTATTTTTATTGGAAGTTGCCTCTAATTTTGTAATTAATGAAGGAATGAATAATACTGACCTGGGGATCCACATGACTGTGTTAGTTGTTTTTGTGGATAAAATATTTTTCCTTTTTTTTTGTGGTATAAATATCATTAATTTTTTTTACGGTCACTTATGATAATTTATTCTCTTTTATATTTTTGTTTGTATTTCACTTATGTATTTTAATAATTTAAAAAAAAAATATATAATAATAATTTAAATAAATTGGCAAAATCACATATAAAACATATTCTCCATTATCAGACTCTTGTCAAGTTAATTATCAAGCCAATGCTGAAGTTTATCGTTTACTCAACCTTTCGGAGAAATGACAACCAAGCCCGATTACGATGGATGACGTCAATGTAGACAAATATAGAACAAATCTCTTTACGCTAAAAATATGATATGATGAGAATTCGTATTAGCCAATTATTGTCTTAACTATTTGCACGAAGATGTCCATATAGCATACCTTTGTAGACCATAAACATTCATTATTCTCTTATCAGCAATAATTAAGAGGCGTAATTATATAAATTTGGATTAAAAGTAGACAACGGGATATCAGATATTCTTCCTATGAACATAATATCAAGAAAAATTCTCTTATTATAATAATCCACAAAGTTCCGCGATACTTACATCCAGATAATTCTAATTATATATCACGAGATTCTACATGATTCACATTATTACATCAAAAATTTTGTAGTAGTATGCAATTATTTTTTTTAATGTACAGCCATTGGCCCATAAAGGGGTGGCATGTCGTAAATTATAATATTTTTTTTGTATTTGAAATGTCAATCATTTCAACTTTGATTTTTGTGATATTTTTTTTTTATCCTTTTGATGGAAAATGATTTTTATCACTCATTAATTTTTTTTTATGAAAAAATTATTGAAATTCATTATTAATTTTTTTATGTTGAAATTTATAAACCATTTTTTGATGATTAATTCTTTTATGTTTATGTGTTTAAAATAAAAGGTTACGATTTAAAATTCCACAAGTATTTAGTTGTTATCACATTTTTAGCTTTGAGTAATTTTGATAGTAGGAAGGATTGACGTTCGGGTCTTCCGATTTTTGATTTTCAGTTGAGTTTTTCTGCTTTATTTTGTTAGCGTTTTCTGCTTAATTTTGATAGTTATTTTTATTTTGTTTTTTTTTTGTCATTTCTGATTTTTATTAATTTTTACATATATAATATAACCTATTCGTGATAAAAACTCTGTAATATTCTGTCACCTTAGACTATTTATAACTAATTACTTAAGACCTTTAAAAATATAGATATAGAGTCTCTTACCTACGACATAAATATAATATAATAATTTATTTTTTTTACTACCAATTGTTTAAAATTTACCATCACATCAATCTAATTCCGTTTATCCTTTTTTTCATTACCTCATCAACAAAGAAATCAATGACTACTTCAAACCAAGTATGGCTTATAAAAAAAACGTTATTTCATCGTGCATTTTTAATTTAGCTTAAATTATTCAAAGAAGAGCTTCTAAAGCTTCAACAAATTGCTACATACCCATATGTTAAAAATATTTTGAATAATGAAATTCAAAAATTAGCACAGCAAATACCAGCTCAAAATAATTTCGTAAACTATAAAACTCAACCATCAACAACTAAAATTCTTAATTATGGTTTAAATTATTGAATTTTACAGTAATCATATATAATTTAGGTTGGGATCAAAATAATGATTATTTAGAAATATTCTTAACTCTTAATGGAATACAATCTATATCCCAAAATAACATTGATGCCCAATATGGTGAAAGGTAATAATTATATAATTAATCATTAATGATGAAAATGATAGATCTGTTGAAGTTGTTGTTAATGAACTTGGTGGCAAAAATTATTCTTTTTTGATTAATAACCTTTGTGAAATAATAGATCCAGAATACAGCAAATTTAAAGTTTTTAAAATAATTTTTAAGAAATTTTATTTTTGAATTATAGATAAAAACAGACCTATTAGTTATACACCTAAAAAAGAAATCTAAAGGAAAACATTGGCCTTGTGTTACTGAAAATGAAAAGAAACAAAAAGAATTAAAGGACTCAAAATTGTATATTATAAAAATATTTTTTTGAAATTATTTCTATTATTTTAGTAAACCTTCACTTGATAAAGATAATTCTAATCCTGAAAAAGCTTTGATGGACCTGATGAAGAAAATGTATGATGACGGAGATGATGAAATGAAAAGAACTATTCAAAAATCTTGGCATGAGTCTCAGGAGAAGCAATCTAAAGGAATGTTTTAATAACTATTAAATTTGATTCTTGTTTTTAATTACAATATTATTAAAGGTTGTTAATTTGTTAAATAAAAATAAATTGCTATTGAAATATTTGATGCTTTAAAAATAAATAAAGTTGATTTATTTAATGAATATTATGATGTTTTAAGTTCATGGGTTTTTAATTTACTCCATATTTAATTTGTCTTTAAAACAATAAACTAGGGCTGTGCTGATTCACAACAGATATTTTTCCAAAAATATTAAAACCTGGTAAGTCACTAGGGGAAATTTATAATATTATTTTTTATTAAAAAATATACGATTGGTGTATTTTACTGTGGCCATTAGTTGAAGATTTTTTAATTAATAAATTTTAATTTAACATATAATAAAATATCTTTTTCCCCTTTTAATGGATTACATAAATTTTACCAAGATCATAATCTCATATACAAGAACCATGGCTTTTTAAAAAGATCATGAGCTTCTTATTAATCACACATTTTGTTATAATAGCATGAAATTGGAGAAAAATGCACTATTCTGATATTATTTAAATTTAGAGGAAAAAAAGTAAGTTATAAATTTTGCATTAAATTAGACAAAGTTTAATAATCTTGAAAAGAATTATATAAATGTTAAAAATATGTTTTTGGCCTTAAAGCCCTTTTATTTTGTGAGATAATATAAGGTGTTTTCTTTCAATCTTTTTTTTATAATGCTTTTTGGGCTGTAAGATATAGTAGTGATCTGCATCTGGCCTAATTTTTCAAGCCTAGCCAGGCCCAAAAATTTTTTATAAAGTTTTGCCCGGGCTGCTCCGAACCTGATTTGCCAGCCCGGCCCAAATTTGTTAAATATAGAAATTAATTTTTATAATTACTCAAAATAAACGATATATGTTATATGGTGTCTACTTTCTATAAATAAAATCACATATTTTTATTTTACGTGAAAAATTCAACATAAAATTGATAATTTTAGATATATTTTAAAAAAATTTTAAGGCCTGAATTTTCTTAAAAAATATTAGGCACTACTTGGCCCAAAGCCCGTTCAGGTCGGGTATAGGCTGGGCCTACTTTTGCAGATTATAATGTTGTTAAACAGCTCCATTTAGTTGATTTTAAAAAAGGACTAAATCAAAATTTATCCAATATTATTACCTAAGCCTTGAAATTTTGCCAATAGAAATCCAAACCTTTCTGCCATATGTGTTTTAATTTTTTAAACATTTCAACAAATAAATTATATTTTAGTTCCTGTCATTAATTTATTATTATTAAATAAAAAAAACTGATTATATATAAAAAAACAAAAGAAATAGAAAATATTGGCCCTATTCAATATTTTTAGTAAACGCTAAATATTGGTGCTGATCCGATATTTAATATAGGCACAATATATTGAGATTTAAAATAGCTGATTCATATATGATATTTTTCAATGCTTCAAATTCAATTTTTTTATATTGTTAAATGAAATCTTACACGTTTTTTTCAAATATGGTCTATCCATTTTTTTTCTTTATATTTTGGGATATACAATGGGTTATTATTTTTTTTGTTAACATTTCTGGGAATTGTTTGAAATTGAAAGAAATGTTTATTAAGGATAAAATGGATTTAAAATATTGAATAAATAGGTATCTCAAAACCAAGGAAAGTATCCAAGCTTCTCTTTCTATTGGATCTCTGTTCTTAAATTTGTCATATTTTTATAATAATTTTTTGATAACTAATAAAAAATGGAATTTTTCTTGGAAATGGGGGTAATGTCCTCTTAGATATTAGCCTGTTTTCTTAAATATAATTTTGGCTTAATATAAATATCACTTTAAACATCGTGAAATTACGCGTGACACGATGGCTTCCGGTGTGTGTGCTTTTAAATTATTAGGCGTGATGGGCCTTCCCAAAATTTTTACCGGGCGTGAATCTCTAATTTTATTTTTAAAATTGTTTTTTATGAATATTAATTTTCAATTTTATAATTATAATATATTTTCTAAATTAATTTAGTTTTTTTTAAAAGGAATAATTTTTGAAAACAATAAAAACTTCCTCATTTTATAAACAAAATTTTTTTTCCTGTCTTATTAAATTTACATTGAATGAAAAATAATAAATCTCTCAACTCTCGTTCGGCAATGAAAATTTGCTAATAAATAAATTTAATTTAAATATGTTTTATTTTCATTTTCTTTACTAAAATATTTATCAATATTCAAAGAATACTAGGATAATCCTAGCGTAGATTCTCTTCTTACATGAAGTTTATCTATGAAACAAAAATTAGTAAAATTTTGTCAACCTGATATACAATAACAATGAAAACCCTAAAAAACAGGACAACATTTTAAAGGAGAGATTTATTATGCAGCCATTTTATAAGGTAGTCAATTCTAAATCCGAATTTCAAAAGTCTTAATTTTTAATAGACAAAGACAGAATGCGAAATGATATAAAATTGGATGATATGCATAAGTTAATGCCAACTATCATTTATAACTTTTGTAATTCATCCTGCAAGCATAAAAACCATATATTCTAAATGAAACATTTAGAGAATTTCTATATTATTTTGACAAGCATCAACATCTACTAATGCAAGTTGTGAAGATGAACCTATGCTCATAAAACAAGTAATCAATATTTCGAAGTTTTGGAAGCAGGAAAATTCATTTCTTTTTTTGAGAAAGCTGTTAAATTTAGTCAGCCCCGGCCAGTTCGGCTTTTATCGAAAGGTTATATTCTATAAGAGGAAAGGCGAACACCAGAATTGTTAAACACTACATTTAAAAGTAGCGAACTACCGCTATCGCTATTTGTCAAAAATGTAGCGCGCTACCACTATTGCTACTCATCAAAAAAAACTAGCGGCCATTAGCTTCTATTTTTTAAAAGTAGCTTTCGCTTCTTTTTAAGATACTTTTTATAAAGTAAATTTAGAAACAAATTTGTTTTAATTTTTGCGTTTAAAAAACGCGTCAATGAGATTTTCTATTATATTATCTGTTAAGGTTGGCAGGGAGAAAAACAAAATTAAGAAAGTATTTTAAAAATTTTATTTTATTTTTTCATTTAAAAAAATATTTAACTAAAAATGTAGTCAATTTTCATCCTTATATAGCTTATAAAAATCAATTTAATAGTTTACCATTTTAAAACTATTAAGTTAATATTATACAATCAGTCCTTTAGTTAATATAAAGAATAAAAAAATCAATCCGTAAGGTTAATATTAAGTTAATAGATAGCGAAAAAATAATAAAAAAATCAATAAGGATATCTTAGCATACCACCCTTTAAGAAATAAACTCCGCTTAAGTTCTTCTTGGACGTTATTCTTTTATGTTCAAAATATAATCTTGGTATCGTGTGGATAATGTTATATTTCGACTAGGCCACGTAACGTCAGCTGTACAATCTTTTTCTTGGCAATAACATTTCTCCTTTTATAAAATGTAATCGTTGGTGAAGTGTTTTGATCATGCATGTGGTCTAAGTGCCTCCTTAATACACCATTTTTCGTGTGAATTTGTTATAGCATATTACTTTCTTTTTTAACTATAACGCCTTCATCCCATTTATTTACTCCAAGTTTTGTACCAAATTTTTTCTCCAATATCCATAGTTCTATTTTTTGGTAAAGTTGTGAGCAAAATGTTGTCTTTGTCTTTTTTATACTTTAATAAATCCCAATTAGTTCTCATATCATGATTGAACATAAGTTTTCTTGGTGGGATACCAGTCGTACTGTTAGGCGTGTTTCTGTATTGAATAAAAATTTTTTGATATCTATATCTATATTATTTTGTTCCATACACTTTTTCACTTGTGATTTGAAAGTTCTCACCATACTTTCAACTTACCCATGTGACTGTTAATGGTGGGCTGAAGTCTAAAAGTGTTGTATGTCATGGTCTCTACAAAATTTGTTGAACAGTTGACTTGTAAAGTTTGAGCCATTATCAGAAACTATTTGTTCTGGAATACCGAATAAGCTAATAGTTTTCATCAATTCTTTTATTGTGAATTCCGCGGTTATTGATTTCACCGGCGTGATTATAGGAAACTTACTCTACGCATCTACTATAAGCAACCAGTATTTGTTAAAAAATGGCCCAGCGTAGTCAATTTGTATTCTTTCGAATGGCTTGTCCTTAACATCCAAGGATGCTGTGTGTTAATGGGATTATCAGCCCAAATGTTAGATGATTTGCATTCTTTCATTTCATTATCAATATCATTGTTAATTCTAGGCCACCAAAGGTATTTTCTAGCTAAATGTTTAGTTTTGCCGGCACCCATTTATTTTCTTTAAATAGACAATTTCCCATAATACAAATTCCGTCACCATATTGTTATATGTTTCATTTTTTGTCGTGTCACCGTTTCTAATATCGTTTATTATTTCCATTAATTCTCTGTCGTTAGAAGTTTCTTTTCGATCATTTTAAAGTTAATTGGTACGTCCCATAAATCATTATTTTCTTTTATAACATCCACAATGTGTATTTCTTCTTCTAAAGGTGTTAAAGGCAATCTAGAGAAACAATCTGGCACCGTGTTGTGTTTACCCGCTCTATGTCTTATTTTGAAGTCATAAGCTTCTATAACAATGTTCCACTTCTGCAACCTCATCGACATGGATGAGTTTTCTTTTAAACCTTTGGAAAAAATGTAGATCAAAGGCTTGTGATCAGTGATGATTGTAAATTTTGTTTCAATTAGATATTCTTGAAATCTTTTCATTGCTAAAATAATCGCTAACTCCTCGCGTTCGATGTTAGTGTAATTTCTTTCGGATTTTAGTTAGGATCTTGAGGCAAAAGCTATCGGCTTTTCTTTGCCGTCCCCTTCTATATGAAATAAAATAGCTAGCTCCTAAGCCACGTTTAGATGCATCAGCGGCTATACCTATGGGTAAATTAAGATTGAAAAAGTTAAACATAGGAGGCTGACTGATTAGAGTTTTTAATTTTTTATAGAATTCTTGATGTTCGGTATCCCAATACCATTTATCTTTGTTGATTATTTTACACAGTGGATCTGCCAGATCTGCAACCGCTTTAAAAATCCAATTCGAATATCCTTAGATATTACAACAACACTACAAGAAAATGGCCAGATTTGTACTATGGAAAAATTTTAAATTATCTCATTTTCCTAAGTTTTATGAATATTATTATGTTCAAGATAATAACCATAAAATTATTTAATTTTTCACCACTTACAATTATTCCAATTTTGTTGAAATATTGTAACCTTTTACCAATAAAAAAATCGGATCTGTCTTGGACCTATTTTCGAAAATAAAATTTTTGGATTAATTGGGCAGAAAATTAAAATAATTTTTTATAAATGGTCTGACCTGAAAAATATGTTCGATATAAAACTCTATTACATATAATCATGATGGTCCCCAGAAATGGCCTCCAAAAATATTTGCAGTAGAGATCGGCAAATAACTTTTGAGCCGGTTTACTGTAGAAAATTCACTTTTGTTACTTTCTTGTGGTAATCTTGAAAGAAAATCAGGATCAACGTTATATTTCTCAGCTTATATTTTATGCTAAAATCATAACCTCCTAATGTTATATTCCCTTTTTGAAGTTTAAGGACATAGTACTGTCGTCCTTAAGTCCTTTGGTGAAGATATGGACTAGAGGTTTATGGTCAGTAATTATTAAATTTAGTCCCTATTAAGTATTCCTGGAATTTCTTTATAGCGAATATAAAAGTGAGAGCCTCAGCTCAATTTTGGTGTAATTTCTTTGAATATTAATAAGGTTCTCGACACAAAAGCTATTAGTTTTTCTTTGCCGTCTTTTTCAGTATGAAATGATACAGCTCCTAAACTTAGATGCGTAAGTTGCAATTCCGATAGGTAATTCAGGGTTAAAATAAGTCAAAGCTGGAGGAAGACTAATCAACGTCTTTAGATTATTGAAACTTCTAGAATGTTCTAAGTTCCATGCCCATTGACAATTTTGTATACAGGATCAGCAATTTCTGCAAAGTTGTTTAAAAATTTTCTATAGTAACCAGCCATTCCTAGAGTGTTGATAATTCAGCAGCTGATTTTGGTACTATCATGTTTATTATTGCTTCAATTTTGTCATGGTTAGCATGAATCCCCTCGGAGTCAATATCATGACCCAGGAATCTCACTTTGTTTTTAAAAAATAAACTTTGGGCAAAATTAGGTACTAACCTATACGATAATATTTTTTTTTCAAACACTTTATTGATGTTGTTTGAATGTCATTAGCCCAAAAGGAAGTCTAGTAAATTGATAGTATCCCTTGTGTGTGGATATAATCAAATGATATCTCCAACTTTTATCAATCGGAATCTGTATAAATTTAAAATTGATCTTGGCAAATTTCTTTCCTTCCGAAAGTTTAGGTATTTGATCATTTATTCGTGGAAGTGGATATCTAAAATCTTCTAGAGCTGGGTTTATAGTGTCTTTAAAATCAGCGCAAAGCTTAATGCTCCCAACATCTTTGTAGACGGCGATTTTAGAACTTGCCCATCGAACATCTTTTACCGGCTCAATGTTTTTTCTTGTATCCATCTATTAAGTTCTTTGCTCACAAGATCAATCTTTGCATAGGGTATACTTCTTTGTGGTATAATTTTGGGTTGAGCATCTCTTCTTAAATGTAGTTTAACATTTGCTTTGTTAATTGGTCTGTTGGTAAATTTGGATTCACAATTCTTTAATCAGTTTTTATTAATTTCATCTTCATAATTGGTGTCAATATTTGCTATAAATTTGTTCAAAATATTTTTGAAGGTGTTAATCCATGTACTTCTTAAAGCATTTTTCTTGATTCAACAACCATTGCTTGTAAATTTTTAGTGATATTTTCATAACTTACTTTGACTTGAGTTGTCCCGATGATCTTGATTAAGTTTCCGTCTAGGCTGTAAGTTGCAGCTTGGATTTTTAAATTTCTCTTATGCCAATTTCCTTAGCCATCTCATGAGGTAAGATAGTGAAATTAGATCCTGTGTCAACTTGCATTGTTGTAGCAACATCATTTAATTTTAGAGTAGTCATAAATGCATTATCATATCATTAAGCATGTCAGTTAAGTTGTTGACATTAAAATTATTATCATTATTGTCTTTACAGTGTCAACTTTGTCTTCAACAATTTCTTCAATATTCATGTTGCAATTGTTATAGTTATATTGATTCTGGTCATCATATTGTATTTGCTTTCTCTGGTTGTAATCATGCCACCTGTTGTTTCCTCCATAGTTATTTGAATAGGATCGGTGATTGTTGCGATTTTGATCATCTTATTAAATTTGTTTCCTCTGATTATTATTACGCCAGGCGTTGTTTTTACCGTAGTTATTTGAGTTGTTGTTATTAGATTGATAATTGTTTTTATTGTGATAATTTCTAAAGTTGCTGTTGTTAATATAATTGTTACTATTTCTAAGATTACTATTATTGTCATAATATCTAAAATTATTATTATAGTAATTCCTATTCCTATTATAATTATTATTATATCTATTGTCATAATTTTGTCTAAAATTGTTTCTAAAATTATCATTAGGTCTATTGTAATTATTGTTATTCTCATACAATTGTATCTAGGTAAAGTGAAGATTAAATTCTTATGTTCATTATTTCTATTATTAACATCTCTATTTTTATTAAGTTTTTTATCATTACTTGCATAATTTATATTATAATTATCCTATTTAATATTAACGCTACCATTTCATTTAAGGTTGTATTAACATTTTTACTTAGTTTATGTTTAATGTTGCCATTTAAAGTAGATGTCCTAGTTTTTCCTTAATACGATTATCATCTGGAAAAGCGCATTGTTAACTAAGTTTGGATAATCTTAAGTACTATTCTAAAAAATTTCGTTTGTGTCTTGGGAGTCAAGTTTAAATTTATTAATTAAATTATTTATATTTTGCATAGGTACTAAATATCTAAGTTTTATTATTAAATTAAGGTTATCTGATCATATAGACCTAATTTTATCGTAGACTTCATCTGTTAAATTATAAAGTAATGTATTAATCTTAAAAGAGTCAGATGATGCGCTGTTCGCAAAGTAATTCAATACTCGGTCTATATATAAATTATATACCCATTTAATATGGGAAATTTATATGGAAGCTCTGTGATAGCTCTAAATATATCATCCATTAATAATTTTATAAAACGTTTATTTAATAGAGTTTATTTAGTAGATCTTTATGACAAATATTTTAACGGTGTTTAAAAAATGAATACATTTCTAATTAACAAATACACATAGCACTTCAAGAAATTCTGCTTCGTTGTAAATATAGAATTTTCCATTTAAAGATTCTTAGAATCTTAACATATCCAAAGTATGGAACTGGAAAAAAAGCGTCAGAATTAGATACACGAAAATAATTGATAATAAAAGTTCCCGTTAATTCGAACAATAGATCACAAATAATATATATGGTTATGGGAATGATCAAAATTTTAAAAACGTATATCGGAACAAATAATATGAAAAATATGTGTTTTTATTACCTTTTTATATCGAATATTTTATGTTATACAAAATACTAGTAGGACTGATGAATATTTTTTATCAGTTCATCCTCGCTAAGGGCTACATGTAAAGAGGACATACGAAGAAGAAGCTTTTATTTTTACTTCATTTTATTATTTCATAAATTATATCACTTTTATAAAATATAGCTGGTATATATACAACAAATCTTTTTAATTTGAATGCAAAATATTATAAAATAGTTTTTATCAATATAATCTATTCAATGTAAAATAAACTTATTACAAAAGTAAAAATAAGCTAATATGAATAATAAGTTTTTTCTAAAAAATAAAAAATTCAAAAATAAGAAAGTTCATTATTCAACAATATTGATTGATATGACCAATACTTAAAGGAATCGATTTATATATTATAAGTAAATTAAAAAATGAAAGATCATTATTTAAATTAGCAATTATCAACCTGGGCTTATCTTTACCCAACTCTATCCTTAATTAAAATAAAAGATAAATTTCTGATAAAATTCTTAATGTCAACTGCTATTTCCTTATACTATACTATACTATACTATACTATACTATACTATACTATACTATACTATACTATACTATACTATACTATGCTATACTATACTATACTATACTATACTATACTATACTATACTATACTATACTATACTATACTATACTATACTATACTATACTATACTATACTATACTATACTATACTATACTATACTATACTATACTATACTATACTATACTATACTATACTATACTATACTATACTATACTATACTATACTATATGCATATTCATTTCAATTTCTATATATTATCATTTATCCTGATTAAAACTCCATCTAATATAATAAATCGAAACTAATTTTATTTCTTCTTTCTAGCTTATCCTTAGAGTAATAAATAAATTAATCATTATAATTCACACATTTACCGTTTATTCTATTATACATTTATATACAACCATAGACTTATATTAACATAGCCTGCTCAACTACCAATTCTATAATGTTATAAAAACGTCTTTCATTTGGCAACCATTTGCAAAATAGCAGCCTTTATTTTAAGAAGTCTATGTTTATAATGTATATAACCTTAAATATTTTATGTATTTAAGAAATTTTATATTTAAATTCCAAAAATTTTCAAGATATGACATTTTTCAAAAAGATATAAAAATAATTTATTATTTATATTAAACAATTTTTTTAATAATAATTTATTATAAGAAAATAAAGTAACAAAAATAATCCATAAGATGGATCATTTAAAAAAAATTTGATTTGTAGCAAAAATAGTTTAATCTACAACAGAATATGAATATATATTTTATAATATAAAATGACATAAATTTACAATTCATGAATATCTCGTGAGCTACTATGGTAACTTTTAAAAACTTTTAGTGACAAAAAATGTAGCATATAAGATTTAAAAGATACCAAGCCAAAAATCGAGCGTTGCAAAATAAATTATCGAAAAATTTAGATACATTTAGTATAGTTAGCGCATTACTTCGCTACTTTTTTCAGATACTAAAAATATTTTCAAAAAAATTCTAAAGTAGCGTAAAAAACAGCCTTAGCTACTTTTTTAAAACGCTAACGGTAGCGATTGCATCTACCTTTTTTTGTGAAATAGCGATAGCAATGGAGCGCTACTTTTAAAAGTATCTTTTAACAACACTGTATTTACAATAATAGTTTTTATTTTTCAAACAAAATCATTCTTGAATGTTTTTTTGCTTTAAATTTAATTTAAAAGGGTTAGATATTCAATTCATATTCATGACTAACAATACACCATAACAATGCATTCATCGTAAATGAGAGGAATTAATTTAATTCATCCAATTCCATTGATATACCAAATTACAAAATTACAGACCTATGATATTTCATAAAAGTGAGAATTCATAATGCATGGTTTTTAATTTAATTCATTCATCATCAAATTAAGGAGAAAATTCTAATTCTTTGTAAAACTTGATGATCTATCAGCTAGTAATTATATAAATGCCATATTTACTTATGCATATAAATTATATAATTAAAGATATATAATTGTATATCAAATATTTAATAGATTAGAACCTTAAAGATTTTTAATAATGGAAGGCACAAAGAACTCCTTGGTAAATTGTTCTCCAGAGTTTTGAGTAAGTTTGAATCTTCTCATGACATGTATCCATTCTTCAATAAGATCTTTAGTGTAAGAAAATATATTTGGTAATTTAAACATTGATACTGTGAAAATCTAAATATTAACTCTCTGACGAAATGGATAGGCTATATTTTTTAATTTGATAGATTTTCATTAATTGACAATTTATCTAAACCTTAGTCATCTTAACCTTGAGTATAAAATGTGAAATATTTATTAAAATAAAATTACTTGAAATATAATTTACCAATATTTTTAACGTCTTCTGGTGAGATATCTTGGGTATTATACAAAATTATCATTAAAAATATTAAAAATATCATATATAAACACATGATAGAAATTGCAATTAGCTAAACATTTGCATGATAATTTTATTGGCCAAATTTGTTGTGACACGGCTTTTATATATATTATAGATGCTTGAACAAGCCGATTACTAATTGTTTTTAAAATGTTTGATGATAAAAGCTAAATATTTAATTTATGTAAAAAATATAATTACCTTATCTAAAATTTTGTTACTTGAAAAATAATTACAAATACAAATTTGACAAAATATATTATTATCATAATATCTGCTTGTTTTAAACATCTATGTTAAAATTTATCAATTTGTTTTGGCGCGTGAGCAAGGAAAAAGTTAGCAGTCTTTCTAATAGGCGGATGGCGAACGACTTTCACATCCAACATCACCACTATGCAGATGCACGACCAATATTTACGAAGGTTTTAATTTATTAAGCAACATTATAAGCAGAGTGTTATAAATGAGATATATAATATATATTATTAATGTTATAAATGTCATAGTAAATCATGTATTCTATCACATGACAATTATTATAAATCTATTTTGATTTGTATATGACATTTATAACAAATAATATATATAATATATCTCATTTATAACATATCTCCACACATGATCTTACAACTCCTCATTGTGATTTCCGCGTTTCTAGTTTTCTGTTATCTTCCATATTTTCTAAAATCTCAGCTATATCCGACTCTCTATTTTTTATATTTTCTTCCTCTCTCTCTGACTCCATATTTTCTCCATTTTCTTCCTCTCTCTCTAACTCCATATTTTCTTTATTTTCTTCCACTGGTCCAGACTTCTCCATTTCTTTAGCTACCTTCCTTTTTCGAAGTTGATCCGTATGCTTTCGTACCATTCTATCCTTGCTTTCTACCAAATAAGAATATCTACCAGTTCTGGATTTAATAACTCCTTCTCTCCAAACTGAATTTATTTCATTATGCACCCATACCGGGTGCAATCTCAAATTCCCTCATTTGACTATGTTCATCATGCGCTGCTTTTTGTCGTATATTCGATCGTTCCATTTCATCCCTAACATTTGGATGTAACCAATTTAATCCTGTTTTTAAATTTCGCCCCAATAATAACTTTACCAGTGAACGTCCAGTTGATTCATGTTCACCCATTCTATATGCTATCAAAAGTTCTCCCATGGCTTCCTCAGGCTCCCTGATGTCTTTCCAAGTTGCAAAATATCGACTCTTGAGGGTTCGTATCGTTCTTTCCGCTAAACTGTTCGTTTTTGGTTGGTACGGTGTTGTATGTATCAATTTAATATTTTTCTCGAAACAAAATTTTCGAAATTCTACAGAAATAAATTGAGGTCCATATCTATTACAATTTGTCTAGGTGTTCCAAACCGTACGAACCATTTCCTTAAAGCCCTGATTATTGTCGTGGACGTGGTCTCTCTCATTAACCCAGCCTCAACTCATTTAGTATATGCATCAACTCCAACTAACCATGTATACGAATCAATAAACCTCGCGAAATCCAAATGAATTCGTTCCCATGGCATATTAGATATGTTCCACGAATATAAAGGAACCTCCATAATATTCGACCGGTTACTTTGACATGGCATACATTGACGAACATATTGTTCAATGTCTTTATCGCAATTAGGCCACCAACAATACATTCTAAAAATTGATTTCATAGCATTTATTCCTGGATGCCTTTATAAATAATCGTTAATATTGATTTCTTCAAAACGGTTGGAATTACCAACTTCCCATTCCATTCAATAACATCATGATCTACTGACAATTCCTCTCTACGATTATAAAAACAAACTAACTCTGTGTCTTTTTTCGATCAAAATCCACCCATCCACGCTCAATGTTTTTAACTACTTTTTTAAACAAGCAATCATTCCTTGTTTCCTTTTTGAGTTCAACTTGACTAATATTTATATCGTGCAAATTCTATAGCTCTGATTTATAACGCATTTTTTTGATCATTATTTGATTCTATGCGTTCTACTGGCAGTCTAGATAAAGTATCAGCTACTTTATTTTCTTTTCCTGGAACATATTCAATATCAAAATCATATGTGGACATTTTCCAAGCCCAGCGCGTTAATCGACTATTGGATATTTTAGGTAGTTCCCGTTTATCACCAAATAATTTTTCCATAGGTTTGTGATCTGGTCGCAATATAAATTTTCGACCAAAAATGAAAGTATGAAATTTTTCCTTTCCAAACAAAAGTGCTCGTGCCTCTTTTTTTATTGGTGTATAATTTTTCTCTGACTCCAATAATGTTCGCGAGGCAAATGCGATAGGTCTGCTAATACCTTTTTTTTACTAAATGACACAGCACACCTCCAAAATCAGTGTTGGAGGCGTCACATTCCAATATAATTGGCAAGTTTGGCGAATATGGAATTAGGGTTTTATTTGTTGATAAAAGCTGTTTTATTTTATCAAATACCTCTTGTTTCCTGTCCGACCAACCCCAGCAACATTTAATGCTTATTAATTTATGCAGTGGAACGGCAATTCCATGCAGATGTGGCAAAAATCTCTCGTGATAATTCACAAGTCCTAAAAAAGATCGTAATTGGTGTATATTATTAGGAGTTGGTATCCTTCGAATAGCATCTATTTTTTCTTTCGCTGGGTGTATTCCATTTTTGTCTATTACAAAACCTAGAAAAGAAACTGATTCATTTAAAAAGCGTATTTTGGCCCATTTTGCCTTCATACCCACCTGTTTTAATTTCATTAATACTTTTTTTTAGGTTATTCAAATGTTCTACATCATTTTTCCCCGTTATGTTAATATCGTCAAGATACTCCGGTCATTTGGGAGTCTTGTGATAAATTATCCATATATCTTTGGAAAATGGTCGGCGCACTAGAAAGACCGAAAGGCATACATTGATATTGGAAATAACCAATATGGGTTAATATGGTTAAGTATTCTTTTGAACTCTCTTTTATTGGTAATTGTAAATATGCATCTTTCAAATCTATTACCGTAAATTTCAACCCATCTTTTAATTTTGTTAAAAGATCATCCACCGTTGGTAAAATATGATAAACGTATAAAATATATGGGTTTAATGTTACCTTAAAATCCGCATAAATTCTGATTTCTCCATTTGTTTTGCGTACGTTTACTGTTGGAGTAGCCCATGTCAAACGTTTTTTTGTTGGGTCAATCTCCTTCAATATTCCCGATTTAACCAATCTATCGAGTTCCATTTCAATTGGTTTTCGTAATGGAAAAGGTACTCTACGAGCTGGCCATGATTTCGGCCTTGCTGCCTCCTCAGATGTATGCTAACATTCACCCGTCCTGGCTTGTCATCAAAAACACTGAAAAATTCTGTCGTCATGCCAGCAATTTGTTTATCGGTTGTTATAACCTCTTGTGATACTACGTATAGTAACTTGTCGTGGGATAAACATATTAAATGCCAGTATCCATGGTAGTCCAAATAATGGTTTGTCTTTTGAACGAGTCACCACAATCGGTAGTGATCTGCTTATCGTTTCAAGACGAACCCTTACAATAGTCTCACCAAGTACATCCAGCGAAGCTTGGGCCGGCCAATTTCATCCCAATATTGTTTCCCAATCAACGATACCTGTGCCCCGTATCATAGTCAAATTCTATAGGTACTCCATTTATCCTAACAGATATCTTCGCACTATTTCTACCAATTTTGGAAATGTTATTAATTGAATCTGATGAGTCATTGTCATCTTGATGCATAGCATGTAACTTCCGTCCCTTACAATATTTAGCATAATGCCCTACCTTTTGGCAATTATAACATTTCACCCTTGATGCAAAACATTGAAAAAAGGGGGGGGGGTGAGTTCTTCCACATTTTGAGCATTTATTGTACTTACACATATCATTATTGTTAAATTTACTGTTATCTCTGAACTTAAAATTATTATTATTAGTATTGTAATAACTAAAATTTCCTTTTTCTTTATTATTATTATATGGGTACTTTTGATTAGAAAAATTTCCTTGATTATTCTCTATCTGCTCCTTAGTATTATTGACTTTTTTACCATCATATTTGTCACTTTAACCTCAGCCCTTTCCATCGTCAAAGCCATATTTAAAACCTGTTGAAAACTCACCCTTTCTCCTATGTCATTTATTCCATCTGGAAATCTGATGCGAATATCTTTCTCCAATGCACCCATTTTGATTCCAGCCACCTTCTGACCCCTCAAACTCTCATCCAGGTCAGATTCAAATTTACACTCTTGTGCCAATTTTTTAAGTCGGTCTGCAAACTCACCAACTGCTTCACCCAATGACATTAATACTATAGACTGCCGATCGTAATGCTAAAATCAAAATTGAAGTGGCAAAAATTGAAGTGACTGGTGACCATTTTGTGTTTGTATCTTTTACGAAAGAAGCATATGATAATTTCATAAATTTCAGGTATATTTTTATTATGTTTATATTTATAATATATATATATATTCTAATTAAACACCAATTTATTATTTACCTAATATATTATAGTATATATGAATCAAATAAAGGTCACTACTGAATATTTTACTTGAAATATTTCTGCTCTTTATTAACATTTGCAATTTATTATTTAATAATGAATATCTTTTATAAGAATTCAATTTAATATTTTTTAATTACTAAAAGATTTAAAATGGTAGTATATTGCTGTGGAAGCAAAATTTCCTTTCATAAGTATGATATCTCAAATTAATTATTCTATTGTAAAAATTATTTATGGCAGATTTCCCATGAAAGATAAAATATTATTACAAAAATGGGCCCATGCTGTGAAGAGAGAGAACTTCAATGTAACAAAATATAGTAAATTATGTTCAAAGCATTTTACACCAGATTCATTTATTCCATCTGTTACAAATCATGTTCAATTAAGAGAGGGAGCAATACCATCAATTTTTAATTTTCCAAAGCATCTTCTAAAAGTAACAAAATAATGAATAATAAATTATAACATGCAGGTTTCCTAGAAGCCAGATTAATTCAAAAATACATGAATATTTTTTTTATAGAAATCAATTCTAGATTTCTTTTGTATTTTTATAATTTATGTCTTATGTCTTTTATATTTTATTTTTGCTTATAATTATGTTATTCCTTAATAAATATAAACTATCCATTTCTAAATATATTTCTTTATTTAAATTTAATTCACCAAAGTTTAAAAATCAATAATGTAAATATATATCATGAAAAATACAAATAATATATATTATGTTATATTTACATCAAATAAAATAATTGTATTATTATAATTAATATGTATCGCGAAAAGAAAATATTAATCTTATAAATCAATAATAAATACAAATAATATATATGTTATATTTATGTCTAGTAAAATTAATTTATTATAACCAATAAAGTCAGAAATTTTCAGATAATTTGTTCTTCACCTATAAATATTTAAGTTAAATAACATATTTTTATATTACTTGGTTTATTGCCCTTGAAAAAGTACAGCCTTGTTTAGTTTTTGCCTGATATTTAATTGTAATTTTTGATTTACTTTATTACCAAAATGATGCATTCTTATGTGCAGGTATCTGAAAATAAATTTTTATTAAAATCAAGTAAATATTATATATACCTTTTTATTATAAGTCTTATTATAATTTGATAATGACTTAACCCTGCCTCTTGATCAAATATATGATCTTGCAGGTAACTAAGGATATTTGTGCCTAATATTTTTGACAATATTAGACATTCTATTTTTTTAACAGCATGTCTTTTAGTTATTTCATCTACTTTTTCAAAAGCCCTGAATGAGCTCTCTGTTATTTTGGACACGCTTTGGGATGGTATTATCAATCCACCATAATTCTTAATTTTTATTAATGTATAATTATTGTCGTTTGCGGAATTATCAATTAGGGAATGTAAACAGATATCACATCTAACTTTCTTTTCTTCATATTCAGTAGTGACCTTTATTTGATTCATATATACTATAATATATAAGGTAAATAATAAATTGGTGTTTAATTATAATATATATATATATTATAAATATAAACATAATAAAAATATACCTGAAATTTATGAAATTATCATATGGTTCTTTCGTAAAAGATACAAACACAAAATGGCCACCAGTCACTTCAATTTTTGCCACTTCAAATATATTAATCGGCAGTCTATAGTATTAATGTCATTAGCTTCACCATCCCCTCTTTCTATACGAATAAACTTAATTCTCGAGCTGAATAACGTTGAAATAGGCTTAAATACTTTTTTACACAATTCAATTGTCTCCTCATAATTAAGTTCTTTCAAAATTTTTGGATATACAAAAACCTCATCTCTGCCAAATTTCTAATCCCCATATAAGCAAATAATATTTTTTTATTGGTTTCATTATTTATTAATATACCTCTTACCTACAACACATCATCTATATATTCAATATAATCTTGAAAGTTGTTTTGTTTATCATAATTTTCAAATTTCATTTGTATAACAGAGTTGGGCAGGTCCTACGGAAAAAGAATCTAGATATAGATACAGATTCTTTGTAAAAAAATGAATCTTAGATACAGATACTAGTATCTTTTTCAAAATATCAAAAAGATACAAAATAAAGATACTTGTATATTTTGCCAAATTAGAGTGTCTTATAAATACAAGATACTTTTAAAATATAATTACCAATTAAATTAGAATATTTATTAAATACAGTTTTTATTATTTATTTGTGAAGAACATAACAAGCGCATATAATAAGAATGAATATTTACAATAATTAATTAAACATTTAATGATGAGTTAAATATCATAATCAAGCATTTTAATATTAGTAATAGCCCATTTTTAGCAAAGATAGGGAAGGGATAGGAGACTAGTATTTTTAATGGGAGTTAAAATATTAATTTGCAAAAGTGTATTTAAAATAGATTAATTATTTTATAAGATAATCAAATTTTTCAAACAATTTTTCATTAGACATTTGCAGTTTCGACGTACTTAACATTGTGCCCCAAAGCTTAACAACTTTTCAATTTAAGCGATGAGGTTATTGCAGTATTATATTTATAAAAAAAATTCCTAAAATATGGATGTGATGATGTCAAAAAGCCTCATTATATTCAAATCATAGGAAAATATTTTCTTAAAATCTTTTGCCCATACCATCTTGGGCAGCTTTCAATAAAGGGAGACAATTTTGTAAACTTGAATTTTTAGGTAACCTATGCCCCTTTTAACTATATATAAATAATATACTATAATTTGTTTAATTAACAAAATCTGTGTTTAACCCTTTATCATTTTTTTGTTTATACAGGTTTTCCATCTAGTCTTATATTGTCTTTTTTAACTTTTATTTTTAAAAGATTTCCATATAAAATTTTTGATTTACTAGAACTTCATTCCATAATTTAAATTTCACTACTTTCTTCTCCACTACCATGAGTGTTACCTTGAATTCATAGTGGCAGGATTGCGCTCATTTAATAGCTGATAGTTTTTAAAATCTGATTAAGAGATCAATTTTTCTTTATTAAAATAATTATTTCTTAGATTATTATTATGAATTAAATTGTAGATAAAATTAATATTAATAGATAAAAATTGTTCCCATAAACAGATTTTAAAAATCGATCAGCTGTTAAATTAAAAAATATACTATTTAGTTACATTTATATATAAAATATAGGGATATACCGATATTTTTATCGGATCGGGCCGATATCTCACCTATTTTAAAATATTGGTTATCGGCCAATATCATATAATTAACCGATCCTATCCAATATAAAATGGCGTCTTTAACAAAAATAAAATGTTTTAAATTTTTTAAAAAAATTTATATCTAATATCATTTATTTTTATTAATAAAATCAAAATCCATATTTTTTTAATAATAATAATTAATAAATAAACATTCTGCCATATTGTTATTTTTTTGCGCATTCTGTTTATAAAATTGTGCGATAACCTCTTCAGAATCTGTTTTTAGTAAAGCGGTGTTATTGACAGTTACCATTGCCTCTGTCTGATTTCTGATAAATTGGAAATTTTGGTATTTCTAAAAAGAAATCTTCTATATATTAATGTTAAATATTATTTTAAATACTTATTCAAATTTTATAATATATTTGTTTATTACTTATATGTATATAGATTAATGTTGTTACTTATTATATAAAAGTGATTTAACAATAAAAATATTTTATATACTATTACAATTGCAATAGAATTGAATATAAACTAAAACTGATAATTATAATATATTTAAATGACATAAGTTATGGTATAATTAAATTATAGATGTTATACTAATAAAAAGTATATTACAAATTAAAATCATTGGTATCTTTACAGAATACAAAATTAAATATGATATCGGATCGGTAATCGGCCGATATCAATTTAATATCGCAAATATCGGATCGGAGGCCTCCAAAAAGTGATATCGGTACACTCCTAGTAAAATTAATCTTTGCTTATTTCGTTTTTGTATTGTTATTTTTTTTAATCTATCTACATTAATATGAGTTGTTAATTTTCCTGCTAATTTTTATTGTCATTATATTTAAAATATGGTGGAAAAAAATGAGGAAATTAATATAAGATTCTCGAAGAAAATAAGATGTATACTGTGATATGTGAAATTTTAAACATAATATTAAAAAGAAACTGTATCTGTATCTTTTATCAAGAAAATGAAAAAGATACAAGATTCTTTTCAGAATAAAGGATCTTAGATACAGATACAGATACTATACCTTATTAAAAATATCAAAAAGTTACTGAGTACAAGATACTAAAGGATCTTGTATCTTGTATCTTAGATACAAGTATTTGCGGTACTGCCCAACTCTGATTATAAGTAATGTAAATCACAAAATTAAAAATAATTATTCAAATAAAGTAATAATTAATTGTCATTTACTCTTCGAAAATTACTTCGTAATGATTGCCACTTTATAAAATATAATTTATGAAATTCTTAACTTACAATAAGGAAAAATCGGTAAATCCTTTTGATTTAATATTGATAGAGAGATTAATTTTTAATAAATATAAGTGATGTTTTCTAGGAATCATATAAAGTTTCCTGAGAATAATAAGAATCAGGTTTATTTATCAAAGAATCCCATAATATATTTTGATAAATTTATGAACCAAGTTTATTTTATTAAAGAATCAAATTTATTTTTCACTGAAAATACAAATAAAATTCGCTGTTTATATAATAAATTATATAATTAAAATAATTATCGAAGGTAACAAAATGACCTTTCGAAATAAATTGTAACTTGTATAATGTCATTAACAATTAGAATTTGTATAGTTCAATGTCATTAACAAAAAAGAAAACAATTTAAAATTTGAAAATCATTATCAAAACAAAAAAAACTTATAGTTTAAAGGATAATAAAAAAAAATTTAAACGACTTCTTAACAATAAGTTATGATATGAACATCTTTATTTGCTGAATATGAAAATGATAAATTTATTTATTAAATTATTACATTAATTCCTCAGGAAATTAAATTGCTCAACATGTGGCAAAACATGTGTAAATAAAAAAGTCTACAATTCGTGACTCGCTATGATTATATCTCGAAAATATCATTACCCTAGAAATTACAGCACTTTTATTAAATATGCCGCTTGTTTCTTCTTAATTATAACAATTTATAATATATATCAACCTATATTTCACAACCAAGATCCAAAGAGAAAATCATACTATTCTTACATTAAATATATAGATAAATACCCTGGTTTAGGAGAAAATGGAAAACCTGCTTATTTAAAGGAACCTGATGAGATAGAAAAATCAAAAGAAATCATTAAAAAAGATTCGTTTAATGTTTTATTGAGTAATAAAATTGCCTTCAACAGAAGTATACCTGATAACCGTCCAAAAGAGTACATTAATCTTTTAATTCTCATTATTAACATAATAATTTTTAATGGCCTAACTGAAAAATATCTTAACTATTACCTTTTAGATAAGAATAGGTTAAAATATCTTGTATTGTTTTAAAATTGAGCTAGTTAGATTATTTTTGAATCAGCTTTGCAGTAAGATATATATCAATTTTGTAGCTAAATTTTTTAAATTGAAATATTATGATGGGGGGGGGAGAGCCAAATTTTAATTTTTAAGTCATTCTGTTCATTAGACTTTATTTGATATGATACCCTATCATAAATTGTCTATCATTATGTTTATTCATTTTGTTTGAATTTAGTAAATCCATTTTTATTAAAAAAATATTATTTATTTTAATATACAAGTACTCATTAAAATTTATGTTCTTAGATTCAATAATTTTTAGTTTTTTTTCTCTTAGGAGTATGAATATTCATTTTTTAATCATATTAATACTGTTATAATTTCCTTTATTGTCATGATCTACCTATTATTCACTAATAAATATCAAATAATAGAAATACAATTAGTATCATCACAGGAATCAATATCTATATTTGATCAGTATTTAAATCATATATATTATGGTAAACAATAGAATTAAGATAATGCAGCCTATTAAAGCATATAAATTTTATATACAAATATGAAATAATACTGCTAGATGATATTTTCAGATTCCTAAATTATAGATTTTTGTCTTTTATTGTCATGATATTTTGTTTGCGAGAATTGAAAACTTGCCCCAGAATGTTTGGTAATATCTTCTACATTTTCTTTTGGCCAAATATATGCTTTTTATATTAAGAGCACCAGTACTTTTTATTAAAATGTTTTATATATTTTTATAATTTATACCAGGTTTTTGTGGAGTGAGAACATATAATTTGATGAATTTGGCTTTTACAGCTGCATATTTCTTCTTCACTTGATCATAATTTAGGTTATACCTTTCTAATTTCCTCCCATATTATTTAACTTGCTGTCGTTCTCTAAATTTTAAATCATCTTGCTCTAAGCGTTTTTATGCACTATTACATTCTCCATAAATGAATATTCTGACACTAAAACAAATATTATAATATAAATGGCTATATTTTTTTAAAAATTTATAAAAATTGGCAGTTATTTATAAGTTGTTTTAAGATATCAAAGTCAGGAACAACTTATTTGTATTATAATTCAGAGGCTTTATTAAAAAATAAATATGAATCTTTATCTTAGTATTACATGCTATTACATATTGACAGCTAACAAGCCTAAAATTTACCTACCTATTTATTTTTATACTTCCCATTATGATTAATATAACTGCCCATTTCTTATTATAATTTGAAAAATATTTTAATTACTTAAATTTTTTTCGTAAGAATTTCACAAGTTTATTTAAGCTAAATTTATTTTATATATTTCTATTATTTAAAAGAAAATAGTAAATTTTTATAAATTCGGAAACATCATTTAGACCACTATTTTATTTTTATCTTGATAGTAATAAATAATGCCATCCGTGCCCAAACTATTTTTTTAAATATACTTTGATCTAAGATTTACTTAAAAAATAATAGAGAAACCTTTTTTTTGATATATTTAAATTATATTATTATTTTAACTTTAATATGTTTATACTAACTTATATATATTTTCACTTAGCTAGCCATTGGGTTAAATTAAGGCCTAAAAATGTTAATATCACTATGCAAAATTTAAAAAATCCGAAGGGGTCGGGTTCGAAACTCTTATTGATTTGTCGTATAATTTCGAACTACATTCCATTATGTGTTTTAATGGATTTATAGAATTAATTTCCTATTTTTTTTCATTTGCGAATTTTATTTTTTAATGCCGACTAATGCATAATTTTAGTCATCTACTCATTTTCCTTGGTGGTTAGGGTCTATTTTTTTTATAAGCTTTAAAATCTTTAATTTTGTAACAATTAAATCTTATTAAATTTTTGAAGTTAATAGATATGGACCATCCATACTATAGTAAAAAAAAAGTGGGTAGAATCGCCTTTTGTCTGAATATCGGTTTTAAACATGCCATTTCCGAGAAGCGAATTATGATATCGACATTCGCGAATTACCGCAAATAAAACAATCCATTTTTGCGAAAAATAATAATTAAGAAACAGAGATGAATCTGATACTTCTACACCGTTGATATCGGTATTGGCCGACACTTTTAATTTTTATCAGTACTACGCCATACTAAATTATACCAAATTAATTTTTTCAGATTGTTATATTCTTTCTTTTACTTTCTCGTATATACCATCATTTTTTTGTGCCTTTCTTAAGTTAAATACTAATATAGATGGTCAAAACGTTTTAAATATTATCTGAAAGAAAATATTGTGAAACAAGTGGATACGAATCTAGGCTTGAATTGGAACACATATGATGCAAATGACATTTATATTAATCCACCTTTTGTGTATGTTAAAATAAATAAATAAACAGTTAAAACTTCCTACATAATTTTTTACTGTGGTATCTGTATCTATATCGGCAAAAAAATTTATAGCCCATGCACTACCTCTAAAAATATCATTTAACGTAATATTTTGATTTTCGAATGCGATGCGGAATTTATTTTTGATTTGATGATGCATACGTATACTCATTTTGAAAGATATTAAACCCATACTTGTGGTATAGTAAAATCAAGTTGATACTTGGCTGCTTGGGAACTACAATCTAATATCAAATTCTTTCCAGTTAAAAAATTTGAAAACCTTATGTTTTCATTAATTTTCGGAAGATTATTTTAAAAACAATCTTCTTTTTTTTTTACCAATTCCATATATTTTTTTAAAATATATACTATGCAACTTATCCATTATTCCCTTCTATTCTTTCAATTCCAGCAGATTGATATAAAACTTTAAAATTTTTATGTATTTTTTTTTAAATTAAAATTTATAAGGTGTTTCCATTCAGTAATAATTTATGCTATTGCAATTTAAAATCATATAAAAATGATTTTTTTTTACCATCCCACTTTTTCTTATATTTCAATTTTTATTGTTTGTTATACCATTAAATCAATTATTTATAAAAAAAATCATTTATAGATGTGCAGAAATAAAGTATGACGATGATCTTCCAAACGCCAGCATAGTAGTGATATTTAACAATGAAGCGTTTACCGCCATTATCCGAATGATATGGAGCATCATTAATCGTACCCCCACCCAGCTCGTTCACCAAATCATATTATTTGATGATTTCAGCGATAAAGGTTAGCAAATTTTATACCCTTGTTTTTTTCAGACATTATAACCTTAGTTCTGAGACTGCCAAAGGCAGTGTTTACAAATTTTATTAATTTTTTATTTTGATAGAGACTGCCCTATTTTTTATAATATATATTTAAAAAATCCCGATTTCGGAAAGCGTATGTGGCCTATAAGAACGTGGTTTGCCTATCTAATAATTCTGGGTTCACATCAAGGTCCACATTATTTTTTCT
Source organism: Gordionus sp. m RMFG-2023 (assembly GCF_954871325.1). Lineage (NCBI taxonomy): Eukaryota > Metazoa > Nematomorpha > Gordioida > Chordodea > Parachordodidae > Gordionus > Gordionus sp. m RMFG-2023. The sequence continues at coordinate 40,440,774 of NC_088775.1, read as the reverse complement.
GAAGCCAACTTGGTATTTCCATCATAGGGGGATGATATATGATAGATGGTAGCGACACGGGATTCCACCACTTAATATAGAAATGGATTTAATTTAGCTTGTTAAATGCTAGTTTTAAACATAGGGCGCTATTGCTTCCACTATTTTTTCAAGAAAGTAGCGCGTTATTAGATAATTTAAAAATTTGACGCTACTTTAGATTTTTTTAAAAATATTTTATAGTTATCTCTATTTCCACATATAAAACATATTGGTATTAAAATGTGACTATAATTTCAAATATATGTAATTTGGTTATTTTTTTTATTGCATTTCAATGGTATTAACATATCTACTGTCATCCCCAAGTCTAGAGCGATGATCAGAAAGTATAAGCTTTGTTGTATTAAATAATCGTTCAACATTAGCATTTAATGGCAATGCAGTATCAAATTTAAAATACATATTTTTTTATATAATAAAATTATCAAAATATTTATTTGAGTATTTTTAGATTTAAAAAAATGCGTCTAGAGGATTTTCAGTATTATTATTATTTATTTCAAAAAAATCATATATAGTAGGTGACGTTTTTGATCTGACTAGCCTGGTTTGGCATCCTTTATATTTTTAATCTACAAATTTTTCGATAATAGGTTTAGTATATGAGCTAAACCAAAAACAATAATTTTTTTTGAGATGATGTAGGCCATCAATTATTTAATGACATGACTCCCTAATTCTTTTCATATATCAGCGTTGTCGATAGTTACATCACAATTTTATTTAATTTTTTATGAATAATCTTATTAGTTCTGACAATATTTTATAGTATGTTATGGTATAAAATGTAAATTATATCAAGCAAAATAGAATCAGCAACTTCACATATTATTGTTGCACAAATCTTGAACCATCCAAATTGCAAAGCCCTTTAATCATTCTCAGGTTTTGTAATTCATAATTACATATTTTTTTTTTATCTTGATATCAACAAAATGATTTCAGATTAGATCAAATTTACCACTCGATTATGCCATGCCACATTATTAACAAAAATAAATAAATACGATTTTAGATGATAACGATTAGTGTTGGTGAATGGCTCGATTTGAGCCGATGTTTAAAACGGCTAGCTTAATATTTTAGCCAGTAAAATATTGCATAAGCCTCGAGATTTCTCTAATAGATATCCAAACCTTTGTGCCATATATGTGCAAAATCTTCAGGCTTGCGTCATATTTTTTAAAATATAATATTAAGTTGAACGTTTTTAAAAATCGAATCGAACCGTTTACCAACGCTAATATTAAAGCAAAAAAATCTGAAAAAATTATATTTGAATTAACTAAAATTAATTTTTTCAAAATTAATATTGATTTAAATCCACCTTTTAACAAATTTATATATAAGGATATAATATTATATGCCTCTCTATAACGGTTTTAAATAATTTTGCAGGGATCTATATATTTTCTTATTAAATAAAAATTATATAAATATTTGTTATCCTTTTTTTTGCCCCTGATTGCTCCCGGTCTAAGACCGATAGGACCGTTGACCTTCACTAATCACAATAGCATTCATTTTAAAAATTAATGAATTATTTTCTTTCATACTTACTGATAAACTAAGATTTTTTATAAACAGTTTATACATATCGAATTTTTCCAGTCGGCTTATCAAGTTAGCTAATAAATTATCATATATATTTTTTCAATAATTTCCTAACCGGATATATTACCTTTTACTTGCAAAGAAATATTATACTATGGTTATAGAAGTCTTCCACAATAATATAATTAAAAAAATCTTCCAATAATAATAAGACAAATAATATCACTAATAATTGCTTTTATTTCCAAATATTTTCGAATTACGAATTCACACATAATCAAACAATAAATATAATCGAATTATCAAATCTATATATCACATATATTTTTATCAATAATCAAATTAAAATCAATAAATATTTTTATATGATATACATTTTAGTAAATAATGTTATTTTTTTTTATCTACACATACATATATTTTACTAAGCTTACAACATTTCGAATCCCGGAAAATAATTCCCCGGAAAAAAAATCCCCGGAAATTAATTCCCCGGAAAAAAAATCCCCGGAAAAAAAATCCCCGGAAAATAAATCCCCGGAAATTAATTCCCCGGAAAAAAATCCCCAGGAAAATAATTACCCGGAAAAAAATTCCCAGGTAAATAATTCTCCGGAAAAAAAATCCCCGGAATAAAATTCCCCTGGAAAATAATTCCCCGGAAAAAATTTCCCCACTATACATTGAATTGCTAATGCATTGCTAAACTGCATTGCTAAAAGGCAATCAATCATTATCAATTATAAATCAATCAAAAATTTATTACGTATATTTTTTTAATGATAATTTTTTAAACTTTTTTTAAAATATATATAAATCATTTTTTTATTATAAATGAAGAATACTGATTAAATGATATAGTATATAATTTTATTTTTATTTAATATTATTAATAAGAAATTTATTTTTCTAGCTTATTAAAACAAATATACATTTTATTCAATTTTAAAAATTAACAAATATATATCCGTAAGAGGGCGTTATATGTTTTAATATGTATCATTTTAGGAAACCGGAATGATGATTGGATAGAATTTTTTTTATATTTGGGTATATATATACATATGAAAAACCTAAAAATTAAAAATTTTTTTTAGGTTTCTTTAATGTTTAATGATTAGGTTTAGAATAGTAAAATAATGGAAATTTTTTAAAGTAAATATTGCTGGCGTTATTTATCAAAATCTCTTTATACGTGTATATTTACGTGCTAAGCATTATTCTAAAAAATATTTTGAAAATAATTTGATTTGACCGATTGCCGAGCTCAAAACCGACCACTCACTAAATATTCGATTGACCAAATTTATTAGGAATATAATTTAAAAAATGTTGATTTTCGTTTTATATATCTATAAATACGTATAAAACATAATCCTAATAATTCTTCAGAATTAATTTTATCAAAATTTTTAAATATTTTATTTGAGAATTATTATTTCGTTGATTTATTTATAGGGAATTTTTTCTCCTAATTTTGTAATTTTAATTATCTTAAAAACGGAGATTTTTTTTCCGGGGAATTATTTTTCTAGATTCTTTTTTAATATAGCTTACATTTAATATATTTATTGTAGCTTTCATTCTCTTCGCTACACTGCACAAGGTACGATTCCCAAACAATTTATTTTAAATGAAATAGTTACATTTCTCATATTTAAATAAATATATTATGCTAAGCTAACCTATCTCATATTTTACTTTTAATAAACCTTTTATCGGTCCGTTGTCTCACCCCCTCCTTCATTATTATATAGGATTTAACTTGTAATATACAATAAATTTATTGAATTTAAAACAAATTAAACAATAACATAAAATTTATCGAATTTAAAAACATTTAATGGTAAATCTAAATATATTTCCGCGAATATGAAGTTAATGATTTATTTTCAAAAAAGATACTCCAGCAGTAGTCCGCCAACATATTTATACGATTCTTGCCGGGAATTTAAATTGAAAACTTAAGACCCCCCAAAACGAAATTCTTTACCATTTTTCTCAAAAAGCAATCGATAAAAAATTATAAAAATTAATAAATTTATAAGGAAATATAAATCTAACACTATCACCAATTTTCAGGGATTTTCATTTGATACTTTTTAAAATATATCCGTATTACCATTTTTGAGATTTCGAAAAGTTGCCTTTATACGATAATATTTTTAAAACTTGACGTGAAGGGAAAACTTAGAAAACGAATTCGAACTCAGTGTCAAATTCTGCACCAAAACTTGTTTTTATTTATTTTTTCTCCCATTTTTCTTGTCACACAGTACAATTAATAAAAATTGATAAAGACATAAATATTAAATAAAACCTATACAATAATTTTAATCTATATTTATTCAACTTTTAGGTAGAGATATCAACATCCAAGGATGTTTTTATCATCTAACTCAATCAACTCATAGAAAGATTCATTAATTGGGGTTAGAATCATCATATCGGAATGATCCAATGTTATGCTTATTTGCAGCTATGATCGATGGATTAGCATTCTTACCTATACACGATGTCAAACGAGGTATGGAGTATTTAAAAACCATTGTATCGGATGAAAACAATGAATTATTGTTTTATTTTGATAAAAATTATGTGAATGGAGAATTGAGACATGGGAAAAACTCTCAAAGGCAAGTAGAGCCATTGTTCCCACCAGAAACATGGAATGTGTTCAATGTTACGATTGCTGGGGAAAATCGAACAAACAATGTATGTGAAGGATGGAATAACCGATTTAAGCATATTGTAGGCAACAAAAAACCGAAGATATGGGAACTACTCGAAAAAATAAGGATGGAAATAGCGGTTGATATGGGAAAAATCGTCCAATGGAATATTGAGACATACACTCCCAAAAAAATCGTATTTATGCAACGAAACAAACTATTTTAAAAAATTTATGCATTGATTATTTAGAAGAGAGAAGGGACTTGCCCAATTTTCTCTCTTCAATTGGAGAACATATACGTTCTAGAATTGTTTCTTTTGAATAATATAATTTATTATTCTATATATCATTTAATAAAATTATAATTATTTCTTTTCTGTAACTTTTGAAAAAAATTCATAAGCAAAATAATAATTGTTAGATTAGAAAAATATAATACTCACTGCTGATAATCACCTCTGGATGTATTTTGATTAAAGTGGTCAGCATTTTTCATTACTTTTGGCAGTATTTAATTAAAATTGGGCAGTAAAAAATATAATTTTGCAAGTTTTATAGTGATTTTGTATTCAGTCAGTTAAATTCTTAAAGTAGGTAAATACTTCAGTAAAATAATATTTATCAAATAGAGGGTATCAGATTGAATTGCTAATTTCCTATTTAGCCACAAAATTTATAAAATTATATTATTTAATAGCTTATCCTTGTAAAAACAAAAAGGGGCGCTATTTAAGAGTCAGTAAACTGTGAAAAGCCTTTTATCATATTTCTAAAAAAATGATTAAAATTTGTGTAAAAATAATTTTTCAATAAATACCTAAAAGTTGATGAAAGTGTGTAAAGGTGAACTAGATTTATTTAACTTTCGTTTTATTATTTAAAATCTCAAATCCTCGAAGAAATTTGACTTTAAAAAACATTTCTATTTAATTAAATACTGCAGAGCAGATCCGGGTCACGGGATTTTTTTTCCGGGGAATTATTTTCCTAGATTCAAATTTACTAGTAATATAATTTGAAAATTGTTCATTTTTGTTTTATATATCTATAAATACATATAAAACATAATCTCAAAAAATATTTTAAAAATATCGTGGTTTGGCGGATAACCGACTCGTATATGTTTTACTCGTAATTATAGATATATAAAACAAAAAATGAACATTTTTCGAATCATATTACTAGTAAATTTTATGAATCGAATATTTAGTAAGTGGGGTTTTGAGCTCGGCAATCAGTCAAATCAAATTATTTTCAAAATATTTTTTAGGATAATGCTGAGCACGTATATATATACGCGTATAATACAAAAATGAAGATTTTTCCATGGATAACGCCAGCAATGCAGTATTTGGTCATTCGGTCGGTTTTCGGGTCAAATCACGATATTTTTAAAATATTTTTTGGAATTATGTTTTATACGTATTAACAAAAATCAACATTTTTCAATTTATCTTAATAGCAAATTTGATCAATTAAATATTTAATAAGTGGTCGGTTTTGAACTCGGCAATCGGTCAAATCAAATTATTTTCAAAATATTTTTTAGAATAATGCTTAGCACGTAAATATACACGTATAAAACAAAAATGAAGAGATTTTGATAAATAACGCCAGCAATATTTTCTTTAAAAAATTTCCATTGTTTTACTATTCTAAACCTACTCATTAAACATCAAAGAAACCTAAAAAAATTTTTAATTTTTAGGTTTTTCATATGTATATATATACCCAAATATAAAAAAAATTCTATCCAATCATCATTCCGGTTTCCTAAAATGATACATATTAAAACATATAACGCCCTCTTACGGATATATATTTGTTAATTTTTAAAATTGAATAAAATGTATATTTGTTTTAATAAGCTAGAAAAATAAATTTCTTATTAATAATATTAAATAAAAATAAAATTATATACTATATCATTTAATCAGTATTCTTCATTTATAATAAAAAAATGATTTAAATATATTTTAAAAAAAGTTTAAAAAATTATCATTAAAAAAATATACGTAATAAATTTTTGATTGATTTATATTATATAGGATTTATCGCTACACTGCACAAGGTACGATTCCCAAACAATTTATTTGATTCCCAAACAATTTATTTTAAATGAAATAGTTACATTTCTCATATTTAAATAAATATATTATGCTAAGCTAACCTATCTCATATTTTACTTTTAATAAACCTTTTATCGGTCCGTTGTCTCACCCCCTCCTTCATTATTATATAGGATTTAACTTGTAATATACAATAAATTTATTGAATTTAAAACAAATTAAACAATAACATAAAATTTATCGAATTTAAAAACATTTAATGGTAAATCTAAATATATTTCCGCGAATATGAAGTTGATGATTTATTTTCAAAAAAGATACTCCAGCAGTAGTCCGCCAACATATTTATACGATTCTTGCCGGGAATTTAAATTGAAAACTTAAGACCCCCCAAAACGAAATTCTTTAACATTTTTCTCAAAAAGCAATCGATAAAAAATTATAAAAATTAATAAAGGAAATATAAATCTAACACTATCACCAATTTTCAGGGATTTTCATTTGATACTTTTTTTAAAATATATCCGTATTACCATTTTTGAGATTTCGAAAAGTTGCCTTTATACGATAATATTTTTAAAACTTGACGTGAAGGGAAAACTTAGAAAACGAATTCGAACTCAATGTCAAATTCTGCACCAAAACTTGTTTTTATTTATTTTTTCTCCCATTTTTCTTGTCACACAGTACAATTAATAAAAATTGATAAAGACATAAATATTAAATAAAACCTATACAATAATTTTAATCTATATTTTTTCAACTTTTAGGTAGAGATATCAACATCCAAGGATGTTTTTATCATCTAACTCAATCAAATCATAGAAAGATTCAGGAATTGGGGTTAGAATCATCATATCGGTATGATCCAATGTTATGCTTATTTGCAGCTATGATCGATGGATTAGCATTCTTACCTATACACGATGTCAAACGAGGTATGGAGTATTTAAAAACCATTGTATCGGATGAAAACAAAGAATTATTGTTTTATTTTGATAAAAATTATGTGAATGGAGAATTGAGACATGGGAAAAACTCTCAAAGGCAAGTAGAGCCATTGTTCCCACCAGAAACATGGAATGTGTTCAATGTTACGATTGCTGGGGAAAATCGAACAAACAATGTATGTGAAGGATGGAATAACCGATTTAAGCATATTGTAGGCAACAAAAAACCGAAGATATGGGAACTACTCGAAAAAATAAGGATGGAAATAGCGGTTGATATGGGAAAAATCGACCAATGGAATATTGGGACATACACTCCCAAAAAAAATCGTATTCATGCAACGAAACAAACTATTTTAAAAAATTTATGCATTGATTATTTAGAAGAGAGAAGGGACTTGCCCAATTTTCTCTCTTCAATTGGAGAACATATACGTTCTAGAATTGTTTCTTTTGAATAATATAATTTATTATTCTATATATCATTTAATAAAATTATAATTATTTCTTTTCTGTAACTTTTGAAAAAAATTCATAAGCAAAATAATAATTGTTAGATTAGAAAAATATAATACTCACTGCTGATAATCACCTCTGGATGTATTTTGATTAAAGTGGTCAGCATTTTTCATTACTTTTGGCAGTATTTAATTAAAATTGGGCAGTAAAAAATATAATTTTGCAAGTTTTATAGTGATTTTGTATTCAGTCAGTTAAATTCTTAAAGTAGGTCAATACTTCAGTAAAATAATTTTTATCAAATAGAGGGTATCAGATTGAATTGCTAATTTCCTATTTAGCCACAAAATTTATAAAATTATTTTATTTAATAGCTTATCCTTGTAAAAACAAAAAGGGGCGCTATTTAAGAGTCAGTAAACTGTGAAAAGCCTTTTATCATATTTCTAAAAAAATGATTAAAATTTGTGTAAAAATAATTTTTCAATAAATACCTAAAAGTTGATGAAAGTGTGTAAAGGTGAACTAGATTTATTTAACTTTCGTTTTATTATTTAAAATCTCAAATCCTCGAAGAAATTTGACTTTAAAAAACATTTCTATTTAATTAAATACTGCAGAGCAGATCCGGGTCACGGGATTTTTTTTCCGGGGAATTATTTTCCTAGATTCAAATTTACTAGTAATATAATTTGAAAATTGTTCATTTTTGTTTTATATATCTATAAATACATATAAAACATAATCCCAAAAAATATTTTAAAAATATCGTGGTTTGGCGGATAACCGACTCGTATATGTTTTACTCGTAATTATAGATATATAAAACAAAAAATGAACATTTTTCGAATCATATTACTAGTAAATTTTATGAATCGAATATTTAGTAAGTGGGGTTTTGAGCTCGGCAATCAGTCAAATCAAATTATTTTCAAAATATTTTTTAGGATAATGCTTAGCACGTATATATATACGCGTATAATACAAAAATGAAGATTTTTCCATGGATAACGCCAGCAATGCAGTATTTGGTCATTCGGTCGGTTTTCGGGTCAAATCACGATATTTTTAAAATATTTTTTGGAATTATGTTTTATACGTATTAACAAAAATCAACATTTTTCAATTTATCTTAATAGCAAATTTGATCAATTAAATATTTAATAAGTGGTCGGTTTTGAACTCGGCAATCGGTCAAATCAAATTATTTTCAAAATATTTTTTAGAATAATGCTTAGCACGTAAATATACACGTATAAAACAAAAATGAAGAGATTTTGATAAATAACGCCAGCAATATTTACTTTAGAAAATTTCCATTGTTTTACTATTCTAAACCTACTCATAAATTAAACATCAAAGAAACCTAAAAAAATTTTTTAATTTTTAGGTTTTTCATATGTATATATATACCCAAATATAAAAAAAGTGCTATCCAATCATCATTCCGGTTTCCTAAAATGATACATATTAAAACATATAACGCCCTCTTATATATATTTGTTAATTTTTAAAATTGAATAAAATGTATATTTGTTTTAATAAGCTAGAAAAATAAATTTCTTATTAATAATATTAAATAAAAATAAAATTATATACTATATCATTTACAGTGAAACGATACACATGTTTAAATATACTATAAAAGGGGGTAAACAAAATAAGATTTTATTTTTAATAGAATAAAGATTGAAATTAAATATGGACAAGCAATTAATTAAGAAGATTAATAGTTGATTAATCATTATAAAAAGAAATGTGTTACATATATATAATTTGTGATGAAAAATGAATTTTTTTCTTATTTTCTTTGAGAATGCTCAAGTAAGATATTTGATTAAATTTCATTTAAAATTCTAAATCATTTTTTGTAAAAAGTCTTTTTAATATTTGAAAATATTTTAGAATTTCTTAAATGTAATCTATTTTGTATATCCATTTATTTCGATAAAAATATGATAACACTATAAACTTTTATAATAATTTCGATAAAATAATTAATACATAAAAAATATAATTAAAATTTATCAAACATTTGTTGTTCTTCCGGCATTGATAACATTTTGGTAAATATATCTAATTTTTCTTTATTCCAATATTTGTGTATTCTTTTTGGTCTTTGAATTCTCGACGAAGATTGGGAGTTTTCATTTAAATTGGAAAAATTAGTATTACTATTGGATAATAAAGATTCTATATTAAACATTTTTTTTTATTATTTAAGAAAAATTAAAAATAATTAATATGTAAGTATTTTAATTTTTTATTTTGAATTAAATTTTAACACATTTTTTTTATAATGATTAATCAACTATAAATCTTCTTAATTAATTGCTTGTCCATATTTAATTTCAATCTTTATTCTATTAAAAATAAAATCTTATTTTGTTTACCCCCTTTTATAGTATATTTAAACATGTGTATCGTTTCACTGTAATCAGTATTCTTCATCTATAATAAAAAAATGATTTAAATATATTTTAAAAAAAGTTTAAAAAATTATCATTAAAAAAATATACGTAATAAATTTTTGATTGATTTATAATTGATTATGATTGATTGCCTTTTAGCAATGCAGTTTAGCAATGCATTAGCAATTCAATGTATAGTGGGGAAATTTTTTCCGGGGAATTATTTTCCAGGGGAATTTTATTCCGGGGATTTTTTTTCCGGAGAATTATTTACCTGGGAATTATTTTCTGGGGAATTTTTTTCCGGGCAATTATTTTCCGGGTATTTTTTTTCCGGGTAATTAATTTCCGGGAATTTATTTTCCGGGGATTTTTTTCCAGGGAATTAATTTCCGGGGATTTTTTTTCCAGGGAATTAATTTCCGGGGATTTTTTTTCCGGGAATTTTTTTCCGGGATTTTTTTTCCGGGGAATTATTTTCCGCTTACCCAACATTTCCACCCCTAACGGGCCAAGGACATGTAAAAAAAAATATATAATATATATACAATATAAACACATTCTAAATTTACCGCACATAATGTTTTTTTTTCTTTTAATCATTTTCCGGTTGCAATAATTTAATTTCTTCCATCTCCGTATCAGTATATTCCATATTTTCCTTTGTATTATCAACTTTCATATTTTTCTTTTCAAGATCCGTTGTATTTATATATCTTGGGTTCTTCTCCAGGCGTATCCCTAGTTGATTGGTATCTACCTTATAGCTTGGGTCCTTTGTAGCTTTTGGGGTTCCTTGATATCTTACGGGAGGCCACACTCTATTCCCATAATACTTCCTCCTGGATTCTAATTCATTCACTTTATTATAATCCATCTGTCCCACATTTATTTGTTTTTTCATCTTCGGATCATAATTTCTTGAACAACTAGGAATATTATCAGAAACCTCTAATTCATCATTATGAAATTTCGGTACACAGTTTTTTTTTCAATAAATAAGAAGGAACTTCATAATCAGCAAGCAAATGCTCTTTGGACTGGCAGCGGAAACATTGCCGTCCCATGATATATTTATTTTTCTAAATTCCATGTTTTATCAATATCATATTTTCCCCTAGGAAAATAGGGATATAGTCGAATGTCTTAGCCTTTATGGCTTCGGCATTCCTAAGGCTTTATTTTTTTTTGAATCAAAAATATACACAGAATATAATTGCGAGAAAACAATAATAATAACAAATTAGTAATATGTGCTATTTATAGGGTAAATTATTTTAAAAAAAACAAACAATTAAAATAAAATAAAATAACAATATGTTTTTTTATTTTTGCACAACCCTCAAAAAATAAATGACAATTAAATATATAATATATAACAAAACAGATTTAAAAAATACATACGGTAATTTTTTTGCATTTACAATTTTTATATAATTTAATTTTTTTTATAAAATACATACGGTAATTTTTTTGCATTAACAATTTTTATATAACTTAATTTTTTTTATAAAATAGAGTTTAATATTTTTTTCAAATGTTTAATATACGACAAATTTTATCTAATAATACAAATTCATTTACATTAAATCCTGATCCTGTTTTATCTAATTCAAATTCAATACCTAATATTACAAATAATTTCCATATGATCAATTCTTCCTCTGTAAGTGGTGATTCTATTACTGATCCAACATCGGCTATTCCAAGAAGAAAATATACTAACTGGAATAAGGAAAAAATTGATATAGTAAAAAAATTATTATCGGTACCCGAGAGAGAGCGAATGAAAATCCTTTTGATTTTTCAAATTAATAAAATGCATCAATTTTTGGAGATTGGTTATCGAGGACAACCAATGAATTAAGGTAAATTTATAAAAATATAATTTATATTGAAATATATTTTAAAGGAATTTAGAAAAAGGAGAATATATATATAAAGAAAAAACGAAAATTAAAATATCCAATTTTTAATGTATTTTTTAAATCTGTTTTGTTATATATTATATATTTGATTGTCATTTATTTTTTGAGGGTTGTGCAAAAATAAAAAAACATATTGTTATTTTATTTTAATTGTTTGTTTTTTTTTAAATAATTTACCCTATATAATAATAAATAAAGGGGGACAAAAAATCATCATATTAATTATTGTATCTTTAGATTTATAAAAAACAATGTGAAGTATAATATTAAAATTTACCACATATGTTAGTTGAAGAAACGATATGTATATATTTTTTTTCCTTTAAAAAAATTGGAATGGAATGTGATGATATTCCATGTTTATAGTTTTAATAGTTATAATTATAAATTTATATTTTTTTTTTACCCCTCTCTTCACATCTTTATAATTTTTTTTGTGGTTTTCATACTAATTTTTTTTCCTTAATTGATGTGATGATATTCCATGTTTATAGTTTTAATAGTGATAATTATAAATTATATTTTTTTTATCCCTCTTCACATCTTTATATTTTTTTGTGGTCCATATTTATTTGTTTTATAATTGAAACTTAAGAAAAGAAGAAATAATTGTAAATGATATCATAAAACCTCATGTGTTGTCTGATAAATTTACAACATAATAAATTGTCGTTGGCTTATAAAGGATTATTTACCACCGGCCCGGTCCTTCAGGACTCTAATCTAGACCGATGATTCATTCATTAAAATGCATTAGTTCATATATTGATTTCAGCCATTGAAAGGGATTTAGACGAAATGCGAAAGGAAATAGCATACCAACAGCCAGAGTTGTTAAGAGATATTTTTTAAATGGCTCTAGATACAGATACATCGCCTGTATCATAATTGTATACAGGGTTCGTTTTTCTCTATCTGAAACTGATTATGAGAGCACAAAATACTTAAACAATATTTTAATATTTTGTTCTCATTCAATCGAACACCATATAAAATTTTTATCATTCTTTTGAACAAATTCCCATTTAAAACTAGCATTTATTATAAAAAAAATTTTTTTTACATTAAACTTATAATTTGTTAATTAAAAGTTAGTGGAATATCTATATATTAAAAATTAAATAAATTTATTTGCTTAAAATAAATTTGTGCATCAATGGTATTGTTTTTATTTATTAGTGGACGTCATGGCTAAGCAAGGATTTATATATTCCTTTACATGAAAAAAATATCCTTCACAATTTTGAACTGATATTTATATTTAAATGTGAAAAAAAATGATATTTAATGAATATATATTATTTTATATATAAGTTTTAATTGTATATATATATTTTTTAATTTTTTATTATATTAGTCTTAATATTTTTTTATATATTTATTTAAATTATATGCTCATATGAGATAAAATGAATTTTGCATTCAAATATTTTTATTTTTAGATAAAAAAAGCTTTAAATTACAGTATATCAAAATGTATTTTAAAAATAGCTAAAATAGATATAGATAGGACATTTTTATATCTAGATACTTTAACAACTCTGCTAACAGCCAATGAAATTAGCTACAGCTAGGGTTTAACAATCTTCAAATGAGCATTTGAAAATTTTTTCGCCCAAAATTTTGAACAAAATCTTAGAAGATCAATGTAATTGAAGATTTGATTTTTTAAAGATCAAAAATTTTTTACAAATATTTGTGATTTAATCATAAAAAATTTTTTTTATGCATAAATAGGCCATAATATTACTTAAGAAAGATTTGGAATTTTTGGCAATATTAGATCAAAAATCCTGTTATGCCCAAAAAGTTTCTTTTAAGAAAATAATTTTAAAAAATCTTCCGAAATCGAAATCTTTGAAGATTTTTTATTTTTGAGTAAATGTTAAACCATAGTTTTGATATCATAGTTCTATTAAATAGGATACACTTAACTATATACCTTGAAAAAATCTCAATTATTTATAAAATAATTTATGACAATCCTTCAGATATATTGTCTTTGGAAATTCCGACAATTTGTCAACCGGTTACGAATTCTTATATATTAGTTTTAAAAGTCTCGGACATGAATCTAAGCTTGAGATAGAAAGGCAATTAACTTGTTCTAGATTTTGCAAGGCCGGCTGGTCTTTGTTAAAAAAATATATGCCGGTGTATTTTTAGAGTCCTAAAAAAATTAGGTTCGTGAACAACGAACGTCCAAATTTTTATCCATATCTTAGTATATAATCCCCTCCCCCCCCCACTCCCAACGTTTTTAGAAAAACGATATTATAGCTTTATACATTCTATTTATATTAATATCTACCTTTATATTTAAATCTAAAATTTCTGCACAGAGGAATTAAAACGTCCCTTGGATGACTACGTAAGGGACCATTTTTCTTCCAAACTGGTTCAAATTTACAGGAGCAAAGAGCGACTAGGTCTTATTCGAGCGAGGATAGCTGGGGCCGAAAAGTCCAATGGAGATGTTTTAGTATACCTTGACGCCCATTGCGAAGTCAACATTGGTTGGTAAGTCACCTTATTATTTAGATTTGATTGTTTTTATACCGAAAAAAAAGATATGAGTAAATTTAATTTATTGACGGTTCATTCACGATCATTAGTCCTAATATATTATGTGTGTGCTGTGCAGTATAAAATTACATAAGAAAAAGAATATTTAAAAAAAATTATTTTCTATAAGATATATTTAAAAATCGCTCTCTTGATCATGTATTCTATTACATAATTTTTACATCTTAACCTGTTTATTAAAAAAAAAGAAAAAAATATTATGATTTCGGAAAGTTTATATGAGAATAAATAAAGATTATTAGAAACCTGCCCGCCAGAGCTGGTTTTAAAATGGTAAAATTTAAAAAATCGCCATGGTAAAATAAAAAATACAAACCCAGGCTGGGCTTAACTTTTTTACAGAACCCGGTCAAGGCCGATTTAAAAAAATTAATTTAAATTGTATCAAATGATTAGTTAAAAAATGTCGATAAATTATATAATGGGTCGTCTTTTAGCATTCATTTACTGTTAGGTTTAGTTATTAAAATAATTTTGATAGATTATTTATGCCTGAAAGCCTGAAATTGTTAAGGCATTAGGCAGGTTTTGATGGGATGCTTTAAGCAAACATTATTTTTAATAAAAAAGAAACCCAGCTATATTTTATAGAGCACCAGAACTAGACAATACGAAGATGACGGACTTGTTTTTTTGAAGATTATATGGCCATATTAAGCAGGGTTTAACAAAAAATTTTAAATGAGCATTTGAAGATTTTTTCTTCCAAATGTTTGAGCATAATATTTTTATAAAAAATGAAGAAAAAATTATAATTTCTTCATGGAAGATTTTATACATTGAAATCATTAAAGATTTGCTCATAAATATTTTTTCAAAAAAAAAATTGGAATTAGGCAAAATTTGATTGAAAATCTTTCTTAAGCATACTTAAGAAAATCTTCATTTTTTTAATCGTCAGAGATGAAAAATATTTGAAGATTCTTGATTTTCAGCAGTTTCTAAAATCCCAATTTTAAGCTATAGCAAGTTCTTTCAGGTAGTGTGTTACCACTCCTTATATAGGATTGTAATTTATTTATCGAAGCTAGTGGGAGAGACTTAATACAAATAAAGAACGAATGTTACAATTCCTTATATGAATTGTAATCAATTTGTCGAAGGTTGTAGTAGAGACAGTAACAACTCTAATTTTGATTTTATTTAAAATTTTTCCATTTATATACATCTTTCTAATATGCAAAAATTACAAGTATAATGAAAATTCATAAAAAAAATAATGAAAATTACAAGTATTTATAAACATAATTAAAATTACCAGTCTATAAAAAAATAATTTCCTTGACTACATATTCAAATTAATATTTAACCCTCGTCGATTTATAATAAAAATTCATAAAAATTACAAATATTAAAATTACAAGTATGTATTCAAATTAATAATTAGTACACGAATACAACACCTCCACCCTTAAGACTATCTTTCCACGGCCTCTTTCGTTAGTTCCCCATTTTCCCACACCGAAAACTCTGTACCGTTACTTGAGGACGCTATTGTCATTGGACAGAACTTTAATTTGTGCATCCCTCCGCACGACCAACATTCTAACCGGTTTCTCAACCCAATATGGCTCAAATCTTCGTTCGATCCGTTGTCTTTTGGTTACTTCCTGTAGTAATTCCTCGTATCTTTGTTGGGCTTCCGTTCTTGCCGCTTCAATCCATCTGTTCGATTCTGCCGATCCATCCACTTCTCTAATTTCCATCTTTATAATCTTATTACCTACTCGGAAGTATGATGCTATCTACAAAAATTACTATAAAAATATATACATATTCCATAATCTTCTAATGATCTACTATCCACCTGGTAATTTCTTAACCGTTTAAACCCTCATAATTAGGTCTATCATTAATTTTATTTCATCGAGAATGATGATTCTCCTAATTAAGTTTATCATCCATTTATCTCTTGATAAAATATGATTCTCCTAATTATGTCTATCATCAATTTCATTTCATCCAAAAATATGATTCTCAAATTAGGTCTATCATCAATTTATCTTCTTATAAATTATGATTCTCATCATTATGTCTATCATCAATATGATTCTCATAATTATGTCTATCCTCAATTTATCTCTTTATAAATTGATTCTCATAATTATGTATATCATCAATATGATTCTCATAATAATGTCTATCATCAATTTATTTCTTCTAATTATATCCCATATCTTTTACTTGCCCTAAGCTTCTAAGTCTTACTTGTTTCAGGTGTCTAGTAAAGGTTCCTTCTTGCCCTTCAATTTCTCTACCATGATAAAATATTTTCTTTTTTCATATTCTAAAAAATCTACATGTATTCTTTTACATGGAATGTCCGTTTCTGACCATTTATCTGCTTTATTTTTTGCTGGTACATTAGCCCACATGTTACAAGTCTCGCAGCTTCTAGCTAATTCTTCAATTTCACTATTCATCTTGGGCCACCAAATATATTCTCTTGCTTTATTCTTCATTCTTTCTATGCCTTGATGTCCTGTATGTAATACGACTAATGTATCTTTTCTTAACTTACTCGGTATCACTAATCGATATCACAATTGTCTTCTATATTTAATTCATTCCTTATATTCTTAAAAGCTTTGTCTTTACTTTTCCATTCTGCCTCTCCTTTCAAACAAGTTCTAATTCTTATTAATTCTTCATCTTTTTCGGATATCTCCTCTATTCTTTCGAACGTTATCGGTTCTTCTCTTGTATCTATTTTCAAACTTTACTATTTAATTTTTCCTCCTCTTCTATATATTCTAAACTATTGATTACTGTATCCTTTTCTGCCATGTCTTTATTAAACAATCTCGATAATGTATCTGGTAAACAATTTTGTTTACCCGCTCTGAATTTTATCTCAAAATCGAAATTACCAACTAAAATTAACCATTTCTGTAGTCTTGGTGAAATCATAAGTTCTTTATTTTCTTTCTTAAATAAAGCTACCAACGGCTTATGATCCGTATATAAAACAAACCTTCTTTCAATCAGATATTCTTTGCACTTCGCTAACCCGAATTTCACAGCCAGAGCCTCTCTCTCAATCGTGGAGTAATTTTTCTCAGTGCTATTAAACCGTCTCGATAAAAATAAAATCGGTTTCTCAACATTATCGGTCATCTGTAATAAAACTCCTCCTATACCTTCATTAGATGCATCAACCGCTAATATAATATCTAATTTCTCATTCAAACAATTTAAAATCGGTTTCTCTACCATCTTTATTTTCAATTTTTCGAAACTTTTCTCCTGTGCTTCTCCCCATTCAAACCTTTTATTTTCTTTAATTCATACAACGGTGAGGCAATTTCTGCAAAATTTTGAACAAACCGATGATAATAATTCGTTGCTCCTAAAAACGCCTGTGCTTCAGTTTTATTATTTGGGGCTCTCATATTCATTATCTTATCTATATTCTTTGCAATTGGAGTAATTTCATTTCCCTTTATAATATGTCCTAAATACTTTATTTTTCTTGCTCCAAAAACACTCTTATTCATATTAGCTTTTAAACCATTTTCTAATATAATATAAAACACTTTAACTAACCTAGTATTGTGTTCTTCTTCTGTTCTACCAGATATCAAAACATCGTCTAAATAATACATAATTCCCTTTATTCATTGAAATAACGCCGCCATTGTTCTTTGAAATATTGGAGCCGATACTTTCAAACCAAATGGTAAACGACAAAAAGCAAATAATCCCCTATACGTTATAATCGTTAATATCTTACTTGTTTTCTCACTCACCTTTATTTGCAAGTAAGCATTCGAAAAATCTATCTTTGAAAAATTTTTTGCTCCTCTTAAATTAGCCAGCAATCGCTCTATTCTAGATGGATATCTTTCGTTTATTACCCACGGGTTAACTGATACTCTATAGTATATACACAGTCTTAAACTGTTATCTGGTTTTCTTATGGGAACTAACGGTGTTGCCCACACACTATGCGCTATAGGTTTTATAATTCCTTCTTTTAACCATTTGTCTAATTCTTTATCTATATCTTCTATCCACGAAAACGGCAATCTTCTTGTGCACCAATATTTAGGTCGATAATTTTGTTCTAATCGTATATCTACTTCAAAATCTTTAATAATTCTTCTTTAAAGACTTCCTTATATCTATTCAAAATATTCTTTATTTCTTTGTTAAAATTATCCTCAACAACATTCAGTTCTACTATTTTATTAATTCCTTGTTGTTTGTCTTTGACTGTATTTACCTCTATTGTCTTTATATTTCTTGTTTCCATATTTTCTTCTATATCTAATTAAAAATTCTGGTGTTCGATTTTTGAGTTCATCGAGAACTATATCTCTTAAACAAGGTAAATCAGTCTTCTTTTTATCCTCACTTCTTATTATCTCTTTCTTTATTTTGTTGTTCTCACGGACATTTTCAAACAAAGACCACAAATTGTATTCAGGACCTATCTTCTTAATGTCATTCCAACCTAAAATAGGCTCCATCTTTAGTGTCGTAATCCATAACTTTACTTCCTTATTTATATCTAACAATTTTATCACATAAAAACCTAGAATTTTAACCATGCTACCTAACTTTTATTCTCTTTGCAATGAATCTTTCTTTTGAAAAATATTTATTAAAATCCTTTACATTCATTAAACTAATCTCAGCTCCTGTATCCAATAAAAAGCATATTTCAATTTCACCTATTTTTATCTTAATCCTCGGACATTTATTTTTCCTAATTATTTTTTCGAAATCAATTTTACGTACGTTTTATATTTCAACCTTTTCCTTTAAAAAATTTTTATCATCAAAATTATATTTATTCATATATTTTAAATTAATATTATTATCATTTATTCCTAAATTATAATTAAAATTATAAAAATCAGATATACTATTAATATTATAATTTATAATCCTTATGTTTATTTAGTCATTTA
Organism: Gordionus sp. m RMFG-2023; assembly: GCF_954871325.1. NCBI lineage: Eukaryota > Metazoa > Nematomorpha > Gordioida > Chordodea > Parachordodidae > Gordionus > Gordionus sp. m RMFG-2023. Next base: position 40,421,185 of record NC_088775.1, on the reverse strand, counting down.
TTACACGCTTCTTGAGCATGTCCTCTTTGACCACATTTTAAACACACTAAATTATTGTCCAAGTAACTTCTACAATTGGAAACTATATGGCTTTTACGTCCACATCTCGCGCAATTTAAATGTTCGGTTAATTCACATTGCCTCGAAATGTGTCCATATCTTCCACAACTGTAACACTTCACTGTCCTAAAATTATCTAATTGACTTATCTTATTTTCATTTCTTATAATATTCTTAATTTTTTCTAGCTCTTTATTTTCTAATCTTATAAAAGATGTATTTTTTCCTACTATTAATCCTAAAGTAAAACTTAAAACTAGAAATACAAATATAATTATACTTATATATTCAAGTATTAAACTTAATAATTTTATTTGTGTAATATACATTATAGCGTACTCAATAACCACTTAATTAAAATGATCTTGATTAATCTTAAAAAATTAAATAAATATAAAAATAAGAATAAAACCAATAATATGAGAAGAAATTTATATAACATAAACAAATTTTCCTTTTTAACCGAAAATTATCTAAAATTTATATATAAACTGTTACCACTCCTTATATAGGATTGTAATTTATTTGTCGAGGCAAGTGGGAGAGACTTAATACAAATAAGGAACCTAGTATTAAATAAAATTAATATATAATTATTTTATATTTTCGGTTAATGATCTTACGAATGTTACAATTCCTTATATGAATTGTAATCAACTTGTCGAAGGTTGTAGTAGAGACCGTAACAACTCTAATTTTTTCAATTTAAAATAACAACTCTAATTTTCTTCAATACAAAAAAACTACGTACTGATTTTATTTAAAATTTTTCCATTTATATACATCTTTTTAATATGCAAAAATTACAAGTATAATGAAAATTCATAAAATAAATATTAAATTACAAGTATTCATAAACATAATTAAAATTACCAGTCTATAAAAAAAATAATTTCCTTGACTACATATTCAAATTAATATTTAACCCTCGTCGATTTATAATAAAAATTCATAAAAATTACAAATATTAAAATTACAAGTTGTATTCAAATTAATAATTAGCACACGAATACACACCTCCACCCTTCCACGGCCTCTTTCGTTAGTTACCCATTTTCCCGCACCTAAAACTCTCTACCGTTACTTGAGGACGCTATTGTCATTGGACAGAACCTTAATTTGTGCATCCCTCCGCACGACCAACATTCTAACCGGTTTCTCTTAACCCAATATAGCTCAAATCTTCGTTCGATCCGTTGTCTTTTGGGTACTTCCTGTAGTAATTCCCCGTATCTTTGTTGGGCTTCCGTTCTTGCTGCTTCAATCCATCTGTTCGATTCTGCCGATCCATCCTTTTCTCTAATTTCCATCTTTATAATCTTATTACCTACTCGGAAGTATGATGCCATCTACAAAAATTATTCTAAAAATATATACATTAACTGGACCATCAAACAGTATAATCCATACTAAACTTCCAACTTTAAATTTCTCATCATATGTATCATCCTTTTGCTTTATCTTTTCTTTCAAAAAATCTAATTCAGTTCTTGTTTTTCTACCTAAAAACATCTCTGCTGGTGAATTTCTTTTGTCAGTCTTAGTATTGTTATATGCTAATAATAACAACCACCATTTTCCCTCTCCATATTTTTCTTTTTTAGCCAGCTTTTAACAATAGCTACCATTCTCTCGGCTTGCCATTTACTTCTCGGGTAATGTGGTAGCGATACTAAATGTTTAATATTCCACCTATCACAAAATTGGTTAAAAACTCTACCTTTAAACGCTGGGCCTCTATCTGATACCAAGATTTCCATTGATCCATATTTACCTGCAAAATCTTTTATTTTAGTCAACACTATTTTCGTCGTTAAACCTGAAACTTGTTGGCAATCTATCCATTTCGATCCCTACCATGATAAAATATTTTCTTTTTTCATATTCTAAAAAATCTACATGTATTCTTTTACATCGAATGTCCGTTTCTGGCCATTTATCTGCTTTATTCTTTGCTGGTACATTAGCCCACATGTTACAAGTCTCGCAGCTTCTAGCTAATTCTTCAATTTCACTATTCATCTTGGGCCACCAAATATATTATCTTGCTTTATTCTTCTTTATATGCCTTGATGTCCTGTATGTAATACGGCTAATGTATCTTTTCTTTACTCGGTATCACTAATCGATATCCTCTCAATAAACAATTGTCTTCTATATTTAATTCATTCCTTATATTCTTAAAAGCTTTGTCTTCACTTTTCCATTCTGCCTCTCCTTTCAAACAAGTTCTAATTCTTATTAATTCTTCATCTTTTTTGGATATCTCCTCTATTCTTTCGAACGTTATCGGTTCTTCTCTTGTATCTATTTTCAAAGCTCTTATAACTTTACTATTTAATTTTTCTTCCTCGTCTATATATTCTAAACTATTGATTACTGTATTGTCTGCCATGTCTTTATTAAACAATCTCGATAAAATATCTGGTAAACAATTTTGTATACCCGTTCTGAATTTTATCTCAAAATCGAAATTACCAACTAAAATTAACCATTTCTGTAGTCTTGGTGTAATCATAAGTTCTTTATTTTCTTTCTTAAATAAAGCTACCAACGGCTTATGATCCGTATATAAAACAAACCTTCTTCCAATCAGATATTCTTTGCATTCGCTAGCCCGAATTTCACAGCCAGAGCCTCTCTCTCGATCGTGGAGTAATTTTTCTCAGTGCTACTAAACCGTCTCGATAAAAATAAAATCGGTTTCTCAACATTATCGGTCACCTGTAATAAGATTATAAAGATGGAAATTAGAGAAGTGGATGGATCGGGAGAATCGAACAGATGGATTGAAGCAGCAAGAACGGAAGTTCAACAAAGATACGGGGAATTACTACAGGAAGTGCCCAAAAGAAACGGATCGAACGAAGATTTGAGCTATATTGGGTTAAGAGAAACCGGTTAGAATGTTGGTCGTGCGGAGGGATGCACAAATTAAGGTTCTGTCCAATGACAATAGCGTCCTCAAGTAACGGTACAGAGTTTTCGGTGCGGGAAAATGGGGAACTAACGAAAGAGGCCGTGGAAGGGTGGAGGTGTTGTATTCGTGTACTAATTATTAATTTGAATACATACTTTTAATATTTGTAATTTTTATGAATTTTTATTATAAATCGACGAGGGTTAAATATTAATTTGAATATGTAGTCAAGGAAATTATTTTTTTTATAGACTGGTAATTTTAATTATGTTTATGAATACTTGTAATTTATTATTTATTTTATGAATTTTCATTATACTTGTCCAACCACAAGAAAATCATTATTTCTCATCTTATAACACATAAAAACTTACACAAAAATAACGTTTTTATCTCCCTTTTACAATAAGCATCCTACCGTTCATTCCACTTTTTCCTTTAAGTTTTATTTATGTACCACAGCCGTAATACTTTTCTTTCCATACTACCACATATAAAACATTAACCGAAAATAAGCATGTATATTATAACCCTAATTTTCCATTACATACCAGAAGATTCTTATCTCCTTTTTACCAAACGATTTCCACCATAAAGTTAAAACCTATTTATTACAAACAACTGGTATACCAATTTTTCCATTACAAACATGAAAGAATTAAAACCAATACACTTGCATTTTATCAATACATCTTACTACCATCGTGTAATAATAAATAAACCAAAACAAAAAGGGTACTAACAGTTCACGTACATTTTAATTCCCGTCTTTATTTTTACATAATATTCATCCCGCAACTCCTCATAATCACGGAACACCTTTGGTGCATATTAAGAGTATCTTTCCCATTAATTCTCTCAAATTATATATATATTAAATAATCACTTTCACCCCGATTACTCCCTGAGTTTTACTGTTGTCCTCAACTATTAATTCAGTGGAACCTATATATCTCAGAATTACAGGTTGAATTCCCTTCTTTTACAGTTAAATCCGTCCCTTCAATTTCCCCAATTTTATCTCGGACCTTATTAACCACCAGACTCATATTCTTAGTCTCATTTGTAGCCCCCGGTTTTGCAAAAATATTCCAAAAATTATTAAAGGGACCCAACTGAACAATCCAACTCCACCCCATGATGGTTTCCACGTTTTCTTTCACCACCCATAAATCAAGGAAAAAGATTACATCATTAATATTAACCCCCAATTTGGCCCTTCCCACAACGGCAACTTCAGACCCATCAAATTGCCTAACGCACATCGCCTCCTTTTCCAGTTTACCCCCAGGCCAATACTTATAAAAATTCTCCTGCGACATTAGAGAAATACTAGCCCCGGTGTCAAATAGCATCTCTATATTCCTATGGTCAATTTTCAAACTAACCCTCGGACACATACATGGTCCATCTAATCTTTCCGTCATTAAAATATCATATGTTTTAATCGGAGAATCAGCGTTTATTTTATCTGAAATAATAATTCCATTGGCATTCACATTGCCCCCCTAAATTCAACTCGGAATTTAAAGGCTTATTACTGACAATTACATTTCTTTTAACAAGATTTGTGGGACATCTTTCCCAAATAAAATTCCTAACATCATTTCTAAGAGAATAACGGACAATATTTTTCGGATATCGTTCCCACTTAAATCGACTAACCCCCATCTCAGGGAAATTACGAGAATGACCTCTTATTTTTATTCTATCATTCCCATTATCTCGATTAACAATATTAAATGTTTTATTATACAAATTTTTCCGACCTCTCGGAGCCCCGATTCCTATATGATTCACCTTGCAATCATATAGTCAACACGAATTTTGATATACTTCCATGCAGTTCACAGCCACATGTCCCAGCCTTTTACATTTAAAACATAATCTGGTCCGGTTTAAACTAACCATTTTTACATTAGCATTTCCTATTTCAGATTTCTTTAACGGAAATCCATCTTTAAACCTATGTTCTGGGACCACGCAGGTATCCCTTTTATGTCCTCTCCATCCGCAACGATGGCAAATGATAATTTCCTTAAATTTTTTATTTACCGACACCCCATTACTTTCCTTGTAACTATTTTTACTATTATTACTACTTTGTTCACATTTAAGGCACTTCCCAGAATTTCTGCTCAACCTCATCAACGCATTGATGACTTCCTTCATTTCCTTCTCTTCCCGGAGAATCTCGCCGAACCTCTCCAAATCATTCCCAGCCTTGATTTCATCTAAAACATCTTTTAGACTACTTTCCAAGTCTGCCTTTTTAACATAACCAGCCAACACCGCAGTGTCTTTTTTAAAATTACTATACATTTCTGCCAGTACCGCAGTACCCCTTTTCACCAAAATTTTCAATATAATAATCAATAAATACATCATTACCAATATCCCAATAGTAATCACCTGCTTACCTAAATCCAATTCATTAAAGTTCTTATACAAAACTTTATAACCCAAATCATTATAAAAGAGAACCTTATCCCCAAAACTATGCTCCCCACTATGCCTAAAAAAATAAACCATTTGCTCATAAATTTTTTAATTAAAATTACCGCCCAATTAATTTAAATTAAATAAAAATGTTTATATAAAAAGAATATATGGATATTGTTACCAAAAAAAATCCCAATTAAATCCGTATTTAGTGTTAGTACTACTGCGTTGCCAAAGATTTATCAGATAAAATATATATCAATAAAATTTTGTTTTACCTTTAAAACCGAATCACTCCAAATCTTCCGATCTGCGTCACGAGCACCACTAAAACAAAACCAGAAAAGTAGAAACCGTGAACAATATAAAGGAAAAAAAAACTAAACTGACCAAGATCCAAAAAATAAAAGATATACTCACTGAAAATTCACAATCTAAATAACCTGGCACTTTTTATTATACAAAATGGTTTTACAAATCTTTATGAAAAATTATAATCATAATAATTCTCTTTCACAAAAAAAACTAATGATTACTTTTATAATAACTTGTGGGAAAAAAAATATATCCTATCACATGTTTTTTTACAATCCAATCAACCTTATTTAAATCGGTTGATTGGCATTTCGCTTTTAATATCCATAGATATATTCTTTATGTTTTCAGGCTACACAGACATGATAACATTTTGTTTGTCTATGTGATTAATAGGCAAAACCTCTGTTCTTCATTAATAGAACCAGTTACTTTATTTTTTTTAAATATAAAACGAACAAAGATAAAAGATAAATACCAGGTTCGTATCCTGGTCACGGCACCATTAATAATTTTTCTTTAATTCAAATCCCAGTTTTTTTAATTTAAGTCAAACAACAAATAATGAATAATATTAAAATGAACTGTACAAAATCTAAATAATAACTATTTCTAATACACAATTTTAAATTAATGTTAATTATAAAAAAATTATATGTATAAACTGGCATATAAAAAACTATAAAATAATGTGAATTAAAAAATATTATATGAAAAACTATAAAATAAATGTGAATTATAAAATATAAAGTGAATATAACCACTATAAGAATCACTTAAATGACCCAAAATAGAAATTTGAATTTTGAGCCTTTAAAATTTATATATAAAGTATAAAAAATTTAAATGTTGGAAATATAAATTAATACACAAAAAGTTTCTTAGGAATAATTGTATTTTGTATGTTATATATTTACAATGTAAAATCCAATCTTCGTTGGGATTGAGTTAATTTTTCAATTATCTCATCCTTGCTTGTCGTCAAATGCCTATTAATATTCAAAAGATCCAAACCTTTCAATCTACTTTCAGAAGTTGTATTTCTTGGTATGTTTTTCAGAGAAAAGAGAATGTTCTCTCTTTAGTTTACTAATGGGAAGAGTTGCTAATATATATAATATAAACCCCTTTAATACATTGGGAATATTATTTAAAATGTGTTTGAAATAATGCAGAGCATCCATAGCATTTTTTGGGACTATATCAACCATAGTTAATCTTATAAATATAGTTATTCAGCTAGTAAGGCATCATAAGATATTTTAACATCTTCATGATAAAAATCTAACAAATATTTTTTTTTCTATCACCATCTGAAAAAGGTTGGGAAGGCTTTTGTGGAAGTAATATTTTCAGATTGGTAAGTGCTGCATGATGTATTAAAAATTCATTTATTTGGGCTATAAATGTATCTGTATCTAAGATATACTCTTCTACTGATCCTATATTTATGTTTTAAAGATAAGCTTGCCTTGCTACAAGTC